>NC_041220.1:40607800-40630664 GCF_002837175.3 Physeter macrocephalus | reverse complement strand
GCCGCTCCGCGGCATGTGGGATCCTCCCGGACCAGGGCACGAACCCGTGTCCCTTGCATTGGCAGGCGGACGCGCAACCACTGCGCCACCAGGGAAGCCCATTTTAGTTTATTTTTATTATGTGTTGTTATGGCTTTTCTCTCTGATAACAGAGGCAATCCTAAATCAAAAAAAAAAAAAAACTACTGCAGCATTCTATCCCCCTGACACAGTGGAAGGTCTCCTCTGAGAGATTTAGATTATTCTGCATGTCTTGGTAATGTAACATTTTCATGGTGGCAAAGCCTTTTTAGAATCAGTATCTGGAATGTAGAGATGATGGGATACATCATTCAAAACTGACAAATCAGTACTTCTATTTTGCTTTCTGAGAATCTTTTTTCAAAAGAAATATTCAGTGATCATGATTTTCAAATACAGTAGATCTGTCATGTTTCTTAGATACAAATTTTGATGGAAATTGAGGCATACCAAACTTAATGCCATGTCTAGAAACTACATGCCACTAATGCTAGTAAACTTGCTGAGAAAATGCAAAGCATGTATTGGACCTTCTATTAAAGGCAGACATTTTATAAAGATCTTTTAACTGTATAACATTTTTCTGTAAACCTCATTTAGATTCTTGGAAAACACAGCCAAATCCAAAATATTAGTTTTTATTTTTATTATGTCCTAAAAATATTAGCACTTCCTTGTATTTTTCTAAATAGTTTGAAATAAAGTTATCTGAAAAAGTATCAAGGCTCTCAAATGGCTGAAATCAGGAAAAATATCTGTTCCCAATCCTTCACACCTCTTTGTTTCTATGTCCTTGTCCATATAACTTTATATTGTCCATTCACAATGAGCAGTGTGAGTGGACTGATCCTCTGATTATGGGATTGGACAATGGAATGTTGCAGGCTGGGCTTATTCTCACCCTTCAGCCATGGGGAAAATGAGCTCATATCTAGGCTAGCCTGCTGGTCTCTGAAAGAAGATGAGGGCCGTGTGGAGCAGAGCCAAGGTTTACCAGTATAAATCAGCCAATCCTCAGAAGCATGAGCAAGCACAGTCCAGATCAGTAGAAACACTTCTGAGCATTCACCTAGCATTATGTTCTACTTTGATCTATCATTTTATTTGTGACAGATACAGCTATATCAGGCATAATTTCCAATAATGTGAATAATAATCCTACACATATTATACATATAGCTGGGAAAGACTAATAATTCCTAGTGATGGAATCAGAATTCAAAATATCTCAAGTGAGAAGGAGTTATAAAAGTAGGCAAATAAGGGGTAAATGTTTTCCTTGAGTGAAGGGAGCAGGCTTGTAGGCATTACAGAATAAAATACTTTCACAAAAACTAAAGGAAAAAATGGCATTGAAATGAGCCTTGAGAGAAGTCAGAAGCCAAACCATACATCTCAAGTTAGCATTCGGCATTTATCTGGAGAGTAGCAAGTAGCAAACAGGTCTGGTCTTTGTCTAGGCTAGATTAATTCATAGTAATCATTATATATTGAATTGAATATTTTACATTCAATTAGAAGGTTGATCTAGGCTCACTGGTTGGAAATGAAAGGGAGGATGTAAACATTGATTCAATTCGAAACAGTGTAGTGGTTAGATATTAAAATTTTGGAGAACCAGGTTGAAATTTCTGGTATAACTTTTATTATTTTTGTGGCATTAAGAAAATCATTTAATCTCTTAAGTTTCACTTTATTAACAGCCAGACAGAAATAATATCTCTCTCATGGGTTGTTAAATATGTGACAAGAGTTCAATACTTTGGCCATAGTCCTGCCCCTAAAATCATAAAGTTGAAGACAATAGATACTACATTCTCTCAAATTTAGAGAAACAGAGGTCAACATCCCTTCACTAGGTCAAGCCAACAGGGCAAAAGAAAACTAGTTGTAGCAATTTTAGATGACTAAAAGAAAGGGAGACTCACTGCCTTGCGGTATGCTTGTTGAGAGACGGGAATCCATCAGCCTAATTTACTATTGCTATCCGAAAAGAATGCTCTGAAATATTTCTTGGGAAAGCCACAGGGTGACCCTGGCTTCTCATCTGGGGAAATCTGAAGAAGGCAGGATGGCTGGGGCAGCCTGCAGTAGTATCTAAAAGAGGGAAAACTGATAGAACGTCAAACAAGGATGTGCTTTCCTCAGGTGAAGCAGACATGTGTAAGGTACCATTAGAGACTGTGAAGTGGGGAGCAGGCGGCAAGCGCGAGGAACTCTGGGACATCTCAGTTGGAGTATATCCTCCTCTTTAAGGACCTTGCAGAGAGGAAAGCAAGAATCTGACAATTCTTCCTTCCCATTCTTGCTACTTAGGGTCAGGTTGGCCCTGCAGTTGTGGAAAACACTTTGAAATGGATATAGGATTGACTCTGATTTAGATTAGACTTGGATTTTTATATCTGAAAGTGAGTCAATTACTGGCATGGTACTGTTGATTCACCAAAATGCAGCCAGAGAGCTAAAGCACCTGTCTAATAATCCCTGAAGGCATAGGAGCAGGAGATTTTACAGAGCATGGATGAAAGAAATAATTGGAGAAAAAAAGAAATGTTTTAAATCAGCATGGTATTTAGTTAAGACTGTTCATTATACTGGTTTTTATATAAAGAAGTAATGAGCTATTAGTTGGTAAATCATTTAAAACCGAGTATGGCATATAGTAAGGGCTCAATAAAAGATAGCTTTTATAATTATTTGAAGAAAAAATATCAAATTTCAATGCAATCCAAAATAGAAAGGGTTATATTGAATAGTAACAATGGAAAATTACAAAGTCAAAAACCAAAGAGCCATGCAGTCAGGCATCATTCTGAACTTGAATAGAAGATTCTTTCATGGTTTCTTGAATTCCAGGATTCTATTATTCTAAGCCTGAATTATTTCTCCATGTGGGAAAAAAATCTGTTTTTTCCCAAATTAAATAGACAATATTTCTCTTCCTACATTTTTTTAATGTAAAGAAACAGATTATTTCTTTTTATTATCTAAGAGCATCCACTGTTAAATCAATATCATTCACCCATTTGGTTTGGAGTTTTAGCTCCCTTTATCAAGTGCATGTCATAAAAACTTGTCTGTCAGTATTCATTCTTTGATGGCTCTTTCTTCATTTTTGAAAATGATACTGACATAGAATGAGTGACACAGCACTACAGTACTGCTAGAACTGTCTGGCAAGCTTTTATATAACAGTAACTTGCTTTCCTTTGTACTAATTTTGAGCTTCTGCATAAAGGATTTTAATAACAACAAAACAGATCAGAGGTTAAGCAAAGAGTATTTCACTTTTTTAAGCAACTGTCATTTTCAGAAATACACACACACACACACACACACACACACACACACACACACACACACACACATATATATAGTCTCCCGACTCAGAGAACTAACTGTTTCAATTCAAACTTTAGGGGGAGTAGTTCCATACTTACATCTTGGTTGGTCATCTCCCAGTAGGGTCTCTCTCCATAAGACACAACCTCCCACATCACGATCCCATAGCTCCAGACATCACTGGCAGAGGTAAACTTTCGGAAAGCGATAGCTTCTGGGGCAGTCCATCTGATTGGAATTTTTCCTCCCTACAATTGAAAAAGAAGAAAAAAATTCCCACATACTTCAAATGTATCTAGGGATACTGTTTCCTCACTGAAAAGATCTAGAAAGAGATGTAGCATTTTTAAGTGAATCTGTTTGACAGCATACAGTCTCTTTTCACATATCTCAGCCCATAAGCACTTGTAGGCTGACTACTAATTGGCTGGCTGGAAGCTTTCTAGTTTAAATTCTGTTTGACTACTGGAACACATACAGAACCCACATCTCAATTACAGTATCAGGATCGCAGCTCTAAGTGGGGAAAGCAGGCAGTCAGGCAAATCAATAAGGTATACTTTCATGACTTTCTAACAGAAAGTAAAGGACTCAAATTCCCAGGGTTCTTTTTTCCTTTAATATAGGGACTGTAAATAGAAAGTCTTGATTGCTGAATGTAACCATGAGAAGTTTAAAAGTTAATAAGACAAGCATGAAAATCAGATATGTTAAAAACTTAGACTTTCTCCTGACACCGTGCAATTTCTTTTAGACTTGATTTCTCTTATTTCCCATTGTCATATTTTTGTGTGTGTTTGGTCAAATTGTTTTTGTTTTTGTTTTTGTTTTAACCTAAAAGGTAAGTATCTAAATGAGATTCAACCAAATTAAAAATTATTAAAATTAGATTATGGGGGAAAACTTACAACATTATCAAGTTTGGGGTTTTTACATGATAAAAACAATGATTTGGTAAGTTTTCTCCTAGTTTACAAGATAACACTTTTATATCCCTCCACTTTCAGGGTAAACTTTTTTCTCCTCATTTTTAAAAGAAGAAAAATCAATGCAACAAAACATTTCATCTATAAGCAAATATATTTTAAAAGAGAGAAAGAGAAGTGTGGGTTTTGAATATTTTCCTGTAAAAAGACTAATATATGCCTTCCTGTTTTGCAGGAAGAAAAAAAAATTAATTCACATACTAGAAAAAATAGGACTTAAACTTTCTTTATGAACCAAAGTTTCAGGATATATGAAGAAATAACAATTTCATGTAATGCTTAAAATTGTTCTGAGTTGATGTTAATTGGAATTACTGAAACTAAGTTTGAATTATTTGCTCCTTAGAAATATGGTAGCACCACATTGAGAAGACTTTCCTGAAACATAACTTTTGTTAATTAATTATTCATAGGCAAGATCACATTATTAGGCCTGGCTATGTGGCACTGGGATCATCTATAATTATTACAATTCCTCTTGAAATTGTAATTTCTCAATTACTTTTAACTTCAGCCTAGAAATTTTCTCCTGGTCCTCTGACCATCATATGGGACATCAATATTATCTGAAGTTCCCTTATTGGCTCATCTCTCAGTATATGGATTTTCCACGAAGTGTTGCCACACCCCATTTCCCAGGAGTAAGTCTTGAGGGTCTCAGGATCTCTGTCGCCTCTACCCCTCCCTCTCCACCAGCATGACACATTCACACAGACCTTGACAAATTTACTTTATGCATTTAACTGAGACACCAACCATTCATGCTGGGAATGGATTGTTCTATAACCTCAATCTTGCTTAGGCCAAGTTTACTAAGTGTAACTCTAATCCCAGGAGAATTCCTAATTGAGGTTTCATTTAACTCAAATAATGACAATAATAATTAGGTCTAGAAGGAAAGGGATATTCCACCAATTAATTTATTGATTTATTACGCTGACAATTTGAAGGCTTTGTTTGCTTAGATAAGTTACTCATGATCTTCAGCATAGTATAATCCTTAACTATCCATAAGTCACAATGCAACAATAAAAAAAAAACCTCCTTATAATCTATAGTTTATTGTTAGACTATGAGTAGAAGTAATTTTAAAACGTTGAATTAAACAAGAAAATGTGTAACATCTATCATAAGAATAAGAGATGACAAAAGTATTCTGTATTGAAACAAATGTTAGCCACTCTGTATAGTGAAAAAGATATAATGATAAATTCCTGTCTTCATAAGAAGTTTAAACATTGAGGATATCTTGATGCCCTTCAGAAGATTTAGAATTAAACAAATGTAGTTTATTAAAAGGGATTAAAACTCAAGAAGTGCAATACATAGACTGTCCAGAAAATTCTGTTGCATCAATTCCCACAGTTTTCCACAGAAAAAACTGTCAATTATACAACACCAATTCAGGAAGCAATTACTTTGCTGGAAAAGGGTGTTGATTTATGCTAATTATGACAATGTGAATTAGTGACCAATTTTCCATAGATGTGGGCTTAACAATTTACATAGTATAAAAGAAATTAGGCATTAAAATACCACCAGTAATGTTAATATATGTATATATAATATATTTTTTGCTTTTAATGCAGGAGTTTCTCTCTTTAACTTTTTCTTTTATGTTTAATACTCTATATGATTTTATGAGTTGTATCCACTATGAACTCAAACTTTTTATTTTCAGTATCTGCAAGGAAAAAATGAACTACTAAGACTCATAAAGTGAATACTTGGCTTATCTGAATTTAATATTTGAATTTTCTGATATCTAACAAGGAGAGTTATCTGGATTTCTTAAATCTACCTTCCCCTTTTTCTCTCTCTTTCTTCCTATATTGGAGGAATTTCTTTCTTTTTTCTTTTCTTTCTTTTTTTTTCTATTTCCTTTAAAATCTTTAAATATTAAATGTCTCTAGTCTAGTATTTCAGAAATTCATTCTGTTAGCTCTTACCCTAGTGGTGTAGGCTGCCTCAGGATCATCTTCCAGTACCCTGGAAAGCCCAAAGTCAGACACTTTGCACACAAGGTTACTATTTATTAAGATGTTTCTGGCAGCAAGGTCTCTATGCACGTAGCCCATGTCAGAAAGGTACTTCATTCCTGCAGCGATTCCTCTCAGCATACCAACAAGCTGGATCACAGTGAACTGCCCATCATTTTTCTGTAAAGATTATACAGAAATATTAGTCCTACAACCCCAATCACTAAGGGAAAATATGAAAGGATCTTCCTTCAATCCCCAAATTAATATATACTACTACCAAATTTATATGCAATTTCTATCTGAAGGAGAATGGAAAAAGTTAAGCAATAGATAGTTAACTTGATAATGCGTAACAGTCCTCTGCTCAGTCAAAGCAGATAAAGGCTTTGAAAGCCCTTGACCAAAATCTCCCTTATAATTGCTCTTTCCTGCATTGTAATCCTTTATTCTCAGTCATCAGAGGAGTGTTTTCATCACTTCAACCTAGTGCCTGCCTTGGGTTAACACTGCACATTTTTGAAGTGACTTAAAAGAAGCTGGCTGGATAGGCATATTGGGGTGAGGAAGAAGTGGCCAGAGGAAGTAAGGGAGAATCTGCAGTAGCAGATGTGGGAGGGAGGGACTGAACAATGACCAGGAGAATGTTAGAATTTCTTGGAAGCTTGCTGTCTTTGTCAAGGGCACTGGACTTGGTGCAGACACACAGAATAAGGCTCATCTGATGCTTATTTTGAAATAAAGGAATGATGTGACCTTAAGAGACTGAAGAACTTAAATATATGTATAAGAAATTTGGCAGCAGAAGCTGGTAGAGGCTGGAGATTGAAAGGGAAGTTTGCCTTGTCAGTGGACCCCTGTCATATTCAATGCACAGGCCCTTCTTATAATCATCATTAATGCCACTGTCCCATTACTTTTAATCAATAGCAATAGTTGCTATATTGAAAGTGAAAAGCTGCCAGACTACAGGTTTAATCAGGCCTGAAAACATGTTACATTGTCTAGCACATGCTATTTATTAATAAAATGAATTGCCAACGTTTAAAATTTGAAGACTTGCATATTTAAAAATACAATCTTTTCCTAAAATCCAGAAGATCTGACAACATTGGCTACTGTCTGTTATCACATAATGACTCTGCTGGTACAAGTAGTGACTGGCCCTCAGATGAGTTATGAGTCTATTTGACTCTTTCATTAATATAGATGATTTTCATGGACTTTTTAGACATTTTCCTTATTCTGCCTGATATTATATACTTTGAGAGCATTAAGTACTATTTTTATTCATTTTAAAAAAATTTTGTTGAAGTATAGTTGATTTACAATGTTGTGTTAGCTTCTGTTGTACGGCAAAGTGAATCAGTTACACATATACATATATTGACTTTTTTTTTAGATTCTTTTCCCATTTAGGCCATTACAAAGTATTGAGTAGAGTTCCCTGTGCTATACAGTAGGTCCTTATTAGTTATCTATTTTATACATAATAGTGTAGTGTGTATATGTCAAGCACAGTCTCCCAACTTATCCCCCCTCCCCCTATTTCCTCCCCTGGTAACCATAAGTTTGTTTTCTACATCTGTGACTCTATTTCTGTTTTGTGAATAAGTTCAATTGTACCATTTTTTTAGATTCCACATATAAGCGATATCATATCTTTGTCTTTCTCTGTCTGACTTACTTCAGAGAGAGTTAAGTATCTATAAAAGCTTCTCTTTTTCTCCTTTCCTTCCTTCCTTTCCAACTTCCTTCCTTCCTTCTTTTATTTTTTTTGGGGGGGAGCACAGTAACATACACTTAAATAAAACTGTAGAGACACGTAATTTGGATTTGTATACATTTTCTGAAGTGGATAACCAAAGTTAATTTTTGTAGTATAACTATCCTGACTCCAGATATTTCTATTTAAAATTTAGCTTTAAAATGGCTGGATTTCAACTTCAACATCATGGTCAATATATGAATAACATTTTGAATAGTTACATTTGTCTCATATCTTACCTTTAAAAATGTATCTAAAGAGCCATTTTCCATATACTCTGTCACTATCATCACTGGTTTACCTGAAAAGAACACAGTGGTATAAACTGTTGCTTTTAGATTTTGTACTCTTATCTAGGAAAAGTTTACCTGGAAGTTTTTATTGTTGTCCAAATTATATACATCCGTTAAAAAAAATAGTCCTCTTTGAGTAGCAAGTAAATTTATGACATGATGATATCTTAGTGTATACTAAATTGTGTCAATGAGAAGAAAGTATCACAAGAGTGATAAAGATTGACATTTAAGATTCAAAAACCCATAATTTTCAATACCAAAATCAATTTATGTAGAAAATGAGTTTAAGGATGAATTTTATTTTAATAGAGGTAATGATATAAAGTGCCAAATAATAATATCCAGCAAAGCACTGAAAACATATTCATCTTCCTCACAGTTCTAAATAAAAACTCCTGTCCAGTCTAACTACCCTGTTTATGATCCCTGGAATATATGTTGTATTTTCCAAACTTTATTTCTATGTTCTTATAATTCCTTTACTTATGGCTATCTCCCTTTTCCCTCTCTGCCACATACTTATTTATGATCTTTATCAACCCCAATTTTTTCATTATTCAAATCCCTGTTTTGATTCCTCTTGCTATCTGGAAACTTCTCTTGCAATCATCATTCTGATGGATGAGGTCCTCCTCTTTTCATGTCTGATATAAAACTGTAGCTAGACAGACTCTGGAGCTACTCTGCTTGGTTTTGTATCCCAGATCAATCACTTCCTATCAAGTGATCTTGGGCAAATCAGCTCTTATCTCTGTATCTCATTCTTCTCATCTGTAAAGTGGAGATATTAATGGCACCTGCCTCAAAGAGTTACTGTGAGTATCCACCAAGTCATATTGTTACCCAGGTCACTTAAAATAGTGCCTGTCACTTCGAATTTGCTATGTATTATTGTTTTGTAAACTCAATCAACTTTGTATCTGTGGGGTTTCATTGCTAGATGTAAGTCAACTAAGAGAATAGATCATATTTTATCCCTCATAAAATTATGGTATTTAGTGTGTAATATGTCTGTGATACAAGATGAAAAATATAAGATCAAAAATCTTTGCTGTATGAAAAAATATCCAAAACATGGTTGTTAGTTTTATCACTCCATGCTAACCTCACTATATTTTAAAACATGCCCCTTTACTCTTTGATAAAAGTATACTACATACAATTTTAGTGTTAATTTAAACTATTTTTAGGTAAGTAAAAAAAGACCTTATGATAGTAAAATTCTATCTTGTATATCTATTAATTAACTTTTTATATTATAAAGGGAAACAGGGCCTATTCAGTTATGAAATGCACTGTAATTAAATTAATGGCATTCTCCAGAAGGGTATCTGTATTATACTTGAGAAGTGATTCATTCAGGTCATAGAATTAGAACTTTTATATTTATTCATACAACATTAGTCTGAAATGTAAACAGAGATATAGAAAGTTAGACAATTGCATGAAAAAGAAATAACTAGAAAGAAAAAGGAGTTTTCATTCCAAAATCACTTAAAACTCACTATTTAGTATAATAAGGTAGGTCAGTCTAATTTCTCACTCAGACAATTATCTTCTTTTAAAATACTTTAGAAGCATTATTCTCTGAATGAAATGTGACAAGTAATGCTAAAAAGGCAGATGCATTTTTCCTCCTCTTTAAAGTTTGTAAAAGTTATTTTAAAAGTTTGTCTAAAAAAATTCATTTGTCATATATTTGTACTATGCCTATGTTAGGTAAAACATCTCATGTGTAGAGAATATACACTGGAGATGTCATTTGATTTGAATTTGGAAGATTGAAAGGGTCACTGGTATAATAAAATGTGACAGATATTCCAGGAAGAAGAGGCAGCATGGGCCAAGGTATCTTGTCATGAAAGAGTTCATCAAGTTCAAACGTGGCATGCTTTGTAATTCAGGAAGTGACAGGAGATGAGTTGGGGAATGTTGATTTTTAAAACTGACTGGAAATACAATACCTTAGTTAGAAAAAAAAGAATGGCTCATTGTATTTGTAAATGGCCAAGACAACATAACAGAAAAAAAGATTATAACTGCTTTTTCTCCTTAGCATGGCTGTAACCTAAGTTCATGAATTGAGATATGCTTCCAATTTAACTTCATTTTAATGATGCCACACCCATTTTAATGGTCCTCAGACAAACTCAAAATAGACAAAATTCTGCTTTAGGCCCTTTTGGTCCCATTCTTACATCCTAGAGCCTACTTCCAGCTTTTATTAATGTTGAAGCCCCTTTTCCTTCAAAAGTCCAGAATTAATATGCTTCCCCAAGGGCGACAGCCAAAATATTTGATAACTGCTTTGGCACAGGGACCTACATGTCTGAAGTTCAACCAACCATAATGCTGGAATATCAGAACGTCCTGGTGTACCAGACATCACCTCTTCATCTGCCTGATTTCAGGAATTCAGAAGTACCCAGAGATGAAGCTGAGTAGGCATATAAAAGGGACATGTGGGTAAACCTGGCTTCAGCTTTTTATCAAATAACATCGGAGTATTTCAATAAATTTACAGCTAATAGAGCCAAAAAGGTATGTATTTGCTGAACACCAGCCCTGATCAGATTAGGAAAAGGTCTACATTTTCTAGAATCAACCTGTGTTTCTAGGAATATGTCCTGTGTAGATCTGACTCTCACTTATAGAAATCCATTGAGGGAGTTGTCATAGTTTAATTGGAATTGGAAGAACTGAATTCCAGCAGATATCCAAAGAATATAGTCTTAGCTTTCCCTCATTGGTACCTCTCAGCTCCTACCACATGAGCAGATGCCTTGTCCATCAAAGTGAAGGCCTAATCAATGTCTACAATTATCTACTCTACCCCAAGCCTTTTATGATTACAGCACTTCTCCTATATTACTACTTCAAAACATTCAGTTTCCTTCTACTCTCTTTTACTAGAGAATAGAAAACTTTTTCTCAGTTTCTTTCTTTCTCTCTGTCTATCCTCTAATTTTTAGACCCTCTTCTTACAGCTATGGGTTAGTGGTAAATATTTACTACTGCTCACCCAAGGTCTCCTGAGCAGGAGTTGGATAAAATCCCTATGTAAAAATACATCTTTCTTGGGTAAATTTGCTCCTTAAATTCAACCCAGATTCACTGAGCTTGGACAAAACAATTCATACTCTAAAGAGAATGACTGATTAGAAGCTTTATTGATATTGAATAATATATATTTGGAAAGAAAAAGTAATTATTTTTTAGGGAGATAGGCACCTGGTATTCCTCCTATAAGATTTTTTTTTTTTGGATTCATCACTTAGTTTTAAAAGTCAGATTCATTATTTATGACAGTGTAGGTTTTGAAAAATATGATAGGGACCTAAAACACCTCTTATATTTCAGAAAATGGGGGAAAAGCAATTAAAATGCATGTTTGCAAACAAGCATGATCTTCTTTTGTTGACAAGAATAAGACAATTCAGGACTCATTTGATTATTTCTCATGCTTGAGCCATTTTAATGATAATTATATTTAGTTTGGCATATGTTTTATCTCAGTTCCTGTTAGCCTGCAAAAATGACATAGCATTAATTAATGTGGCTTTACTCTAACCATTGTAAATTCAATAAAATGGTATAAATCATTTTCCATTATCCCGCTTGAAGTACAGACAAAGAGTAAATCTGCCAATAATTTTGAAAGCATATTATCAAAAATCAATATAAAAAGAGCTCATAAAGCATGTCAAAACATGATTTTAATCACAGAGTAGAGTTTTTACATTACTTCATAATATTTACTGAGAACCCAGTTCAGGCAGAGTCTAAGTAGTAATAGAAACACATTATTTGTGGAATTCACCAACCTCATATTTCATCATTTGGTATTGATAATCATAAAAGAACTACAGTTTATTGATATACTGAGTGCCCACTTACAAGGCATGATGTTATTTTTAATTGTCATCAAAATTCTATAACAGTGATATTACAAAAGACTCTTTTCAGAGAAAGAAAAGTGAGGGTTAAAAAGATTCAATATATTACCTGAGTTGATTAGCGCAAGTCATATAAGAAACAAAGCTGGGCATCAAATTTATGTCCACCTGACTATAAAAGTTGTTTTCCTTCCCTCCATACTAAGATGCCCATAATTTCCAAATATTTATTTTAAATTTTAAATTTAACTTTAAAATCTCACAAATATTTAATCTTTTGTGATAATATAAGTTTGATAATCATGACTATGCCATACCAAACTGTTCATGCATTAATGGCAGATCTGGTAGGAATTCAGTTGCTTTCAATAAATAATATATTCTTACGTATGATCATTACTTATATATGCTCCAAGCATTCTGAAGTGTTCGATAGTGAAGTGGATAGGTCTTGGATTCCACTTATACGAATTATCTAAAGTAGTCAAACCCACAGAAACAGAAAGTAGAATGTTTGCTGCCAATGGCTGGGGGAGGGGGAAAGAAGGAATTACTGTTCAATAGGTATAAAGTTATCGTTATGCAAGACAAAAAGTTTCTAGAGATCAGCCGTACAACATTGTGCTTACAATTAAAAAATCTGTACTGTGTAATCTACACCTAAAAATTTAATAGGGTAGATATCATGATATGTGGGTTTTTCTTACCACAGTAAAACAAAACTGCATTTGCTTCCTTAGTAAGTGATTTTTTTTGGTGCTAATGTCCAACAAAATCCAAGAGAGACGAGAACACGCCACTTCTGGTAAAGCAGCCTTTTTTCACAAGCTTTCTCAAAGTTAGGTGAGACAAACTTTGGGGAGTGTTGATTTAGTCCTTGCTTTTCAGAGCATGGCCCTTGACAAGTGGCATAGCTATCACCTGAGAGCTTGTTAGAAATGCAAAATCTCAGTGCCCAATCCAATCTATTAAAACAGATTCTGCATTTTAGCAATATCCTCAGAGGCACGTTGTATTTTGAGAAACACTGAACTAGGCCACATCACAAGAGTTGCAACTAAATCTGGGCTTATTATTTTATTTGCATTGGTACTACCTGCTTTTCTGAAACCACGAGTGCATCAAAAAACATGTGGTACCACTTAAGGGTATAAGGGAGCATTTGATTAAGAAACGTCATAATTCACTGGAAAACAACGGTCACTGGTTTCTCTTACAAACATTTTACAAGATTTGTAAATAATTAAAAGTAAGCCTGTGCTTATACTTATATATCTATAGTTTTATTTCACTATGCCTTTCTATTTGGGTTGTATTCCATTTAGTACATTAACACTTGTAGCTGTTTGAAATTACTTTTATTTTTACTTCAAGGGAAGCTTGGAATAAGAAATATCATAATTCAATTATTAATGGTTAATGGTCACCCAGAAAATGGGACCCTGTGCTTGTAGTAGGAATAGATAATGCTTATCAAGCAGGGGAATGTGAAGGGAGGACGAAGTATGGGGCAACCAGAACTTAGAAAGGTACTCAGATATTTTAATTCCATTATGACCCTTATTTATTGGTTAACACTTTAAGGAAAACCACTTTTAAAATTATGTAATTTTAATTTTAGGAAAGACTATAAAATCAAAAGCCTCTATACCTTCCCTGAAACGGAAACACCAAATGTTTCTATTAAATAGAAATTCCAAATTTTCCATAATATCCTCTTTTATTTCAGATTGTTTATATTGATATAGACTTTCTCATTAGCTGCTCATTTCTCAAATTAAAAATAAATTAGAATTGCTCTGACATTAGCAAAGGTGGATAATTACTTGTGGAGTCAGAAATGATCGACTTTACAGAGGAGCTAAGGAATCTAAGAATTAACAATGTGACAGCTTTGTTTTATTAGTAATGAAAATGACTTTAAAAACACAAGGTTTAATTTACTAATAATCAATCTTTGAGCCAGTAAATCTCTGTTTCTATAGATATATATCTTTCAGGTGAGTAGAATTTAGATTTTATCAGAAAAAGCCCTTGTAAATATCTAATAAATATCTTATGTTTATTTATTATACCACTCTCTATGCCCTAATAATGAAAAACAAGTATCAAATTAATGAGCTGGCTTCCATTTCTACTGCAGTGTTAAATTTGTTTATTTCCATCTTGGTTTATTACTGATAATGGCTCATAGAATTGTTTCCTTTTGTGAAAGGGAAGATATAAAATTCAAGCATATTCATACTGCAAACATTTTCATTTATACTTCTCAGAATCCAGTCTTATACACAACATCTGCAATTGGGTGCTTATAAGCCTCTCAAAAGTAATGTGTCCAAAACAGAACTACTGATTACCAACCAGAGTCGTGCTCCTCTTGGAATTTTCCCCATAACTGACAAATCCTTTCTTCAAGGTACTCAGGACGAATAATTTATAATTATCATTGACTCTTCTCTTTTTCTCACATTCCACATCTAATCCACAAGAAGACTTACTGTGACTGCCTTCAAAATATCTATAGAATTCAACTACTACTCACCATCTTGTTAGATTACTACCCTGATCTAACCCATAATGAGGTGTGAATAATGACAGTAGTCTCCTCTCCTCAATGTCTCCCCATTTCAACATAGGCTTCTACCATCTTTATTCAACACAGCATCCTGACTGATCCTGTTAATGTAGAAATAAGATTCTATCACATCTTGGATCCAAGGCTCAGATTAAGAGGCAGTCCTCGCAGGGACCAAAGTGTTCACATACCATCTATTCTCCTATTAAATCTTCAAGTTAAGCTCTTACCAGATTCCTCTCATTCATTCAATTGAAGCAACACTGGCTTTGTTTTTTCTTGAACATTCTATGCAAGTTCCATTCGAGTCTTGCAGGTTCTTCTTTCTACAACACACTGCCTGCCCCCAGATATCTGTAAGGCTCACAACTTCACTTATTCAAGCCTTATCAGAGAGGTCTCTCTCTAAATAAAATAGAAACCACCAACCCTCAATAGAAACAGTCCATAATCTCCTAACTTAGCTTTGCTTTTTTCATTTAATATATTATAAATGTATTTGTTCAATTAGTTTGTCTCCTCTACCCAAAGGTAAGCTCCATAAAGGCAGGAAATCAGTCTGTTTAATTTCTGCTGTATCCCACTGATTAATAGGAATAGACACATATTAGGTGATCAATTAATACCTTTTGAATAAATAAATGTTTCTTGTCAAGTGTATACCAAATAATAAAAATGAGGTTAGTAATGTACACTGTAAGAGCTTGGGTTTTGGAGTCATGCAGAACTGCTTCTAAATCTGGTATTATCCTATGCTAGTTTTACGATATTGGATAAGGTATTTAACCTCCTTAAGGTTAATTTTTCCCATCTGTAAAATGAGAACAAATAATAGTGTCTACAGGATAGCATTACTGTGCAGATTAAAGGAGATAATATATAAAGAACATTAACTTAGCACATACTTAAGTATAACGTTAATTATTAGTAGTAGCTATAACTGTTATATTTATATGCAAGATCCTGTGAAAAGATCTTCGTGCAATTTTCTTCATATGGATTTTAATTATTTTTCCTAAAACACCCATGGTTTGATAGAACAAAGTTGTTTAAATTAAAATATAAATTGTATATCACTAACTCATTTTAACTGTTTAGATAACTGTAATTTAGTCATTGATTCATTTACTATCATTCATGTCTTTTAAAAAAGTTTTGAAATTCCCTGATGTGTCTGGCCCTGTGACAGATACTAGGGGTGCTGTAAACATATATCAATTTCAAGAAGTTCATTGTGTAGTAAGGACAGAACATGTAGAGAGATAACTATGATACAATGGACAATATGACAAAGTGCAGAGAAATGCAGCTAGAATTTGTAAGATTGTCTCTGGCTGAGAATTCATTCATTCAACATATACATGAAATGCTACACGTGCTGAGCACAGATCTAGGAACACACAGGTGAGCAAAATAAAACAAATGTAGAACTGGGATGCTTTCCTTTACGCAGCTATTCAACATTATTGAGTGGCCTACTCTATGCCAGGCAGACACTGAGGCTGGAAGGAAAAATGAAGAGAAATGACACTGATCTCATGGAGAAGGTCACATTTGAATTAAACTTGAAGGTCAAGTAGAACTGAGGAAAGTGGAGAGGACATGCTAGGGCGGAATGAAGTATCTCCAAGGGCAGAACAAGAAGTAGGTAGAGTTTTCTGCAAAGGAAATAGTATAATATGGAGATATGGCCAAATTATATCAAGTTCAGTATCAAAGTATATGTATTTTGCTTGATTTGTTTGCTCCTGGTGATGAAGCAAGAGAGGAAATAGATTTAGTAAAATGCATGGAATGGACTAATGTCCATGGGAAAATACCAAAATGGAAAGACTAGTCTGAAGATTGTTGGAATAGCCCTGGATAATATATAATAAGGGCCTGTAAAATAAAATGGACTTTTACAGGATAGAATGAAATACTATATTTGAAAGATAATTACAAATTTATATGTCAGAATTATCTGACAATTTAAATAATCAATTGCCATTGAATGTGTTATTTCCTCAGACATGGAAAGAAAAACAGGGAGATATTTCTTTAATTTTTCTCTAATATTTTGTTTAAATTTATTAATTTTACAGGAGAACTAAGTTTATTTGTATATGATCCTAGATTAAGAAATATAAGTATGAATATTTCAATAGAAATATACATATTTCAATAGAAATATTATATAACTATAAATATTTCAATAGAAATATTTATATTTATATAACTACATTGTATAAACTATATTATATAATTATATTATATAAATATTTATATAACTATAAATATTTCAATAGAAATATTCCTTTGGTCAATTTTGATAATATTTCCATGGGTGGAAAAAATAAATCTTAAAGAGCTAAGGCTGCTGCAATGGAAAAATTATAATTTTCCACCACTAAATTTTATTCCTGAATCTATTTGAATAGTAAAAGCTGGCTCTATGTATGTTACATTAAAGCATCATGCATTGCGGATGAGTCAATTAAGCCAGGACCTGTGGGTTTCTTACGTGCTTTGTCATAAGTCTCTCTAGAATATATATTTATTTATGATGCCTCCTGTTTAACAACAAATCACAGAAGGAATTTGAATGATGCCCCATATTTCTGGCACGTAAGGCAATGATAGAGGAAAGAGGAAGGTTCATGATGGCACCACTCAGAGGAGTGCTACTTCAGACTCCCCACCTCAACTTCAATCAAAACAATCACAAGATTTAGTTGCACTTATGTCTCATTATCTGTGTGCTGCACGTTGAGAATAACTGCTGAATAAATTAGCATCAGATCAGAGAACATGAAATTAAGGACACAAATAAAGTGAGTTGCAACATGATAAATTAAAAACAAGTTGAAGACTTCCTAAGTTGAACATCAAGAGCTACATTTATTAAGGGGAAATACAGTTTCAATTCAAAGAGAAAAAAAAATAAGACAAAGAAGTATTTTAAATATGTACATTTTGCTTTACCTGTATGTGTAACTTCACTGCAGCAACATCAAACAGAATATTTGATTAGAGATTGGAAATTTAAAGTCTGTGTTTTCAACCACAGCCCTGTGTTTTAGACTAGACTTTATAGAATTTAAATATGATCATTTGCTGGTAATGGCATTTGCTTCTTAAAATAAAGGTCTCAAGTGCATATAAAATGGTATATGACAAATTTAGTTGTTTTACTATGAGAAGTTTAATTGTCTTATATTGCTCAGTCAGGACCCATTCACATAAAACAAATTCTGTAATAAATTAGAGATCTATAAAAGTAGGTGACTATTGGCTCTAATAATTTTGGGATCTTGTCTCCTAATATCTGATGATATTTGATGAATTCACCTAAACAGATTAAAATAAATACCACTATAACTACCTGCAATTTTGTTCACACACACAAATATATCTTAATTTAATCTGCATAAAATTTTTATAAGGTAGGTATGATTTTTTTCTTTTTCTGTGACATTGAGGCTCAGAGTGCTTAACTAAAGTGACCATAGATTGGTTTTAGGTTTAAATGTAATGGGTTTACATAAATATTTAGGACATCATCTGTTTCTTCAAGGAGCAGACTTTTTTAGCTAGGGAGCTAAAAATATATGCAGAGGAGACAAAATTAAATGAAAAATTTGAATAAGAGTTTTGGACAAAGGAAGGAACGTTACTGACAGTTGCAAAAATCCTTATATAGGTACAGTGTTCGAAAGAAGGAGTGATTATGTCAGGGCTAAGTGATGAGGAATTATTTCATGGAGGTGATAGAATTTGAATAAGATTTTGAAGGAATTGAAAAGGTAGTTAAGTTTCAGAGAAAGAGGCAATGTAGGCAGAGTAACATATCAATTAAAATGGATTAGGAATGACATGGATATAGAGGAGTTCAGAGCACAGGAAGAGAAATAAATGGAAAAATAATAACCATGTGTTTATTAATTACCTACTGTGTCATGCCCATTTCAACTTTACCTATATTAATTCATGTAACCTCCACAACATCACTGAGGCATTCTTACCCCATGTCATTAGTGAGTAAACTAAGGCTCTGAATGCATAACCAGCTTGTGCAAAGTCACATAGTAGTTTATGGCAGAAGCAAAATGAAAATTGGTGGCTAGAGCCATAGCCCATGTTCTTGACCATTATGCAGTACTGTTTTCCATGATCATAATAGTGATCTGGCACTCTTCTACACATTACAGTTTAACTCATTACAGGACGGATTGGCTGTCTACATATAGGCAGTAGTTTTACATATACCCTGGGTAAGAGGAACTCATGGTCCTAGTTTATTTGAGGAAGTGAAACTTAGCAGTCATATTACGGATAAAAAGAAGACATGAAATATATCAAATATTTTGCACCCTATTATTACTATGATTATCATTAAGAAGTATGTTTTATATTAGATAATACCTTTCCTGCATAGGAAATAATTTTACTCAATCACTGTTAATTCTTATTCCCATAGTATCTAGCCCAGCACATGCTATCACTAATGTCCATTCAAAGTCCTTCCCCTCAGATAGAGTATAGTCCTGTTCAAATTCTGATTTCATTTTATTGTACCTGTGACCATCTCCCTCACATCATATTCTTGCTTAAAATATTCCTCCCCATTCATCATAGGGCATGATTTTGTAAAATATTTTAATTTATTTTATTCCTTCAAAAAAATATATATTTTCTTTGTCTCTCACCTGGGTCATGTCCCTGCCTCTTACCTATTTTTAGGCATGTACTCAACTGAGGGGAAAGAAACACATCTAAGTTTTTTTTTGTTGTTTTTTTTTTTTAATAGATCTTTATTGGAGTATAATTGCTTCATAGTACTGTGTTGGTTTCTGTTGTACAACAAAGTGAATCAGCCATATACATACATACGTGCAGAGGACCTAAATAGACATTTGACCAAAGAAGACGTACAGATGGCGCAGAGGTACATGAAAAGTAACACATCCAAGTTTGAAGAAACCCACATGGCTGCAGATAATTTTATTCCTATGTTATATTCCCCTATGGGCATTCTTACTGCAGATGTGTATCTCTTTGAGACATGGAGAAAAACAATCTCCCAGCAATACAGGCTGATTCAAAAGTTCTGCCAATCATCAACATGATAATTTTAGCTAAGGTATTTTTCTTCTGTGTTCTCATCTGTGACCTACTGTGAATGAATCATGATTTGGGAATTAACTGGTTAAAAACCAGTAAATTTTTTGGTTGTTGTTTCTTTTCTTCCTCTTTATTGTGAAAAAGTTTTTATTGTTGTTGTTTTTGTTTTGTTTTCCATATTTAAAAGCTAAATGGCATAAATGGATATCCAATAAATTTAAATTACTTCATAGGTTGAGAACATTTATTGAACATACATTGCTGCTATGCATATTTGGCATATATAACTTAAAACTTGATTAACAGCAAATGGAAGTTGAACCAGTGCTTGAAAAAAGTCTAAAGCGTGTTCCTTGCCAAACGTTTCAGACGATTTTACAAAGTGGTATGAAGTGTATGAGGTATAAAGGAAGGAAAAAGGATACATAGGAATGGCAAAGAAAAAATGTGTTAAAAGAAAATAAAGGCCTCAGTTATGTGTCACATAAATACTTTATTGAGTGACTGAAGAATTATTTGAAATCCTTATATTGGGAAGCTCAACACATAACCACATTTACAAAACACTAACAAGAATCTGAGAGATGTGAAATTCCAGATACATCTGAGTAAAAACAGGATTTGCTTTAACAAAATAATTAGTCTCAAGGAACTTCCCCAGTCTTCTGAGGCAATTGCTTTCCTTAGAACTATTAAAATACCTCAATGAAAAAAATCAATAAAAGAAATACATCTGGCTATAAAAAAACCACTTAAAAGGTGGTAGGCATCTATGGTTACAGTAATCCTATTAAATGTTAAACTTCAATGCCTCAATCAAAACTTTGAAGTTAATATTTCATTAGGATAAAAAGTGAAAGAGCCAAGAGGAAAAAAAATTGATACTTTTACTGCTACTTTTATCTGGATACATTTTCTCTGGTGCTGAATTCATAGTAAGTGAGTTAACACAAATATTTCAAATAATAAATAGAAATTCGGGTTCACTGAAGATCAGCTTTGACAAGAATCTACTAAAATATAGGACAAATACTATTAATATTAGGGAAATTGTTAATCACATTATGGCCAGTTTTCTTTCTATCCTGAAATTAATAATAATCTAATAGAAGAAATTCAGATATTTATGATCACACACACATGCATAATTTGCCATTGTACTTACTTTTGGTCACAACACCTTCTAAGTGAATGATGTTAGGATGGTCAAACTGCCCCATGATACTTGCTTCACCCAGGAAATCTCTGCGTTGCTTTTCAGTATAGCCTACTTTAAGGGTTTTAATTGCCACCGGTAATTCTCTTTTTCCTGGAAGTTTCAAACGTCCACTACAAACTTCACCAAATTCACCTTGTGATAAAGATGTAGAAAACACAGAAACTCATTACAATTCCCTACTCTAACAGTAGTCTAAAGTTCTCTTAGAATAGTAATGTTTAGATAAAACAGAGTTGAAGGGGAATCCAACTTCCTTATCTATGTCAAAAGAAATTAATGGTGCATTGGGAAAAATCATTTACAGGTGATCGTAAGACACATTGGGGGCTATTAGTTTCATCTCTCTCACCTACAGAAACCTTAATGGAAACATTAGAAACTAAAAGCAACTGACTGAAAATCACTTCCTTTTCCTTGCTTTCTACTCTAGCAGTGACACTAATGAGAAAAGAAAAAAAAAAGGGCCATAGCCGGACAAAATGGAAACAGTCTTAAGGAAGAGATGATTCATAAGTAGAATAATTGAGTGCTTGAATTTTGTAAATACTTTTGGGTATTAAAAATTATATATATTATACATGAAATATAATAAACAGTAGATGGTGAAAAACACTATGTTTGAATATACATTTTTGCTGGTTTGTTTTTTTTCATAAACCAAACATTTGCTGGTTTAAGTATGAGCTAGGCAGAAGGTAATATTAAAATATGATCAATTATATACCACCTTGAAAGCAAGTCAGTTACAAAAGATTAAAAACATTCTGAGTTAGATCAGGACATTGATATATTACATTTTATAATATAAACACAAGTTAAAAGTCAGAGTTAAACACACCGTCTTACCCGCTCCAATAACTCTTTCAATGGTGATGCATGAAGCTTCTATCTCCTTGGCAAATTCATGGACAGCTTGATTGGGATCCTCATAGGTGTGTGGATCAATATAAGTTCTTACTCCTGGCAGTTTAACTGTAAAAATAAATGGGCATTACAATCGAAGTGCTTGTGATGGATGAGTGAAATTATAAACGTTATTAATGTACAACTATGGCTTAAATCCCCAATTCCTAGAAGTGACAGAGCTGCAAGGACAGACCCTCTCATGAATTATAGGAGTCATTTGTACAGCTATCTCATTTTTATAATTTTAGAAATCTGGATTGTTGGCATGCACAAGAAGAAGTGCATATGTGACGACGTATTTGAATAAGGACCTCTTTCAACACTAATGTTCAGGAGTCAGTCTCTGAGGCAAACTCAGACAACTTTTGTTTACTAAACTGGACAATGAAATGCTACTGGTTTCTTATGCTTTCCTTAAAATCTCATCACAGATAATTAGTTTAGGTTTTACAAAAATAATTTAAAATAACTTTTCTGGTGCTTTGGTCCTATAAGGCTGACAAAGAAGTCAAGAAGAAAAGAGAAATTCACTCTACTGTTGCTGCAGGGCATTATGCAAGTCTCTTATGCTCTATGAGCCTCAGTTTCATCACATTTTAAAGGCTACCGATATTACCCTCACAGTATTTTTTGATGATAAATAACATTAAATAAGATAGGACTGTGAAAATGGACTCAAAAATGCTTTGCAGCATGAATTATGGCTTTCATGATTTTGACTTTCATGGTCACGGCAGAGTGACAAAAACAAAAAAAAAACCTTTTTGTCATTT
>NC_041220.1:40563444-40607693 GCF_002837175.3 Physeter macrocephalus | reverse complement strand
CCCTGGTGGCGCAGTGGTTGAGAATCCGCCTGCTGATGCAAGGGACACGGGTTCGTGCCCCGGTCCGGGAAGACCCCACATGCCGCGGAGCGGCTGGACCCGTGAGCCATGGCCGCTGAGCCTGCGCGTCCGGAGCCTGTGCTCCGCGACGGGAGAGGCCACAACAGTGAGAGGCCCGCGTACCACAAAAAAAAAAAAAAAAAAAAAAAAAAAAAGAACATATTAAAATAATAATAAAATTAGAACCCATTTAGGCAGATTTTTAAAGCTCATTATTAAAACTTGATTTTCTGCATTTCTTAAAAGTGTCGTCTTTTTCAAGTCATTTGAACCAAGGTTGCTGCTACAGGATGTCCTCAGGGAAATTCCTACTAAAATGTTAGAAAAAGAAGAAGAAATTTATTCATTTAATCTGGTGGTGTTATTTAATGACATATTTCTACTGACTGTTGATAGGAATTAGAATTGGCCTGGAAATTTGGTTTGAAATATAATAGCTTTTTATATTAAGCAAAAAGTTTTTATTTTAATGATTGTAATGAAAGTATGCTTTAAAGAGTTGAAAAAAACATCCAGCTGTTGCCTGGGGTCAGCAGACAACACCACAAGCCCATACGCTTTAGAGGAATGTAACAAAACACTTAAACTTTTTATCCCAATATTTTTGGTCAGTTATTACAAATCTCTAGCGTGAAAAGAAGCCAAAATAACAATAAGGTGTCCCCTACTTTGTTTTATTTTGATTTTTTTTACAGTTTGCTTACTGTGCCCATTATGAAAATGCATCTTTTCCTCTTCTGGATCTTGTTTTGCTTTGCTGTAACCACACCGCCTGGAACAGAGTAAGCTACAATTAGCCACATCTCCAAGTGGTGAATCACATCAAGCCCAGAAGAACGCAACACAATTGAAATGATTGCAACCTTAAGTTATTTTCATACCAGCAGTATGAAATAACACCAATACTCTTTTGTATGAATCATATTTCCCCAGCTAGTATCCCTCACTCTTGCCCAGATTTCACTGAGAAGTCTGAAGCTCTCCAAACCTATTTTTAAACATGACTTCACCATATACCATACACCAGACATTTATCTGTTCCCTTTTTCTTTTACTGTTTTTTTGCCACCTCAGAGGCTCCTGCCTTTTCTCAGGATGAACTGTCCCAAATACGTCTCTGATTCAAAAGTCTCCTCCTTTCAGAACCTTACTCCATTATTCTGTTTTATTTATTTCTCTTGTTTTGGAGTCTTTAGTGTCTCCACTGGTCTCCTGTCAATCTATCCATTTCCATCAATTTAATTAATATCTCTATCCCTCTGGTTTTATTCTTTTGAGAGTTATACTCTTATTCCCTGTGGATTTATTTTCTAGGAATATTCCACTGGCATTCAAACTCAATAGATCTGAAAAAGAAAAGAGTATCTTTCTCTTTACTTTCAATCTTGATCTGCTGCCTTCTTTTCCTCTTAATAACATTTTCATGGCTTTGGTACCTTAAGATCAAAGCCCTGTTCTCGTGCACCTCACAACAAATTAGTTGCCAAACCCCAAGCATTATATAACATAAAAGTCTTATGATCCACCTCTTCCATTTCACTAGCTGTACCTCTTCTTCAATTAAGGTCTTGCTGTTTTTCATTTGGATTACTATCAGTGCCTCTGAACTGATGCCCCTGCATTCTATAACTGCTTTCCTGAACTATACTAGACATGGCTGTAGTCAAATTACCATAAATAAGGTACTTTTCTATTGTGTTAGCTCTCTTCTGCAAAGTCTTCAATAAAATAATAAGGTAAAGATTCCTAAACGTAGCCCCAATGCACATTTCCCACATCATCTCTGAGATATTTCTCCATGCTTCCGTATGTTCCTATATACTGGTTGCTGCACTTAGGATGCTCTTCTTAACAATTTCCAATTATCAAAGTCCAGTTCAATTGTTGCCTTCTTCACATTTTTTTCCCCTAATACCCTGGCTTAATGCAATCTTGCCCCCTCTGAACTCAGTAGCTTTCTGTATCCCTCTCATGGTGTGACTGCCATTCTACAATGCAACATAGTCATTTGAGAATGTTTTTTGGCTCTCTTGCTATTGTTGTTAGTTTCTTAAATGGCAGCAACTACCATTCATCTATAAATTTCTGAAGTGACCTAGCACCTGGCTCAGAGTTGACCCCAAAAATATTTGTCACATTGATGAATGAATAAATGAATGAGTGGATGATATTCTGGTTGAGTCTACACAAGCACAAGTGTTTGGAGAGAGAATATGCGGATGAATACTAAGGTACATGAATAACCATGTGACATTAAAACAGCTGACCAAAATAAAAATATTTGAATTATTTTTAGTGAAACTCTAAGGAAGTGAATTTATTATTCACAAGCTCTTATAACAAAATTGAGTTTATTAAAAACAAAATTTCATTTACTTCTGCATAAAGAAAATACAGCCAAAATGTCAGATTGACAAAATATTTTCATTACAAAGTTGACTGAAAACTACTATATGATGTAAATGAAGTGGCCAATTGACATGCACTGAGGACTGTTCCTTGGTTTCATATTCTAAAATGTTTCTTAAATATGTGTATATTTTGATATAAAAATGAAACCTATTTTAGTCTCTATCTTTCTTAGTGTATAATTACATAAATTATACAACATAGATAACAAAACCTGTTCTTGTGCCATTTTTGAAAAAAATGCAATTATCTTAATTTTATCATGTTAAAGAACTGGCAATTTATTAGTAAGGTACAGCTAGGAAAATTTAAGTAAACTTGAAGTAATATACTTAATACATATAGTGTTCTTGGGTGAGGAAAATTACACAATGAGGAACTGGTGGCTTTTCAAATTTTATTCATAACATGTAGATGCATTTGTCACTTAAGAGCCCTTAAGACATCTTGAGTCCCCTCACCACAGTGAAATGGAGAGAAAAAACAAACACATGATATCATCCTGAAATAATAGTTGGTCTATTCAAGCTGACATTTAAGATATTTTAATACATTGCTTATATTTTTTAGTTATTACATTATTCTTTCAATCTTTAATGTATGTGCCTCTAGAGAGAAGTTATTGATATTGTTTTTTCTTTTACCAATGTTCTAAATACAATTGTGTGAAATGATCCTGAGATTTATGTTATTTAAATAATACTGACAAAAAACTTTGTTAGAGGAATTCTAAAGATACCTAAAAAGTATACAAGTTCTTGCAGTTTACATTAGAAAACAAACATCCATTCCACCTTTAACTCTCCTACCTTCAAAAAAAAATTAAGCTTTGAAACTTATATCCTCAAATAGTCTTTATCATTAAATAAGCTTCATGGATATTTAAATTGCATGCAAATGCCTCATATGAAAATGGAAATAAAACTTTTGATCTCATCTAAAAAATGATTTGGGAATACCATGGTGAGGAGTTGTTAACATTTTAATACCTAGGGTGAGAGTCAGGAGGGCAACAAGAAGGAGTTATTTTTGACTACAGGCATCTCAAGACTTCTATAACATAATACGGATGCATGTCACATTAACATAAAAAAATAAGTTCTGGAACACCCCAAAGCAACATTAAAACAAACCTCAACAAGATACAGCAAGTAGAAGTGCAGCTGGCAGAGACTGGCACTCAAGAAGTGGTTCAGCCTTGCTAACAAAGCATTGTAGGGAGCCTGTTCATTCAGTATCACCTTCTGTACCTTGTCTAGATGCATCATTTTAACTCAGCATACACTAGAGTCAATAAATATGCCATTCTGTACATCAATTACAACTCCTATCTTCTAGAACCGATTTTTTTTTCAAACGGAAACGAAACAGTTTCTTCATTTTACTTCAGTCACAATTTTAATGAACTTTGATATCATTTTACTAAAAACAACTGTAATGCAAGTAGAGGAATCATCTTCTAGCCATTTATACTTATTTTCTTCTAGAAAACAATGTTATTTTATTTTTTAGTAGTAGAGGTGGGCATGAGAAATCATATTAAATGTAAGCATAATTCATCTTCGTAAATGAATATTTATTAAAAGGTACGAGAGTGATGCTTCCTATATAAGTGACTTATGGGTAATTTAGAAATCAATCTATTTTCCCCCATTTCTTTCCTAAGGATTTGAATAACACAGCCTTGATAATATTAATGCAGATCTTAAAAACTTGGCCCAAGCCACGACATCTAAATTTGGATATTTGAAATTTCTGTAAGACATGAAATAGTAAACAATAATCTTTATGAATGGATGGACGTGCCAATGAGTAATTTAGTTCTTGGATGTAAATTAAAGATTTGATAATAAATTCGTGGTATGAATGTCAAGCCCTCCAGAATACCAAGTGAAGCACAGAATCAGAACTTTACTAAATGACACCATTATGGACAATGAGGAAAGATGAGTGAATGAAAGAGCAAAAGGAGATTGTAGATCCTTACTCCACAATAACCTCCACAAAATCTGATTTTTCCATTGCTTTAGCCTATGGAAATAAACACTGAATAAACACTTTTTTCCCCTTAATTCTAAATAAGGTGGGGAGGGGGGAATGGTGAAAGAAGTAATGGTTTTGCATTTTGATGTCTTTGAAAGAGTCAGCATATGCAGTGCCTGGCTCAGAAATGGACATGCCTATAACTGTTCCTCCATAATCCAGATGGGTTAAGAGATGCTTTGCCATACTTTAAAACAAAATATTCAAAAGGCAACGTTGGAGCAAACATTAGAGTCAATATGTGTTGCTTATGGAAAAGAAAAATTCCTTGTATTGTAGCCTCTTTTAAAAACACATTTCTCCATATATGCACACTTTCTTGTTCTGACATAATGACCTCAAACACCGCATAATGTTGTGTTTAAGAATTTTATGCTGGAATCTTGAAAAAAATAAGTTACAGTTTTTTTGGGAAATAGTTTGACCTTTTCACTTCAAGAGTCTCTCCAACTGTAAAGTAGTTTTAATAAAACCTCAGTTAACTCAGCCCCCGTAAAATCAAGAAGCATATGAAGATTAGCTTATTAATATATCTAATAAATACTGAAAATAGATTGTTTTATTTTACAGGACCACATTCTTCAATAAGAATGTGAGTGCAAATGCAGAAAAAAGGGACATTGAATATATAGGCTGTCTTGCTAGAGTTTGTATACTAGGGTACTGGATTTTGAGTTCCTTACAGAGAGATGTAAGTTACACAAAAAATGCAACTGACTTACTATTATTTACTGAAAATTCTCAGACATACTTCTCAAAGAAAAGGTACATGTTTTTGAAAACATGCTTTCCTTGGATAGGGGAATGGAGTGATGATTATACCACACAAAATGAGGGCACAGCTTGCTGTGTTCCCATCTCACATTCTTCCAAGGATACTAACCACCCTATGATTAATGGCAATGTGAGAAGCTAGCTTATTTCTTATTTTATGCCTTATATATCATTTTTAATTTCTATATTATAAAAGACAAAGAAAAAAACCTTAGAAATAACACTTCGAAAATAATGTAGTACATATGAATTTGTAAAGTTTTTCATTAATAACTTCTTCAAATCCTTTTAGAATTATCAATAAGAGAAAGACATGAATAATTTGAAATACTTCAGGAAACTCAAAGATGAATTATAGACTCTTCATTATTGAGTTAAAATTTAATTACCTTAGAATTTTGATATAAAAACACATTTCATAAAGTATGACATGTAAGTATTGTGTCTCCCTGTTTTCAACAAATTTTGTTCTAATGTGAGAGTAGGTAATTTCCTACTAATTTTTAAAATAGTTCATGGATGTGACCATTGGATTTCTCAATTAGAGTAGTCCCACTTAATATCTCCTATGGTCTGAGGTTCCACAGGTATTACAAAAATGGATTTGGGAGCAGTTCATAGCAAGCTCTCAGTTGGAATTTAATATATTATCTCTCTATATTGTGGGCAAGCCGCATATCTGCCTGCCAATAGCACTTTAAATGGTGGCCTAGAATTATAAGGATGATTTTATTCTCTATGTCTTTTTCCTAACTCTATAAAATGGAATAGCACTTCTGCATACCTCCCCGACAGAAATCTGTTGAAGATGAGTGAAATAATCTGTTAAGTATGTAAAAATAAAATTTTGCTTACTTGAAATTTCAAGAAACTTTCAGTTAATGAATTAACTTTCAGTTAGTTCATTGAAAAATTAAGGTAATAATTAATGTTTCAATGTAATCCACAATCATTTTGGTCAGAGAAATACGTTTTGTTTTTGATTTATTCTCTGAATTATGAGAGAAGTTAGAGTTTATCCCTTGTGCTTCCGATTTTAAATAGTATTTAAAATAAATAATAATAATTTCTAAAAAAACAAGGTTGATTTTCTAAAAATCACAGAGTAGGTAAATGAACAAAATAAGAATTTAATATCTCTATTTTCAGAATAGTGAACTTCATTTTACTTGCCACATGAATCCCTCAGAAGAAGTAGTAAGGGATATAAAAACACTGGAAAGCTTGACAACTGATGAATGAAGGAACTATTCTAACATATGTTTGAATTTAAGAAATGCAAGAAAAAGCTACTTTGGGACTATGGGAAATTTCAGAAGAACTTATAATAAACATTATGTTACAAATATATATTGGTTCCTGTAAGCATAAACAAAAATGAATATCAAGGGGTAAATAGTAATGTTATTTTAGAAATTGCACGTATTAATATCTTATTTACATTGAAGACAATCAATTCAACACTGGATGCTTGTAAAAATGGATGGGGTGAGGGTGGGAGGAATGAAAAAATGACTAGAGCCTCAAGCCAGCTGTGATGGTATGAAGTCAAAGATCACAGATAAAAAAATACCCCTGCTAAAAATGTAGGCTGTCTTGGGGATAGGGTGCCTAAAATCTAGGCATCTGGGTTTCATTAAGACATATTACAGAAATATCTTCCATCACTGGGTAGATTTCCATCAAAGCAGGAAGAATATTTTTTAAATTAACATTATGCGTATGTGTAAAGATTTCACAACAAAGTAGGCAACTAGAGTGATGAAAAATAATTTGAGATCAAATATAACAACATGTAATTACCAATTTCATCTTATAAATGGCACACCAGGCATTTGAAAAATAATGGAGTATGGTTTCCTGGTGGGAACTTTGAGAGTAAAACTCAGAACTCCATAGCCCTGCAGAAGATTTAATGTCGTTGAATTGCAGAACAACAGATCTAGATCAATGGTTTTGAAATTATGTTTTTCAGACCCTGAGATTTCCACAAGGTATATTAAGGTACTTCTAAAAGCCAGTATATTTACAACGGGCAATTTTAATGTATATGTGTTGCATTATATTAAGGTCAAAACCAATCACACATATTCATGAGTGGTCTTTCAAGAAATGAAAAACTATGATATTCCAAAATCTCAAAATGTCTATCTAACCTCTGCTCTGTAATTGTAAATATGTCTGTTCACAAATGATCACAGAATGTTCCTTGGAAATTATTTATGTGGTAATTGACAAATGTTGATATGATTATACATACAAAATTAGGTGACAAGATTTTAGGTCACGATTTCTTAGTATTTTACTGATTGTAGTAGGAAAATTCTCAGCCCTTAATTTCTACTACCTAAGTTTTTTTTTTTCTCCCCAATGCTTTAATCTAAACAAATAGTATCTTTAACTGAAACCTCATAGTGACTAGAAATTGTAAAATGGAAGTTGAGAAAGCAGAACAATAAAAATATATTTAGCTTCCATTCTTCCCAACTAATAATTTTGAACAACTTTCTTGCTGTCTAATTTATGTAAGCTCAATTAAAGTTTGTTTCTTTTGCTTTATTTTGTTTTGTTTTACTAAGAATGCATTAAAAAAAATTGGGCTTTTCCATAAATCTTTGCACACAAATTGTTAGCATTTTATTGGGTACAAACACATTTGTGGCTCAGTAATTTGTTTTTTATGTACACACACACACACACAAATACACATGCACACACACAAACACACTCATTGAATAATTGCTGACATTATTTGAAGAAAGATGTTAGAAAAAAATTTGTTTTCTTAGGTTTCCTGGTGTGTGATTTGTGAAGAAAATGTTCCACCTTCCCTCTTTTCCACTTTTCTTTTATTTCTTCACTTCATAAACTCCCTGAAGTCAACTACACAGTAGAAAGAGATACCATTTTTTTTTTAAAAATCAAGCAATTTAAATCCAGCTAAAGTTAGTTTTCGTCAATACTTTCTAAGCCATGGCTTTATAAATGTTCATACAGCCATATCTTTGAGGTTTATTTCAAGGTATGTCTGGATATCATTTTTCTTTTTTTCCAAGATGTAAATTCTGCTTATTCTGCTTCAGTGATTTATCTCTTATAATAACCAAATTTGAGAGTCAAGTAGAATGAGCAATTCAGTGACCATTTTTAAGTTTTTCTATAGAGCAGTAAAAAAATAAAATCACAGTTTCAAGCCATTTATATTATACTTCAGCCTTTGCCAGGTTTCAGGGCTGTTTTGTTTTTGTTTTTAGTCTGTCACTGAAGCCCTAGGCTCATATAAGAATTTCCTAAGTTAAATAATTAGGAACAAATCTGTACTTTCATATTAACTTAAAAAAATTTTCAAATATAAAAATTTCAAAAGATTGAGTAAAAAGATCAACAAATCTTATCAGTCTGTGTTTGTTTATGCTCTCTTGTTCTCAAGATCATTGGTATCAATTCCACCACTTCTCACATCTATGCATGCGTGCACACTCATTCACACCATAGTTTTTTGACTCAATAAAAATTAATTTACACCTAGAGAACACAAGTAACAATTTTAAATGACCCAAGGCAGCTCTATAATTCTCTAAAATGCATTTCAGCTCTTTTTGTGGCAAATTTTGACTACAAATAACAGCTCAGTATAGTAGTGGAGGGATTTAGACTCCTTAATCTAGACAGAAATTATCTGGAATATTTCACTTTTTTACAAGGTAGCTCACTACTGTGTAGGAGAGTTCCTCTAAATCTGTGAAGAGAGTTCTTTGGTCTTATGTTCTAGCCTATAGTTTCATAGCTATAACCCAGATATATTTAGGATTTGCATTTGTAAATAATTAAGACTATCCCATTTGGACAGTGATCCCAAAAATGTGCATATTTTTTACTTAATTGGTATCAACTTAGGAATATCACTTCTAATATCTGAAGTAATTCAAGCTTAAAACTATTAGGTAAACCATTTAAAATTACATGTGGTTCTGTTCTCCAATGCCACATATATCCACAATGATTATGAAAACAGAAGATCCTACTTAGGTTATGGTCATTCCATGGGTCTGGAAGACAGAAAAGGTGACTTCACTTTGACAGAAGTGGCATTCTACTTCCACGTATGATATGGTTTCACTCTTGATGGAACAACAAAAACAGTGACATGTTAAATGTAAGACAGATGTTACGATCTTACAACTTCCTGCTTTAAATCAGGACCACAGTAAAAGCCTTGGAAGAGAAGTATGAATGCATGACTTAGGGGTGATATGCTGTATGCATATTTTATTTGAAAGCATCCATTGTGAAAACACTTAAGATTCTTTTTTGGGACTCAGTTTCAGTCTACTCTTCTGTTAAAGCGTAACTTGAATACTAACTATTAAAATGTACACAAATGAAAAAAAAAAAAAAGGAATGCTGACGATAATACATATAGGTGGGACAGCACATAGGAGTGAAAGCAGGAGTGGAACACTAACCATATTAGGCTTGGATGGGCAACAGCGCACAGGGAAGAAGCCCTTCCACAGCCACAATCGCAGCAACTGAAAAGCAAACAAGAGAGCCCAAGATAAGGAAGAGATCCCACTCCCTCTATATAGCTATAAAGACACTACGAATTTAGACAGGTGTCTGCTTTGCTTTTCAAAAGCAAAAATTCCTATATGCATACAATTAATTTTCCCACAGTGCTTTTCAAATTAAGAAGTATTTTATGGGTTTAAGAAATACAGAGCTGTATTAAATAGTTATTTTTATTTTACTTAAAAAGCTTATTTGGTAGGAAATATAATGAGCCAATGTATTTGATTATCCAATTAAAACAGACATACAAATAAAAATGTAAGCATTTGAATATTTCCTCAGAAATTCCTGCAAAAATTATACTCAGAAGACATTCTAAATAGCCCTGTAAATAAATGTTTTGCACAGAGCTTAAAAATTTAGGACGGAGAATAATTCCTTGCTCATTTGACCCACTGATTTCTTATAGCAGTGGCATCATTTATCACAGACTATTGAAAATGTTATGCTTACATGGCTTCTCCAATCATTTACGGAAAGCTGCCAATTTAAATTTAAATTTTCAGATTTTAAAAATGCATCTCCATAATATATTTTCAGAGCTATTGTTATATTTTAAAGAAAAACAACCTATATATAATACATGCACTTTTCTGGATATTGCAAGATTCAATATTCTTTTACATTTTCCACATATTCATAGTAAAAAATCCAGAAAATACCAAGTAAATTGTTTAATATAATGTACTTTATTGTTAGAAACCAAGTAAACTAATGGCAGAATATAACATAGAAATTATTTAGTGCTTCAATGCATTCACTTTCCAGTATAGTTTATAAATTGCACTTAGGGTGATTTCAAGAGAACTGTGGGATGAGCTCAGTAACAGTACCACACACCAGCAGGCCAAGACTTTTATCTAAACTCTGTCTATTTTGAACTTAATTACTTAAAATGTATCTAGTCTATTTTATATCAAATAAGGAGAAGAAAATACAATATAAACATCCAATATACTTGGGAATGCTAAAAAAGGTGGACAAGTATTTCCAAATTAAATACCAATGGATCTTTTTCAAGGAAAAATAGGCAATGTTCCATATATTTTCTGTGGAGTATTGACAATGCTTTAATTTTCCCACTACTAAGTATCTGAGAATTTGGCTGTCACTAAAATGGCAACTGTGACATTTATTTCCAGACAGACTATTTGTATTTTGAAGACCATGCCAAATAATTATTTTCACTGTAGAGATATTGAAAGTCAAAGTTACAGTATATCAAATTGTTAAAATACTTATAAGAGTAGATAAAGCATCTGTAAAAACCTTTGGCAAATCTTGATATATTTCTTTATAATTACATTTATTTCATTAATGTCTTAATTACTGATATCTTAGATATGTTAACTTTTCTACCGCTTCTGTTTGTATCAGCACTCAGATTTGGGGTTCGTAAACTATGGCCCATTGGCCAAATCTAGCATACCACTTATTTTTGTAAATACAGTGTTATTGGAACATGGCCACACTCGTTATTTATTGTTTATGGAGTCCTTTGTGCTGTTGCAGCAGACTTAGGTAGCTGCAACAGAGAATATGTAGCCTGAAAAGCCTAAAACATTTACTATCTGGCACTTTAAAGAAAGTTTGCCCTCCTCTTTTTTTAGACTATTAGTTTTGTGAGATGAGGATGATTCCTTGACCTTTTTTTCCATCACAGCTTAAACATAATTAATGACACATAAGTAGTTTCACTGTAATTGGTATTACCTAATGGCACAATTATCTCAATTTACTGATAGCTATTAATATGGAAAGTTTGCATAGATGTGTTAATTTTGAATAGCACAGTTCCAACTCAATAAATAATAAATAAATAATAATAGATTGTTGACAAACGTATACAACTGTTTTTTAGCAGTTAAAAAAAGATGATGTCATCTCCTAATAAAGTACAAACATCCTTCTAGTTGAGTGTGCACAGCTTATAAACGCATGTAGAATTGTGCTTAGGAAAGCCAGAACTGCACTGTGATTGGCCATTACCTATAAGGATTTGTTTAATGCTTGATCAGTGTTCTAAGACTCAAAAAATACACTAATGATTCCAAAAATAATAACATTTTATTCAGTCCTTTTTATTTGAAAAAATATAATAAGGCTTTTGTCTTACAAATTAGTACATATACATGCACGCACACACACACACAATTCACTATAACACCAAATCTACAAATTTTAGCCCTGAAGAATTTAAATCACCTTACCTATCATTAGATTTCAAATTTATAGTTTTTAAAAAGTTTAGGCAAAAAATCTGAAATCTTGTAAAATCAAACACGCCTACTTTTTCTGAGTCATTGTTTTAGATTTGGTACTGATGTTTTGTTTTAAGATGGCATAAATAAATACCCTGGGTAACTTAGTTAACTTCTTTGTGTTTCAGTTGACAGGCATAAAACAGGGATAATAATGGATTCTATCTCATAGGTTTTGTGAAAATAAAGTGAGAGAATATATGTATTCACTTAGATCAGTGTCTGGCACATCATGTGCCTGGGAGAAAAGCGGTAGCTATTACTCTTAGTAATACCATAATCAAAGTGATAGAATAGATTCTCATTATTTCAGAGAAATTTATTTTTTTCATGATCCATATAATATTACCATACTAAGTATTTCCATTTATAGCATAACTAAATATCTAATTACCTTCAGACCAATTCATATAAATACAGATGGCCAATGTAAGTTAAAAAAATCATTTCCACAAAATACATTTTCTTGGGGTTTAGTGATCAGAGCATACTGTGCATTGATATGTCATTGAGAAAATTAAAACTGAAGCTCCTTTTCTGTGAATGTCTGAAGTGGAATAGTAATCCCCCAAATTACTCTTTTAAAATTAACTCCAAGGATGCTGTCACAATAACACTTAGACACCAGATGGTATAAAGAACATGTTCTTTCCTTAATCAATAAATACTCAAAGTACAGGTTGAAAATGCTTACAAGCCTCAGAGATAATTTAGAAATAGAAACCAAAATGTGCTAGAAATAGCAGCCAATCTAATTTATGTGAGCTACGGTTCAACAAAGTCCATCTGCATTCCCATAAGATTTTAGCACCTGGAAGTCTGTAAGTGACTGCATGCAGCTATAACAAGATCGTTATTATCAAAGTTTAAAATAGTTTAGCCCTTCTGGACTTAACATCAAAATTGTAGATCTTTGTTTTAACAGATATTTTGATTTGTCCTTCCAAAGATTAAAATGTGATAACAGAATCTTTCCAGACCCAAAGAAGATTCAAATGAAATTACTTTAGCCAGGTCTTACACAGAATTGATCAATATATGTACCAAGTGCGTCAATGTAAGTAAGATTGTGAGTAAGATTATAATCACCAAGAAAGGTGATCATAACTCTAGGGAAGAAATTCTCAAAGATACTAGATCAGAGAAGTAAGACTACAGGCTGTGGATAAATTGATGACTTAAATTCTTAAACAGAGATCACACAATTGGATAAGAAAAACACTAAGATCACAAAAGATAAATGAGAGAGGCAGAAAGAGTCATTCCGATAAAGAAGTATTTTAATTAAAATAGAAAGTATTTTCAGTTTACTGGTTAAAAAAAAGAAGAAAATGAAAAGGTTGCAAAATTTACCCATTTTAAATAAAACAATGACAACAACAAAATTGGTGGTACTTAGTGCTGGAGAAAAGACTGTAGTTTGTGCCCTCAAAGGTCACAGTGAGAAGTACCACTGGTACTTTAGAAAACAATCCTCCAAAACTTATTAAGAGTGATAAAAATGTCCTTACCTTTTGACACCATTGGGTAGCAAAACAGTTAAGATCATGGAGTTTGTATTCAAATTAAGAGCAGTCCTGGATGTATCCACTACTAAATGTATAGCTTTTGGTAAACTTGTTATTGATGTAAATAAGATAAAAAGTAGAAACTATATTACATAGGGTTGCTTTGAAGAATGAGTTTGTTTATAAAGGTAAAGCTTTCTGCACTGTCCTGGGCTCACAGTCTGCACTTAAAACGTTCTTTTAACTGGTATTTTTATAATAATATGGACTTAGGGCAAAAAGTAAGGTGTAGATAATATGCACGAGGCTGGCTACAGATTTTAAAGGAACCAACAACCAACAAATATTTTGCAGTTAATAAAATCTATTTGTGGAGTCTATGATGCAATGAAATTAATATGGTATAATATAAAATTTTTTAAACTTTAGGTAAAAATTCGTGTGCAGAGAAACAAAATGATGGCAAAAAGTATATAAAATCTTTAAGAGCTATTGTGTTGGAGGGTTTCATGAATTTGCATTTTTATGAGTTTCCCTGATTATAAATTTTTTTGTGGTTATTTCACTTTGTAATTTTAAGAAAAACAAAGAATTCAAATAATTCCAATTATGTTGCTGATCACAATATACTGTCATTTACACTGTATCAGTTTTAAAATGCTAAAAATAATTTAAACATGTAACAAATATTTGCAACAAAAGAAGCTTAGGTTATTGTTCACTGGTAATTATCACTGACAGTGTTGTTTTATACATTTGTTAAAATATCTCATAATGCGATACCTTTTGCATCTGTGTCTTTATTCTTACTCTTCTTAGATTTATTACTGAGTTCCTGATGAAGCTAGGCTAAAACTGAAAATATCTTTTGCAAAAACTAGGAAGGAGATAAAAAAACATAATGATAACACATATGGTTCCCAAACTCTACGCCTCAGTCCCATACTTCTGAAAAAAGGCATAAAATTATTCCACCCTCCAAGAGGAGGTAATGTAAAATGGCTGGAAAGAGGTTTGTTTTCATTTTTGTTTTTGTTTTAGTGTGTTTTTGAGTAACTCTGAGGGGAATCCCCATCTACAACACATGCATAAATTTATATGTGCAATCCAATCATTATTCCCAAGTCGTAGTCTAGGCAAATTGGAATAGGATATAGTTATACACAGTAATTTTTAAATCTTTTCCAGTTGTCTGCTTCCTTCCTATAACGAGCTTCTTACCCCTCACCAGTGATTATAGCTGTCTCCCTATTACCCTCTAGGACTACTTATCAAAAACTGTCCTATCTGAGCACTAGTCCCTGGTAGGTGAGTTTTGAAGTATCAACGGATCTTAGTCTTACCTAATCAAGTTCCAATCCTGGAACACTCATATCTTGCTGTGAAATAATAAGAAATATGTATATTGGTCTCTGCTCCCAGTTCCTGACACAGAACTCCTAAAACCCTTGTTAAATAGGGGTACTATGAGAATCTTTTGTTCTAACTTCCAGTTCCTGATGCGGAGCTCCTAAAATGCTTGTAATTTCCTAAGTTACAGAAGCACTAGGAGCATCTCTGGTTCTAATATTTGGTCTTTGACTCTGGATCCTGACACAAAGCTCCAAAATCTCTTGCAATTTCCTGGGTGATAGGCGTGTCTTTTGTTCTAATTAGGTGACCCTTGGTGCGTTGGTTGCCAGAAAGTCCAAGTCATGATTAGAAACTTGGAATTTTCAGCCTTACCTCTCATTCTCCAGAGAGGGGAGAAGGGCTGGAAATGGAGTTAATGATTCATTATGCCTACATGATGAAGCCTCCATAAAAATCCCTAAAATACATCTATGTACTGGGAGGGTGGCACACCTCAACTCCACAGGATAGAAGCTCCTGTACTTGGGACCCATATAGACCTGGTCCTCCATCTGTCTGTCTATCTGTATCCTTTATCAAATCTTTTATTATATAATCAACTGGTAGTTGTAAGTAGGTGTTTCCCAGAGTTCTGTTTTAGCAAATAATCAAATCCAAGGAGGGGGAATCATGGGAACCTTTGATCTGTAGCCAAGTCAGAGAGAAGCTGTGGGTAACCTGGGCACCACTAGTTGTGACTTGCATCTGAAGTAAGGGACAGTCTGGGACTGAGCCCTTAACCTGTAGGGTCTGTGCTAACTCTATTTAGTGTCAAACCGAATTATAGGACACCCACGTGATTTCACAGGGAATTGCTTGTTGTGGAAAATATAACCCTAGACATCTAGTATCAGAAGTCTTGTGATTGTGGTTGCAGTGTGAAAGTAAAGGAGAAACACACAACAGGACTTTGCCTTTCCAACACACTTGCTTTCTCCTTCTGTTACCTGTTTCAAGCCTGAATAGTCCTATTGTAATATTCATCCTAAAAGTAAGAATCCTGGGACTTGGAGACAGGGAACCACTTTCACAAGGTGGCTCTCATAACAAGTTTTGGAGGTAAGATGTGGGCACCAGTTACTGCATTGTAGTGTACTGGAAGCACAATTTCTTCTTCCATGTCTTCCAGCTCCTTTCATTTCTACCTCTCCCCCATGCTCAGCTCCCCCCTCCCTCTGTTGAAAATTTAAATACATTTGCATGGGGAACCCTGTTATGAACACTTCTTTCTTCCTTCACTAATAGCTAGTTACCAGGTTTAAAATGTCTGATACATTTATTCACAATAAATTACAAACAACAACTAAATTGCCTTTATCTGAGTCTAGCCCTTATTGTAGCAAAATATACCACATTTTGTTTTAAAGTATTAAATAAAACGTGTGTGCCGTAAAAATACTCAATGATCCAAATTCTACTACATTATTCAAATGCATGTATAAAATAGAGATTAGTTCCTATAAGTGACTGAGGTAAACTAAATAAATCATACATAGTCACAGATTTCTAAAATAAAAACTAACCCCCAAATTCTACAAATCTAAGTGTTCTATGTGTAGTCATCCTTTTTTCTTAAGGACAAAGTCACAAAAATAAACAAACAAATTCACTTCAACTTACTCTGAAGACAACTATTAAGACCTAGGAATATCAAACTACATGAGAGTGATACTGACCAGGACCCTGTGGGGCTCCTGGACACAAAAGCCTTTCTGTGTCCCCCATTTCTTCATTATAAGAAATAGGCTTTACTCAGCCTCCATGACCTTCCCTGAGTTCCAATGGGCAGGTTCAGATATTGATAGATGCTAATTAGGGAAGGGGAGGGGATGCAGAGACAAGTGAGGAACAGTCAAGAAACAGTAGTGCAGCCTTGGAGCAAAATCCTGGTTCCCCCTCAAGGGATATATATAACAATATCTTTGAGCTATTTTGCAGATACTGAAACCCCCGCCAGGTGGGAGAAGATAACTATGTTGCCCACCATCATGTAGCCCCCAGACCAGTTGGAACCTGAAGGTTGATGATGCTGACTCCCACTTACCTCACCACCAGCCAATCAGAAGAATGTTCACCAGCTGATCACACCCTCTTGGAACCATTACTATAAAACTCCTCACTACCCACTCAAGGTCAGGACACACAGTTTTGAGGGCATTAACCTGCTGTAGCCCCCTTTGCCTGGCAAAGCAATAAAGCTATTCTTTTCTACTTCACCCAAAACTCTTTCTCTGAGATTTAATTCAGTGTTGGGGTACAGAGGCCAGGTTCGGCTTCAAAAGCAGAAAGAAAACTTGTGGCAAGTTATCTTAGACTATTCTTCTGTTGGTTTATTTCCCAAGCTATACTTTAATGATGATTCACTGTACTTCTTTTAATCATTCTAATGGGCCAGAGAGATCATTATAAAACAAGCTCTTCTTCATGAATGCCACAGGTAAAAGGACTGATGCAACTAGCAAACGTTATTGAACATGTTAGATTCAGTTTACTTATGCCAGTATATATTTGGGAATGCAAAATGAATTTCACCAAATACTAACTACCTTTTATAAGCTTTTTTGCTACAGTAAACACAATCATTCTCATTATCTGCAAACATTTACTAAGAATTGGTGTGCTATGCTTTAAGAATAAGAAATTATATATAAAAAATGCTTTCTACTCACATTATATAATGATTCTAAACCTGGCTACAGACTAGAGTCAACTGGGGAGTTTTGGAAAAAGAAAAAAACCCCACAATGCCCAGGCCTCATCCCAGAACAATAAAATTAGAACACCTTGCCTGTGGGACACAAGCATTATTATTTTTCAAAAGCTGTTAGTTGATTTTCTCCATGTTGACAAACACTGATCCAATAGGTACTCAATAAACACTTGTATTGAATGATGTGTTTTATAATAGTCTTAGGGGAATTTACTTAATGAATACAAAGGAAAAGGTTTGTAATGAGCATATTAATGGTCTGCATGTTAATAAAAACTTCTAAAGTGCCAGAAGGTGCTTTAAAACAATTTGTTCTCTGGTAAGTACTTTAAATAATTCTCCTGCAATTTGTTTACAGTGTTAATTTACATTATCTACAAACAAAGATTGGTTTGTTAAGTAACTGTAAATTTCATCCTATCCTCTATCTTTTTAAATCACAATTTTTTCCCCCATAGCATTTAACTTTACAGGTTTCTTTCAATTGCAAGTTCTATGATTAATGACAGATTTTTGTACTTCTATATTTTAATACTAGCTACTTGGATTCTCTAGGAGTCATAATATCTCAAATAAAATAACAAAACAGTAAAACTATTCTTATTCAGTGTCCTCATTTTGCTCTTCTGAGCTACTGGACCACAGAATTAAAGTTACGTGAAAGCAAAGCTCAGTTTTCTAGAGGCTTTTCTGCAGAAAGCCTTCAAGAAGTGGTGAATATTCTGATGTAAAAGATTTTCTCTTTAAACTGTTCCTGGGCTAGAGTAAACCAGAACTATGTATACATACCTTTAATTATATATATGTATTATATATATATTTATTTATTATATTTATATATGAGAACTCATGCCATTAATGAGGGGGGCAGGAAGGAAGGTGAGGCTGGGGAGAGGCTCAGGCAGAGTTTGTGGAAGGCCTTGTAGACTGGTCTAAAGAGTTGCAGGAACCTGGACACTCCATTCGCATTCATGTTTCCATGCCTTACCCATCACACACACTCTCTTGTAAAATTTCTCTTCATCCTCCAGGTCCAGCTCAAATTTACAATTTCTGTAATAATACTTCTGTACCCCTTAAGGTAAAGATACCCATATCCTCCATTCTATTATTGCACTAATTTGTTAAAAATACAACACTAATTGTGTTATGTTGAAATTATCTAATTGCATGACTGTGTCACGATTAAACTACCTACCCATGCTATGAAAGCAAGAAGCATATAAAAGAATCAAATTTTATCAAGAAAGCAAATTCTGTAGGTCACCAAGGTCAGAAAAATCTAGTGAGCCCATAACAAAAGAGGTTACATGATCCATTAAGTACTTTTGCTAAAAGCTGCCCAGTGTGATATTTTGAATGGGAAAATCAAATTGTTTTACCTTTTTCATACATTTCACCATTTAATTTTTAAAATATTATTCAAATTTATGTAACTGAATGTCAGTACTATATTACTTTACACATGTGTACATATGTATATTCGTACATAGATATTTATATATACATGTAGCTATATATATATAAATTCAAATATATATAAATATACTTTAGATATGGCCAATAAAACATGAATGCTTTTAAAAATTATTTGGTCTACATACTCTTGTCAAGTATACATGATGTTTTAGATTAAACCTTCTGAAAATTCAACTTTCTCTTCAAGTAGCAAATAGGAAATAGAACAATGTAGGTATTATATAGGTAAGGCAGATTGCAAATTTTCAAACTGATATCTAACTCAAAAACCGGCAAAGAGGCAGGTAAAAGAATAAGCTTAAGAACCACTAAAAATGCAAAAAAAATTTTTTCAACTTCATCTCAATCTCATTCCACACCCCTACTCCTTTTTCTTTTTCCTTATCTCCCACTTTCCTTCTCTGGCACTGTAAAGACATATCGTTTCTTGAGTTATTTGATATATCAAAATCCTTCTCAAACAATTTCAATCCTCCAACTTCAAAATTATACTGTTTCTTTCATAAACCAGTAAGATTCAAGGTGATGCTGATTTGAACTAGTTAATTAGCTGATCACATAGTAAAGGGAATTCACTGTATATTCATGTCTGTAATCCTTACGATTTTTTTTCTCCTCTTTAGTTTTTAAAAAATTGTGAACATTAAGCTTATAAAAAGCCTTGCAGAAGATGGTGGTGGGGGAAGATGTGGAGTTAGCGTCTCCACACAACTAGGGCTCCTGCCTGCCGCTGGTGGGGGACTCTGACGCCCAAGGAGATGGGAGGAACCCCAAAGTGAACCGGTAGGATGTAGGAGGACTAAGGGGGTAGGAGAAGTGGAGGCCAGACAGGATCGGTGCCCCTGAGGCCAGGGAGATCAGGAGAGTCAGGTGGGAAGGGCCCTCCAGGAGGAGTGGGAGAGGAGGGGAGGGCGATTGCCCTGCCCATGTGTGTACCGGGAGGCTGCTGAGCTCCCAGGCTGATCCCCTGCCCTCCAAAGTCCCCTCCAGGTCTCCTGGGTCTTTGGGGGCATAGGAGGGAGGCCTGGTAGATCAGCAGAGGCAGGAGGGAGGGGCACTCTGGGAAGAGCAGGAGAGGAGAGGAGGGCGTTTGCCCCGCCCACTCTAGCCCAGGAAGCCTGCAGGGCTCCCAGGTGAGGTCCCCTGCCCTCTGAGACCAGGGGTTGGGGGCACGCCTGGGCCCCTTCTGTTCCTTGAGCCTAAGCCCCAACCCCCCACGGCCCCCAGGGCCTTTTCCAGCCCTGTGGGTCCTGAGCATTGGCAATGCCCACCACCCAAACCTCACCCTTGCTTAGGCCCAGCCGTCCACAGCAAGGCCTTTTCCCAGTTTTTTTTTTTTTTTCTTTTCCCTCCTCCTCTTTTTTACTATTGTGATACTGATGTACCTTCCGGTTGTTGATTCATCTATATATTTATTTTTATATTCTTCCTAACATATCTGTTAGTTTCCTAGTCTAATTTTTTATTTTTTGAATTTTATTTTATTTATTTTTTATACAGGAGGTTCCTATTAGTTATCTATTTTATGTATATTAGTGTATATATGTCAATCCCAATCTCCCAATCATCCCACCATGACCACCCCCCACACCACTTTCCCTGCTTGGTGTCCATATGCATGTTCTCTACATCTGTGTCTCTATTTCTGCCCTGCAAACCGGTTCATCTATACCATTTTTCTAGGTTCCACATATATGCATTAATATACAATATTTGTTTTGCCCTTTCTGACTTACTTCACTCTGTATGACAGTCTCTAGGTCCATCCACACCTCTACAAATGACCCAATTTTGTTCCTTTTTATGGCTGAGTAATATTCCATCGTATATTGTACCACATCTTCTTTACCTATTCATCTGTCGATGAGCATGTAGGTTGCTTCCATGACTTGGCTATTATAAATAATGCTTCAAAGTATATTTGGGGGCATGTGTCTTTTTGAATTATGGTTTTCTCTGGGTATATGTCCAGTAGTGGGATTGCTGGGTCATATGGTAATTCTATTTTTAGTTTTTTAAGGAACCTCCATACTATTAACCATAGTGGCTGTATCAACTTAAATTCCCACCAACAGTGCAAGAGGGTTCCCTTTTCTCCACACTGTCTCCAGCATTTCTTGTTTGTAGATTTTTCTGATGATGCCCATTCTAACTGGTGTGAGGTGATACCTCATTGTAGTTTTGATTTGCATTTCTCTAATAATTAGTGATGTTGAACAACTTTTTATGTGCTTCTCGGTCATCTGTATGCCTTCTTTGGAGAAATGTCTATTTAGGTCTTCCACCCAGTATTTCTTTGGGTTGTTTGTTTATTTTTAATATTGAGCTGCCTGAGCTGTTTATATATTTTGGAGATTAATCCTTTGACAATATGGTACTGGCACAAAAACAGAAATATAGATCAATGATACATGATAGAATGCCCAGAGATAAACCCACGCATATATGGGCACCTAATTTACGACAAAGGAGGCAAGAACATACAATGGAGCCTCTTCAATAAGTGGTGCTGGGAAAACTGGACAGCTATAAGTAAAAGAATGAAATTAGAAAACTCCCTAATACCATACACAAAAATAAACTCCAAATGGATTAAAGACTTAAATGTAAGGCCAGACACTATAAACCTATTACAGGAAAACATAGGCAGAACACTCTATGACATAAATCATAGCAGTACATGGAAGCCACCTAAGTGTCCATCGACAGATGAATGGATAAAGATGTGGCACATATATACAATGGAATATTAACCATAAAAATAAATGAAATTGAGTTATTTGTAGTGAAGTGGATGGACCTAGATTTTGTCATACAGAGGGAAGTAAGTCAGAAAGAGAAAAACAAATATCACACGCTAACGCATATATATGGAATCTAAAAGAAAAAAAATTGGTACTGATGATCCTAGTTGCAGGGCAGGAATAAAGCGGTAGACATAGGAAATGGACTTGAGGACATGGGGTGGGAGGGCGAAGCTGGGCCAAAGTGAGAGTAGCATCGACATATATACACTACCAAATGTAAAATAATTGGCTGGTGGGAAGCAGCAGCATAGCACAGGGAGATTGGCTTGGTGCTTTGCGGTGACCTAGAGTGGTGGGGTAGAGAGGATGGGAGGGAGGCTCAAGAGGGAGGGGATATGGGGACATGTGTATGCATATGATTGATTTGCTTTGCTGTGCACCAGAAACTAACACAGTATTGTGAAGCAATTATACTCCAATAAAGATCTATTAAAAAAAAAAAAAAGCCTTGCACTACTATTTACTGAAATGTATGAAGTGAGAGAATGAATATGCAAATGCACAATGATCAGACCAAGTAGAAAAATAGAACTCTGACCCCAAATCTGCAGCAACCAGTCCAGGAAGCCAAACTACAACCTCTGTAGTAATTGTCTCAAATGGTCAGAACTTTATCAATAAATGCCAGTTTCTCTAATTTTTGCCTGTACTTCCAACTCAGGACCAACTAGAGGAAGCCTAATCAATCACATAGGATGCCCCACTTCTGGTTAGCTCACCTCCAACTACCCCAGGCCAATAACCTCCAATCAGGGCATACTGGAAGCCTTCCTTTTTTTCATTATAAAGCTTTTACACTCCTCTGCCTGCCTTTGGGTCTCTGCCAAATTCAGGTGATGGTGGCTGATTCCCTTGCTATAGCAAGCTCTTAATAAATAGCCTTTGCTTGTTTTAATTTGGGTGTTTTTTTTGTTTATTTCCACAGAAGAGATCATCTTTACTAGTTCAATAAAGGGAAATTACATAGATTCATTTTTGCAATCAACCACTATCTTTGTTCTGTTCTGGCACAATAATAGTGTTCATATACAAAATATTGAATTATGTGTTTCTCCTGCAGTATGACACCTCCACCGAGCAAACATCAATTTCCTCCATTTCTAGAAGCCGAAAGTGACTACAAGCTCCTTCCTTTGAACTTCTCCTTCTCAGTCATTTCACAGCTGAATCAGTCTATCTTCAATGCTTCTTCAAGAGGAGCATACGACTATCATGACTAACTTGATTGTGCTTATCTATTCTTATCTATTTTAGGTTTTAATTTATTTTGAGAGAAGTAGAAATGAAAAAGCAGGAGAAAATAAAGTTGCCAGAAAAGTGATACTAATTTTGCCAGCTTAAAAAAAATAGAATATTTACACACAGTTCTGATAGTAACATTTGTTTCAAACATTCCTTTGTCTTAATGAAAGTGTAATATTAATTAAAAATATGAGTGGGTCAAAAAAAGGGAAGAGATTATTCAAAGAAATAAACCAAATATTTAAGTTCCGATTTATTTAGCTGTGGCTAAATAAATTTCGTCATTGTGGCTGTTAAATATTTTTCCAAAGTTGAATCACATCTATCAGCATTAAACTTATAAGGTAGAGAAACCAGGACTAATGTTTTAATTTAATTACGTAAATCACAAAAAATTAAAGTAACTGGGGAAGTACACTGAAATTATTAAAGCACAAGGAATGTGTGTATTTTGTGATAAGCAAATTATGAGAATTGAATTAATTATGAGAATGATTTAAAAGAAAGCTAAAGGTTCATTTTCATATCAAACTATTCAAATTCCATGTAACTATATTTTGTTTTCTATTAGTATTGGTCAGGAGTACCAAAATCATATATTATGGTAGTTGTGTTTAAAATTAAATACAAGGGTGATAAATGTTAACTATTTTAATACATTATGCACATATTCATTATATAACATAACAGTGGTTAATTATGATTAAAATTGCTTTATATGCATGCAATGGTGTATACATGTGTATATATACACGCAAAAGTACTTATGTCAAATATTTATAATTGTGACCATATGTGATTTCCCAATATGAATTTGCCTGAACAAACATTGAAAAATATGGTTAAATTATAATACTTAAACTAATATGATCCTGGTATTAGCTAGAAGAATAGCTTTGATAGCCCAGAGGCAGTATAGATAAAAGAATTCCTACATAGACACTTATTTAGTATACACTACATGTAGAGACCTATAACAGTATCAGGAGAGGGTGGTAAACAGTGCTGGTACTTATATAAGTCTATAGAAAATATCAATTTAGAGCCCCAACTCCATAAAATTATCATTTTTCTGTATCCCATGCAAAATAAATATTTTTGAAAAGCAAACAAATCTTGCTACTTCTAATGATATATTTTCACTATATGAAAAGCTAAGATCTCACTAGCATAAATGGGTAAAGAGCATGTACACCTAATTTATAAAATAGGTAATAAAATAGCTAATGACTATATACTCATTGCAAATATATTAATGATCCTATTAAATCTTAAAAATATAAAGCAATTCAATTAAAAACACAGAACTACTTTTTTTCCTATTAAATTAGCAGAGATTGACTAGTTTCTGAACCACCAGGCAATTTCATTCACTGTTGGGGGGAATAGTAATTGGTACTATGATTTAGGAGGGTCATTTGTCAATATGTATCAACAGCCTTTAAAATATTCATATTCATTGACCCTTACTTTGAATTATACAAATGTGTTCTAAGAACATTAGAGATAAAAAATAGCAACCCACTTCCCCTATACCAACACAACAAAAGAAAACAAATGAACAAAACAAAAGGAAAAGCATACGGGAAAGTTTAGATATTAGAATATCAAAGAAGCAATAAATTTTTGCTTTTAAAATATTTCCAATTATGGAGGAAATTTTTATATTATAATATTAATCAAAGAAAAACAGAAAACAAAACTATAAATTTTGAACTCAAATATATATATAAATTATTTTAAATATATATGGCAAAATATTAATATTGATTACCTCTAGTAGATATTTATGACTAATTTTCTTTCTACATTTTGTCTTGAATGTTCTATATAATTTTTATCATAAAATTTAAATATGCATACATAAATGAAATAGCAGCTAGTAAGAAATTAGGACAATAACTGTAACCGTGCCAACTATGTAATATACAATGTAAAAAATCAACCGAAATGTATAGAAAAGTCAGAGAGCAAGAGATCTTGATAAAGTCAAAAAATCAGGATGTTCATCTAAGGAAATGGCCATTAATCTAACCTTTGGAGATATTTTAGGATATAGCAGAAATAGTTCAGCAAGTTGAATATTTGAGGTCTAAGGAGACAAAATGCAGTGTGTGGAAAGATAGAAGCAGGATTGATAGTGAGTTTCACTTTAGGACATATTGTACTGAGATGACCCCCAGTAGACTTCCAGGCTAGGTTATTTAAGAGTCCTCTTAGAGTGAGGGGGGTTTCAAAGAGTTGGAGACACAAGAGCAGGATCCAGTCACCCTGACTTTGGGGAAATGATAAGAACCAATAGGACAAACTGCACCGGCTCCAACCAGATATTTGAAATGTACAGAAGGTCTTCCTATTTCCATTTCCTGCATGAAGATTTAGAAGCCTCAGGGATTGGGTAGAAATATACTGGGTGGTAAAATAGACATCAACTTGGGATTCAAAATAGCTATTTCCCTTTTGGGGTTGGTGAGCGATAGTACACACTAGCACAGGTTTGGAATGATTAATTATAAATCTTTAGGACTCCAGGAAAGGCCCAGTTTGTCCTGTCCCTTTACATTCCAAATGACTAGAGAAGAGGTGAATCTAGCAGATCATCATAAGTACATTTGAAACAGCTAGAATAACAGGAGGTCAGAGAAAGTCAGATATCAACATCAAAATAAATCAAGAGGTCCTTATGTATTAGAAAACATACAAAGTCATGCTAATATAGAATTCTGATTCATCATATATTTGTCTCATGAAACTCTATATAAACAATGCTCAATATCACTTATCATGTAAATATTGAATTCATGCTGATTTGATGATAACAGATTTTACATCATCTTTGGCATGATGAGATAGAAGTTAGTCATTTGGGTAGGAAAATTTCATCTTAAAGTTTTCTGAGGAGGATTGGACCTATAGATTGACATTTTCCTGATAATTTTACTTGAAACAAATAAAGAAAATCAGAATAATTCTAAAAATTTAGTATCTACTGATTAAATACTTATGCTGAACTTAGTATCCTTAAAATGTAGCACTGTGTTGCTGGCACATATGGAGATCTCACAAACAACTTCATCAGTAAGGATTGGTGGTAAATTCCAGTATATCTAGGAAAAATTAATATTAACATAGAAAATATTTCACTTAATCTTATATTCTTTCATATTTTAAAGATGTTTGTTCAACTCTGCTCTGTGATTGTATGTTATGATTATCTTTTACATTCTTATGTGTACAATGTCCCCATATTTTGAAAACGACATACCTTTGTATTAAGCAGGTAATCAAGGTATTAACAAGTTAAAGTTTAAACGATCAAAGTTACATGACACGAATTGAATTCCACATAGAGTTTTTTTTTAATGTTGGCAAGTTGTGTACATCATCAATGAATAGAATCAGATCAATGTCTATTAAATTTGCTTCAGGAAAATCAAATGAAATAGGCATAAGAATGTGACAGCAGCACTAGGATTTCTCAATGTCAGAAGCATGGAGGGCTCTTGGAGGTGGACAAGCAGTGTTTGTGAGATACATGAGAATATTTGAATCCTATGGAATATTCAGTCTGGAGGGACCCTGAAGAGGAGTTATGCAGTTGGTCTAAGAAGGGCCTAAGAAAACCTAAGAAACAAAGAAGCTTTCCTCCACTAATCACGACACAGAGGTCTCAACTTTCCAACTTGATGATATTTTGCTACTCAGGATGAAAGTGGTAGCGTGGAGAGGAAGCAAAAACAAAAACAAAAGCACCTACGATAAGCCCCCAAGCATCTGTCTTGCCTTTCAATTGACCCTGAATCAAGAGAACTCATGACAGTCACGGAGATAAGCAAACCAGTGCCAGACCACAAGAACAGGATGATGTCTTTATAAATAACAATTAAAAACATATAATTAAACATAAAGTAATAATTAAAACTCACTAACGTCATTACCCACAATACTGATGGCTCAAGAGAGTGGACAATGCCAGTAGACTATTGACAGCAAATGTGTGCCAAAGATCTGATACAGAAAAGTATGTCATTTTTCTGTGAGATTAGAAAGTCAGGGGAGTAAGAAAGAAGAAAGAAGCAATTGGGGAGAGATAGTAAAAGAATTTGGTAAGCAAGATAATTGGGATATAGTATGTTTTGTAGCACTATAACTATCACAGCCATCAGACAGATCTCAAGTCAATACTTCCACATGGTATATTAAAGAGTTCAAATGTTTGAGTCCGAGTTGCTAATCCATTAGAGACATTTATTTCTTTCCAGGTTCACGCAAGTTTAAAAAAAGAGCACAGGTCTTGAAAAATGTGGCTTTTACCTGGTGTTTAAAATCATTTGGAACATTTTATTGTTCATTTGCTTCATTTCTCAGCAATAATTACATTCCTAGACATGGCTCAGGAAATTGACTGATTTTTTGTTGAATAGATGGTCCACATTTTGGCATAGGGGAGTGCTATTGATTTTCTCTGTAGAGCTGGCTATCAGGCTCCTATGAAAGCCTGTGCTATTGTGGGCTCTGAGAGACATGGTAAGGTTCCCAGAAACTAGCAGAGTTTTCTGCCAGAGCCCAGCACCTACTGGCATGCCAGCATGCTCTCTCTTTCAGATGGGGATCACATTCTAAAAGAAATGGAGCTTCAGGCAAATGGAGCTTCAAAGAAACACTGTATTCAGCTCTTGTGGTTAGGCTTTTGACCTGTCCTGTGTTTCACAGTACTCAAAATCTGAAAGTCTCCAGATTCTTTGCTAAGACAATTTTCTTCTTTGCAAAACAATGACGTTAACTTGCTTCCAGTACCATAAATAGAGTTTTTCCTTCCAAATGTTTGCCTCAATATAACTTCCTGAGAGTTGCAGTGATGTTTACATGTTTGATTTGTGAGAAGTCGCAGGTGGGATGTTCAATAATGTTGAGCAATTGAGCCAGTAACCCTCTTGGGTTCAGTTTCCTAGGACGATTTATTTCCCACAGTGGGTAATTAGTTGTTGCTATGCCCCTAGTCTTTCTGGCACTACTGTGCCCTGATCCCCATTTGTATGTTATTAATAAATTATCCTCTGCTCTCTAATTATCTTTGATTCAGATTCTGAAGAAAAAAGCACGTAATCATGAGAAAATAGAAGTGATAACAACTCTCAGATATTAAATCAATACACATGCCTGGATTTATTACAGTTTTATAAAGTCACATCTATTGCTAATTCATAAACCACTGAGATTTGTTTTTAATGAGCTCTTTTCTAAAATCAGCGATTGCACGTGTGATTACAAATATTTGTCTATTTATCATTATTTTAAAATAAAATAGCATTTGATTAAAATATTTTAATGTAATACTTATCTTTAACAAAACTTATCAAGTCTGAAAGTACATAATCCTAGTTGTTAAAGGTGCCAGATATATCAACTATCCATGCTGCCCATAACGTGAAAAGATTGAGAGGGAAATACAGTTACGTTGATGTACATTATCATTTATAAAAGTGAATACTGATTGATATCACCACGTGCATCACCACACTGGCATTAGGATGCCCAGATGTCAAATAAATAATATAAGCTAGTGAAGATTTCTTATCTCCTATACAATACGTCTTTGATATCATTGCATTTATTTTGCTGATGGCACAAAAAGTTCCATTTTTCAGGAAGAAAGCACATTTATGGGTTAGGTATTTTATTGTGCTTATGTCAGAGTTACTAACATTTTTTATTTTCCAAACTATCAATATTAATGGGAAAAATGAGACAAAGCACTTCAAATAGAGATTGATGCTCAATTTATCTTTAATTCAAAATTTATGAAGTATTCATTCAATTAGGTTATGTGGGAGAGCCACAGAAGTCTTTATCCTCTGTATACTTACTGGAGGGCAGAAAAGAAAACATATTTACTATAATTTGTGGTTGAAAGTGTTACATTCCTTGAGAAATACTGGTATATTGTTCTGAGACTTAAGTGGAAGGGGAGAATACTTCAGCTAAAGGAACTGAGTATGTTTTTATGATAGAACAGTTGATGTGAGTTTTGACATGTGGGTGAGGTTTAAATATTGAGAGATGAAATAGAGGATATGAAAAAAGAAACCATGTGAGATCTTCTTTCTTCATTCTTAGTTCATGTGTGTTGTCTGAGACTGACCCTACTTCAGGTTCAGACATGAACTCTAACTGTACTGCCATGCAGTATACCTTCCCCATACTCTTCTTAGTTAAGGTCTCAGTGCTACTGATTGGTTTACTCTGTGGGGCTGTGTATTAGGTTCCTGTCAGAGCATGTGCCACCTGTAAGAGTGAAGGTCAAAAGCTCTAAAGGAGGGGCTTGATTCAAGATGGTGACCATTTCTGCTCCAGGAATACAACAATTGTCTGGTCTCCTGCTACTTTATGGACCACTCCTTCTCAGTCTCCTTTGGCTGGATCTTCCTCCTTCACTCTATCTCCCAATACATATCAGAGCCCCGGGGCTCTACCCAAATAGCTTCATTTTTATCAGTTCCTTTAAATACCATATTTGTGCCAGAGCATTCTTGAGTCATGTGTCTCCAATTGCATAGCAGAGAATATTTTACCATTTGGATCTATTAAGTGCCTGTATTTTGGATTTTTTAAAAATCTCTGGAACTTTTCATCTATATGATCTACAATTATCTTTTGGATAAAACCACTTTGAATTTGCCTTCTGTCATATGCAACCAAAGGAATCCACGTCAAAAACACATAGTGATAATGCTGGGAAGCTAGTTTGAAGCATGTTTTCAAGACTCTCCAACTCCAGCTTCACTCTTCCAGTCATCCAGTCATTGTACGTTTATTGAGAAACTACACTAGAATCTGTGCTCAACATGAATACATATCTATCAGGGGAGACACATATAAAATGATGAACTAAAATCATTTCAATTGGGAAAAAAGTTTTGAGGGAAAACAAAAGTGATATTAACTAGCTTTCACAAAATCAGGAATGGTCATGGGGTTGGTGACATTTGATATGTGTGATTCTAGAATAGATATCGTTTACCAGGTATAATTGCCAAGTGTAGAATAGAGGGAAAATTCACTATAACCCAATGTATTCCTTAATTTTCTTTAGTGTTAAGATATCGCTGACTTTAATTTCTAAGGGTTATTTTATTCATAGCAGTTTGGAAGGTTCTTAAATGTTAATACTATTATCTTTAGCAGTAAATATTCAGTGGCTTTACATATAAGAGATCAGAATTTCACCAAAGTCATATAGTTGAATGATATAAGTCATGGGGAAGTTATATAGTGAAGAGCAAATGTCTTAAAGTTAGAACTGTGCTCAAGACCCAGGCCCTCACTAACTGACTATATAATATAATTTATGTTCTAGACAGTGTTCTAAGGGGCAGGAACCCACAGATAAAAATCCCTATCATTTTAGAGCTTATATTCTAGTATGGGAGACAGACAAAAAATCAACAGAAGAAATATATACATTGGGTGGGCCAAAAAGTGCTTTTTTTTTTAAGCAAAAATAAAAGACATTTATCACTTTCTCCAAGAACTTTATTGAACACTGTATTCAGCCTTTTGTTCCACTACCTTCTGCCATTTTTCAGGCAACTTCATAATTCCATCTTCCCAAAACTTTTTTATCTTTTTGAGCAAAGAACTGTTCCAGGTGCCTTTTACAGTCTTCCAGGGAATTGAAATTTTTTCCATTAAGAGAATTTTGTGAAGACTGAAATAAGTGGAAATCGGAAGGTGCAATGTCTGGTGAATATGGCAGATGAATCAGAACTTCCCAGCCAAGCTGTAACAGTTTTTGCCTGGTCATCAAGGAAATATGCGGTCTTGCCTTATCCTGATGGAAGATTATGCATTTTCTGTTGACTAATTCTGGACGCTTTTCATCGAGTTCCACTTTCAGTTGGTCTAACTGGGAGCAGTACTTGTTGGAATTAATTGTTTTGTTTTCTGGAAGGAGCTCATAATAGAGGACTCCCTTCCAATGTCACCATATACACAATATCACCTTCTTTGGATGAAGACCGGCCTTGGTCTTTGGTGTGGTTGTTAGTGGTTCATTTCGCTTGCTCCATGATCTCGTCCCTCCATTCCACACTGCTGTACAGTATCCACTTTTCATCGCCTGTCACTATTTGTTTTAAAAACGGAATGTTTTCATTACATTTCAGTAGAGAATCACATGTGGAAATATGGTCAAGAAGGTTTTTTTTGCTTAACTTATGTGGAACACAAACATCAAAGCAATTCACATAACCAAGATGGTGCAAATGATTTTCAATGCTTGATTTGGATAGTTTGAGTATGTTGGCTATCTCCCTCATAGTATAACATTGATTGTTCTCAATGACTGTTTAGATGTGATCACTATTAACTTTAACTTGTCTACCCGACCGTGGAGCATCGTCCAGTGAGAAATCTCCAGAACAAAACTTTGCAAACCACTTTTGACACTTTCGATCAATCACAGCACCTTCTCCATACACTGCACAAATCGTTTTGTGCATTTCAGTTGCGTTTTTACCTTTCTTGAAGTAATAAAGCATAATATGCCAAAAATATTGCTATTTTCTTCCATCTTCAATATTAAAATGGCTACACAAAAATTCACCAATTTTGATGTCTTTTTTAAAAATGCATACTGATCTGACAGCTGTAACATACAATCTAACAAAATTGTTTTGAATGAACTTAAAGACAGCTAAGTGTTACTAGAGCCATCTTATGGAAAAAAAAATGAACGAACCTTTTGGCCCACCCAATATATTATAATATATATAAGATATACATATTATAATGGCAATGAGTGTTATAAGAGACAAGCCAGGGTAAGGGATATATGATGTGCAGAGGAAGGAATCATGGGTCATCATTTTAGTCAGCTCAATTGAGAGAATTAGATTGAGCAAAGAAAGAAGGAGGAAGCCATGTTGTTCTCTGGGTCAAAAGAGTTTTAGACAGGAAGAAGAGCCAATGCCAAAGCCTTACAGCTCGACTATTTTTACAAGATTCAAGAAACATCAAGAAGATAACTTTTATGAAGTATAAATTGGATATAGAGCTGATACTGAGACATAGCGCTGTAAAATATTACATGTAAAATCCTTGGAACAGTGCCCAGTAGTAGGTAGTATGTAATTCATGCTAGACAGTATTAAATGTATTATTATCAATATTATTATTGTGTTACTTCTGTTAGGCAAAGATGCTTCTCTGATGGTTTTAGAATGCTACATAGCCTTTAAAAACCATTCACTTTGGAAGCTATTATTCTTTGATATCAAATGTGGGCAGAGCTCTGGCATTTGTCTGAATTAAATAATTGCATTCAAGATGCCTGTACAATTATTTTATTTGGCTCCAAATGAGCTTGAAGAAAAGTTTCTAATTTCAGCATATTTTACCATCAAGTTATTGTTTTCCCTAACATAAGAACTGTGGCAGGCATTTAATAAGAAGTCAAATATTTCTTGAATTAATGAATCATACCATCATTTTGGTCCAAAGGAAAAAAAGTTATCATGAAGGAAATGATTCCAATTTAAACTCATTTACTTAACCCCAGCTGTTGTAATTCTGTTTATGAAATTCTGTCCATTTATCAGACTACTGATTTAACTTGGAAACACTTTGAAAAAAGGACATTGCCTTTTTATTTTAAATGCCTGGGATTTTTCCTGGTGTTTTATGTGCAATAAATGCTCAATATATGTTTGTAATGGATAATTGGGAAGAGTGTGTCATTTACAACATGTTAGACTTTAAGAGACTTGAAAAAAATTACAAAAGGCTAAATTTTAATATTATTTTAAAGTAACAAAAAAACCCCGAAAGCAGTGTTTTCATAAATCTATTTTTTCCCCTAAATTTCTGACATGGTCTGAGGAACTTAAATTTGTACCTAGCCTCCAAGTACAGTATTAACTGATTTCTGAAGAATTTTTTTCCTCAGGAAATGATTTGACATTTCAAATCGATTGAGTTTCAATTGTTTAATGAAAGACAAAGGGAAACAGGATTTAGCATGTCTAACCACAGTATTTGAACATGACCAGAACAAGCAAGGGAAGTTTTTTTGCCTGGAAAATAGTTAATCCTTTTTATAGGCATTAAGCCACTCCTTAGACTAAATTTATCATATCAGGAACATCACAGAAATAAAGTCACATATTAATAGCCTTAGAATCATATCCAAGACTAAGCATATTGAAGGATTCCTTCTGCCCGTTCAGGAGCTATAAGTTTTTTTGGTTTTGTTTTCCAATTTTAAAATTGGCAAACAGCTTTGCCTTTTTTGTGTTTATATGAAAGATAAGTACACATAAGTGTGGGCATGCATGTGTGTAACGTGTGAATCTTTAACCTCTCAGTGTACATGTGGAATTAATTGAAATTAAAAAGCAAAGCTCTGAAATGTTTTTAAGATTTAATTAAATTCATAAGTAATAAAACAGACAAAGTATTAAAAAGTATTCTCTTATCCCAGGATGTCTATATTGAGCAAGTTTCAAAGAAATAGTTTCTGTACACTGAAAGATGTTTTCCTTTGTATTTCCTATACAACTAAATCCTGTTAATTTAAGCTTTATATCAGACTAAGAAAGTGTCCAGTAGTCAGTTTTAAGAATGAGGTCCCAAGTTTAAGATAGGGACACAGAAAAAAAGTCAATCTAATAGTATCAATGATTGTCTTCAAAGGAAAGAAAAAGAGAAGGTCAAAGTAGAAGACTTTCTCAAACATGTAACTAGAAGAGTGTGGAGATGACATCATTGGTTGAAAGACTGATTAAACAATTTATATCTATTAAATCATATATATAAGAGACAACCTCACAAAATTAGGGTATAATAAGAAAGTTATCAATGTGCAGTGTCATTACTGATAAAAGAGAAAGATTAAAAAACAATTACAAAAAAACTCCTAAAAAACAAAAAACAATTACAACACGCTGTGCATATTAGGAGGTTTAATTTATATTCAGCCCAGGGTAATTAGCTCATAGTTTGCTGAGAACAAGTCAATTATTTTGTAGTTCCATGAAAACACCATTTACAAGTAATAGAAAAGAAAGTAAAAAGGATAGTCTGAAACCTGCAGAAAATGTTCTATGGAATATTTAGCACCTTTAAACAAGATGGTCACATGATTTCTAAAACTGATAGAATCCTAAGATGTTACAATTCTTTGTCATTTTTTAAATAGAACTTTCTCCCTTCAGGATCAATACTTGTCTATATTATTTTAACTGTATCTAGGTAAGAAGACTCCAAGAGGTTTCTGCATAATCAATTTTAGCCTAAAAAGATTAGAAAGTCTCTATATTTAATTTATTTTTCATTTTCAATGTATTTTAGAATAAAAAAGTTTATTACTTTCTTTGAAATAGATTATTCTCATAGTATTCAATGTGTTATATTCCTGATATTTTTCCTTTGGTCTGAATAAAAATTCAAATTGCCAGTGAATATGTACTTTCAATACATAGCTGCTTCTGAGCCCAAATGATGATATAAATTGTCAATGAATATTACATACAGATGATAGTAATATATTTGCAATATATAAGAATTAAGTCTATATCTCCACTGAGTTAAATTATTTGTAATTAAAAGACATTTTATGTAAGAGCAAATATCTGGTTTATAATATATTCAAGAGGTTAAAAGGTGATATAAAAGAGTAAGTTCAAAGTGAGAGTGGAGTCTAAGTGTTATTATGTTTTTGTGTGTTTATCAATCATGTTTTAGCACAGTGAAGAGGGAGAAATATATATAATTCAGTATCCTTAGAGCATTCCTAGAAAAGGCTTTTTTTCAATAATTTGCTATTGCTTAAAGATAACTCCCAAATTTGTGTTAGGCTTTGTCCACATCTCTTCATTTAGTTTTTCTTTTATTTGACAAAACTTTACTTAGTTAATCAGTATACTCTATGTACTAAGAGGTAGGTTCAATTTTCTTAGTCCCAACAAAAATTGCAAAGTTCATTGCCCTGAATGAGATAGGAAAAGTCTGTCTAGAATCATATCATTTAGCTTTTGAATAAGTAGGTTTATATAATACAAACAAAAAATAACCTGTTCACGAAAAGTAAAATAAAATGGCCAAATATATTTCTTTTTTTTTGATTGCCAGTTAACTTTATTTATTTATTGGGAATATACATATCAAGTATATAAAATGGAGTTTAACAAGCAATTACAAAGGAAATACTTTGTACAACTACCACCCAAATCAATAAGCCCCAAAACCTCAAATATGCACACCCCCTTTACAACTTCACCGTCATCTTTGTCTGTAGGGAGTATCTAGTTGGGTTTTGCCTTTTTATCTAAACTGACAGTCTCTTTTTAATTGGTATATTTAGATTATTCCCATTTAATGTGATTATTGATTGGATTGAAATCTACCACTTTGCCAGTTCTTTCCTATTTGGTCCAAACTTTTCTTTGTTTGGCCAAATATATTTCTATCATAAGACAAATGCTCTTGAAATTCAAGAATGTGCATTCAACAAAATGAAGTAAAAGTTTGGTGCAAAAAAATTGCTGTTAAAAGAATATAAATCTCAAATTGATTTTTAGTAAAGTGTATTTTCCTTTAAATTGCAAATTCCTAGTCTCAGCATCACAGTCTGTGTAATTAAGAATAAAAATTAAACTGAATAAACAATGCACAAATTTGTAAAGTATTGCTATTTTTTAAAAGTAATATACTTCCATAAGACAGTAGATCCAAAATTATCTTACCATGTCTTGGGTTTAGTTATGCTGAAAATTAAGCTTTGCCTCTTGGGTATAGATGTCATTTTTATTTAACTGAGAAATACACTAAACATTTCTATATACTAAAATTTAGTTATTCTTGTATGGTTGTTTCAGATAGATATGGAATTCGTGTGTGTGTGTGTGTGTGTGTGTGTATGCTAAAGCTATACTCTCCTTTAGCTACCAAATAGTAGGTAGATTGAACCTTCTCTCACTTTGTCTAATGCTGCAGATGTAACAAAGTGAATTGCTTTTTTTATTTATTTTTATTTTTTTAACATCTTTATTGGAGTATAACTGTTTTACAATAGTGTGTTAGTTTCTCCTTTACAACAAAGTGAATCAGTTATACATATACATATGTTCCCATATCTCTTCCCTCTTGCGTCTCCCTCCCTCCCACCCTTCCTATCCCACCCCTCTCGTGGTCACAAAGCACAGAGGTGATCTCCCTGTGCTATGCGGCAGCTTCCCACTAGCTATCTAATTTACATTTGGTAGTGCATATATGTCCCTGCCACTCTCTCACTTCGTCACAGCTTACCCTTCCCCCTCCCCATGTCCTCAAGTCCATGCTCTAGTAGGTCTGTGTTTTATTCCTGTCCTACCATTAATCTCTTCATGACATTTTTTTTTTCTTAGATTCCATATATATGTGTTAGCATATGGTATTTGTTTTTCTCCTTCTGACTTACTTCACTCTGTATGACAGACTCCAGGTCTACCCACCTCATTACAAATAACTCAGTTTCATTTCTTTTTATGCTGAGTAATATTCCATTGTATATATGTGCCACATCTTCTTTATCCATTCATCTGTTGATGGACACTTAGGTTGCTTCCATGTCCTGGCTATCGTAAATAGAGCTGCAGTGAATTGCTTTTAAGTCAATTTTGTATGCATTAGGGAAAAAAATTGGGAGGGGCAGGGGCTGCTTCATTTATAGGTAAGCAAGAATCCTTAGCTGAATGTCATCAGTAAATTCACATTAACAATACTTAGGTTAAACAGATAAAGTGTGCTAAGTCTACAATAAAATACTTCCTATACTTTATTTGTTCTTTAATAAACCTTCAAACACACAAATTTATTGGCCTTTAGACGTCTGCTCTTTCCTCCATTTTTATTCATTGGACCTGACAAATAATATCTTCTTATGATCCCCATGTCCCTAAATATAACTAATGCTTCTGGATTTATTGGAAAGGAAGCAGACAAACATTTCTCAGAAGTAAATGAATGATATTACAAACCAGCTTTGCAAATGTATCATAGTTATCCACCCTTTTGGGGTAGAAAAGACACATCATCTCATGGTAGTTTTCTTAGTAGTTACAATTCACTCAATTCAATTATCTTACTTGATCAAAACCTCAGCAAAGTTTTTATGACAAGACTGGTGGAATTAGCTTATCTTCCAGAAAGCAGGGACAATGGTAGAGCATTCTCCCAAAGTGACTTCATAGGGAAGAGATCAGTGGGGCATGAGCTAGCCAGCCTCTGACTGGGGAGGGCTGGCTGTCCTCAACAGAACACAAACTGCTTCCCAGTTTGTGGGAAGAATTTAGAATTTAGCAATTCTAAAAATGTATCACTGCTATTCTAACATTAAAAGTAAGCAATGTGGGCTTCCCTGGTGGCTCAGTGGTTAAGAATTCACCTGCCAATGCAGGGGACACCGGTTTGAGCCCTGGTCCAGGTAGGTCCCACATGCCACAAAGCAACTAAACCCGTGCGCCACAACTACTGAGCCTGTGCTCTAAAGCCTGCGAGCCACAACTACTGAGCCCACGAGCCACAACTCCTGAAGCCCGCACACCTAGAGCCCATGCTCCACAACAGTAGAAGCCACTGCAAAGAGAAGCCTGCGCACTGCAACGAAGAGTGGCCCCTGCTCACCGCAACTAGAGAAAGCCCGTGTGTAGCAACGAAGACGCAGTGCAGCCAAGAATAAAAATAAATAGATAAATAAGTATATTTTTTAAAAAAGTAAGCGATGATTTCTTAGGAAAACTTTCAACACTCAAATGAATAAGAACTAGAAGAAAGGGAATTTTCAGAAAAGAGAAAGGATGTTCAAAGGAAGTAACAGTGCTTTATTAAAATAAAATGTCACTACTGTAATTTAAGGATGTAGTCATAAATCTTTTCAGGATACAATATGCAGTATACTGAAAATGTCTAATTCTATATATTTATGAGTTGAATAGGTGCTGAACAGTCAAAAGTAAATGAGTAAAACAGTACAAAATCAATATGAATATTGATTTCATGACTTTTTTTTGGACCTTATAGTATATTTTTGTGTATTTGTGCAGGTTTAAATATCTTCATGAAGATTTTCATGAGATTTTCTATAATAGTCTAACACCAAAATATTTTCAAATGGACAGCTCTCATTACAGAATATCCCTTCTAATAGTGACCTGGATGAAAAATGAAAATACATTTGTTGTAGGAGTAGAACACACTCGTGCTTTTATTTGTTTATTTTTTTAGGAAGGTTTATTATGCTCAGCTCAATGTCAGGAGATACCGTCTACATAAGCTCTTGCTAGGGCTCTATCTCTTTTACTTTTGTTCAAAATGAAAAATGTAGACAGGTAATACACATATTAATGTATATATTGATATAACATTCAATAAAATTCACTTTAAATCAGTATACACTATGATTGATGTATTCAGGTTGAAATCATTCAGAAGCTGAAAATAAATGTAATCATAAAAAGGGGGTGGTTATTTCTCAAAATGCTTGTTTGCATGTGTGTCTGCTTTGTATTCATCACCCTGTTAGGTAGAACTCTGGCTAACTAGAATTATTAGTTTTATTCTTCTAAAATATCAGGCACAGACACAGGCCTTCCCAAACACTAAAATTGAAGCTTTTGAGAGGATACTTCAATATTTTTGAGAGGAAAAATAAAATTCAGGTTAAAATAAACTATATCAGAAAAAGATATAGTTATATTAACGACATAATAAATAATAACAAGTTAATACTATTCTTGTGTAGAGAATATACCTGGAAAAGAGGAATTGTGCACTTAAAAGTTAGCACTAACATGGACAAGGTAAGGCTTGAGAAATACATCCTACATACAGGTTAACTACTGATATATTGCTCGCCTCATTTATTTCGGGATGTGCTTAATAGCCAAATGGTCAGATCAAGGTAAGGAAGAGATCAGCTGCAAAAGTTCAGAAGCACAGCTTCCTGTCTTACCTTCCACTGAGGAGGAAGCCAATAACCACTGCCAACAAAATGACTCCCACTGTCACAGACACAGCAATTATAGGAATCTGGCTTTGATCGCTGGATGCTGCAACTGCTGATAGGAGACAGAGAAAATGTAGCCTGTGGTTACAGGGATCATATGCATTCAAATAAGAGCTGCTTAATAGTCAGTAATCAATGTAAGGTTTAAGCAATTCACCCACACTTGGCTGAGATTTCCCCTTATATCTCTTCTCAATGGTGTGTAATTGAAAAGACATCTTTAGGAGAAAATATTTATGCTCCAAATGGAAATTTGAAAGAACCACTAAGTCACTGATTATTTCCTTATCATAAAAAAGAATGTCATTGTTTGTATAGTATTAATTTAGCAGTCTTAGGTTTGCAAGACAAAATGGAACTTTGTTTTTGATTTCAAACACCTCCTAAATAGGAGGTGTTAAATATATGAGATTTGACATTTTTAGAATTTGCGTGTGGCTGTTCTCTAGGAAAAAAAAGTCTCATTATATTACATAGGACTTTTTCTTATAGATATAGGTTGAAATGTCCAAAATGATGTGGCTATGACCTCATATAATATCACTATTTTGAATATAATTGTAAAAACTATAATTTCAAGCAGAATATAATCACTAAATATACTTTATTAGTAGGAACGTTTTTTCAAAAATATCAAGGCATACATTTAGAACTTTGTATCTACAGTAAGATTAGATTTGTTTACAGGATCCTTTTTAAATACATGAATTTAGATGAAATATTTTATATTTTAATAACACAATTACTATCATAAGAGGAATATGGATATAATTAGATAGTTGTACCTAAAAAAGCAAGGGACTTTTTCTTTTGTGCTGATAGCTAAGTTGATTAAAATAAGAAACTTATAGAGCAAAATAAATTTTATTAATGTTCTCAAGAAACCCTCAGTAGGATACCTTAGCATGCTTATTGTTTAATGACATTATCATTTTGATAAATTCAGTGGCATGATAACAAATTTTAAGTCACCAAAACTAATAACAACTATACATTCCATGTTTTGTTTTTCAGTCTTTTACATGATCTTGGCCCTATCAACAGTTTTGGACATTTAAATGCTACCCTTTCTAGTCTTGTCATCTCATCATTGATTCTTTTAACCAAAATTGACTGACTCTCTGACAACCTTCTTACACTGATCTACATTGTCAGCCCTTTCAGATCAGTCTTCAAGAGCCCAATATTGGCAACAAGTGGTTCATGTATGAGGAAAACTACTACTTACAATAGAAATCTATACTCTTCCCCTCCCTCTTCTTGGATAATAATAGTTGCAATTCAAAGTCCCTTTACCCTGCTTTTTCCTGTCCTCTGATGCTGAGGTCTGTGGTAGAGAATTTATTACTGGTGAACAGTATAAATGTAGTAGGGCAAAGCTACCCCACTATCACTGTAGTAGCCTTCCCCAAGATTTATTTTATTAATTTCTAAATTCAAATTACTTATTTTTCTCAGTCAACTTGCTTTTTGGCAGGTGGCACTGTTTCTAGAGAAAAACATGCAAATTTGCTCCAAATAAGTTCAGTGTTACTTCATTTGTGCTCCAAAGCTTTTGATTTTCTCTTTTAATTTCCTTACAAAGTCCCCATGAGTCTTCCTCATTTTCTCAGTAGACTAATCCATTCTAACTTCCCACATTTTAGAAATGTTAAACTTTATAGATAAAAGAGAGTGATCAAGTCTGAACTCCATGGTTAAATACAACTCTATACCCTTCTTTTGCTTTACCTAACTCCATTGTTAGAATCTTTCCTGTCTCTTCCAAGATAATGATCTTTAAAGATCTCCCTCCAGGAGAGATTATCATTTCCTTACAGACTGCTTCTCTGCTACTTACAAGCCTAAACAGACAATTTCTCTTGGAGAGAACAAATTCTTATACCTAAACTTACTGATAATATTAGTTCAAACTGAATTTGAAAACAGGTCCAACATTTACTATACATTTGGGTTAAGGCAAATTGTTTAACCTTGTAAAGTCTCATTTCATTAATCTCCAGTTAGGGATAATTTCCCTGGATCATTATATTTCTGTTTAGAGATAACACTTAGCATAGTGCTTCAACTATTGCCAGGCTTATTTAAATAGAAGATATTACATATACATATTATCCTGTTTTATTTGTCATTCTTATTCTCTCCTATTTTTCAGCATCTTGACTGAGTCATCTAGAACCAGCCTCATCTTCTGAGAACCAACGTTACTAAGTTTACTCTGAAACCTCTCTTCTGCCTTTGAGTTCTATGCATGATATATTTGCCATATGTAATGAGTACTTCTCCTTTTACCTTACCATACACTATAATGAGGTATTTGACCTTGTTGAACATACACTCCGCCTTTTAAACTCTTCTCTTGTTTCTATACATCAGATGAGCTCTTTTCTCTTTTTCCCACTCTGAAGCACTGCTTTGTCAGTTCTATTGGCTCTGAATTCTCTTCCAACATTTTATGTGTGAGCAATTCCTGATGAATGCTTGTTCTTAATCCTTCCCACTTCTTTCCATCTCTCTTTCTATCTCTTTCCATCTTTCTCCCTTTCTACCTCTTTTTCTCCCTACCTCTCATAGATATTTCTTTGCTCATGGTATCAGTTAACTATAAGCTGGAGTCCCACATTTATATCTCCAACTATTATTTGTCTTCAGAGGATCATTCTACTAAAAAAAAAAAAACAAAACCCAGCTCTATTCCCTTTATTTGGATTTTATTTTCAAATAAAAATAAACATGTTTAAAATCGACCCTTATATCACATCCACCCCCAATGGCATTAAAAAAAAAAGCATCAATAAATAAACATACCATAAATCAAACCAACAAACCAGACTAATTTTATCGTTTTCTGGTTTCTTTTAAGCAGCACTGAATTTTTCTTAACCCCTACTTACACTTAATCGCCAAATATTTTTGTGTTTCTTTTAAGTTTCTCCCCATGCATTACTTTTTATTTCATCCAACACTCACCTATTTGATTCAAATCTGCTGTAATATGGTCCATATTTTTTTAAGTGCTCCCTTTGACTTCTACGTACTCACATGAAATATCAGAAAATATCACTTTGATCATGTTTCTCTGAACAAAAAGTTAATAGATACCTACTGCCTATGGAAAAAAATTTCCAAATTCTCCATCTAGTATTCAAAAGCCCTTCTAATCTAACTCTAACAAATCTTTTTGGTCTCAATGTGCCAGTTCGGGACTCTGAGAGATAGGGTTTTGGAGGAAGCAGGCATGATTAATTAGAAGTAGGGATCAAAAGAGGGCAATTTCAGAATAACCAAAGTATTAATTTTGAGAAAAAATACGGTGCTTAGAAGTGTGAAATGCTTCATTTTTTAGTACTTGCCAAGATCTCTAAATTAACAATGTGCTAAAATGTGCATGTAGGTATAGGATAATATCTTGCAATAAAACAATTGTTAATGGCATGCCAAAATTTTTCAAAAATGTTTAAATTAATATATTTTTGAAAATACTTTGTAAGTAATGTCAAATCACAACTGTTCATATTTACATGTTTTTATCTGCTGTCCACTGAAATCAGATCTTTTTGTATAATAGGCAATTAAATAAAGAGGCTGTGAGAAAGAATTTTTAAAATATATTTTCAAAAAAATTATATATATATATTTTCATTTATTTTTTAAAAGTTTGCAGCATTCTTTTTTTAAGTTACCTTCCTTCCTTAGGCTTTCTTTCTTTCTTCTTCTTTTTTTTCAATTTGTGAATATTCTTTTATTTTTTTAAACAGCATGTTCTTATTAGTCATCCATTTTATACATATTAATGTATACATGTCAATCCCAATCTCCCAGTTCATCTCACCCTAGCCCCAACCCCCTCTTTCCCCTCTTGGTGTCCATATGTTTGTTCTCTGCATCTGTGTCTCTGTTTCTGCCCTGCAAACTGGTTCATCTGTACCATTTTTCTAGGTTCCACATATATGCATTAATATACGATATTTGTTTTTCTCTTTCTGACTTACTTCACTCTGTATGATAGTCTCTAGGTCCATCCACGTCTCTACAAATGACCCAATTTTGTTCCTCTTTATGGTTGAGTAATATTCCATTGTATATATGTATCACATCTTCTTTATCCATTCATATGTCGTTGGGCATTTAGGTTGCTTCCATGCCCTGGCTATTGTAAATAGCGCTGCAAAGAACATTGGGGGGCATATGTCTTTTTGAATTATGGTTTTCTCTGGGTATATGCCCAGTAGTGGGATTGCTGGGTCATATGGTAATTCTATTCTTAGTTCTTTAAGGAACCTCCATACTATTATCCATAGTGGCTGTATCAATTTATATACCCACCAACAGTGTAAGAGGGTTCCCTTTTCTCCACAACCTCTCCAACATTTGTTGTTTGTAGATTTTCTGATTATGCCCATTCTAACAGGTGTGAGGTGATAACCTCATTGTAGTTTTGCTTTCCATTTCTCTAATAGTTAGTGATGCTGACCAGCTTTTCATGTGCTCCTTGGCCATCTGTATGTCTTCCATGGAAAAATGTCTATTTAGGTCTTCTGCCCATTTTTGGATTGGGTTGTTTGTTTTTTTAATATTGAGCTGTCTGAGCTGTTTATATATTTTGGAGATTAATCCTTTGTCTGTTGATTCATCGGCAAATATTTTCTCCCATTCTCAGGGCTGTCTTTTCGTCGTGTTTGTAGTTTCCTTTGTTGTGCAAAACCTTCTAAGTTTCATTAGGTCCCATTTGTTTATTTTTGTTTTTATTTCCATTACTCTAGGAGGTGGATCAAAAAAGATCTTGTTGTGATTTATGTCAAAGAGTGTTCTTCCTATGTTTTCCTCTAAGAGTTTTATAGTGTCCGGTCTTACATTTACATCTCTAATCCATTTTGAATTTATTTTTATGTATGGTGTCAGGCAGTGTTCTAATTTCATTCTTTTACATGTAGCTGTCCAGTTTTCCCA
>NC_041220.1:40489114-40563323 GCF_002837175.3 Physeter macrocephalus | reverse complement strand
CTGTTTTTTTCCCTCAAGACTGCTTTGGCTATTCAGGGTCTTTGGTGTCTCTGTACAAATTTTACGATTTTTTGTTCTATAAAAAATGCCATTGATAATCTGATACGGATTACCTATCCCTGATGAAAGAAATCAAAGATGACACCAACAGATGGAGAGATATACCATGTTCTTGGATTGGAAGAATCAATATTGTGAAAATGACTATACTACCCAAAGCAATCTACAGATTCAATGTAATTCCTCTCCAATTACCAATGGCATTTTTTACGGAATTAGAACAAAAAAATCTTCTTGATTACTGTAGCTTTGTAGTATAGTCTGAAGTCAGGGAGTCTGATTCCTTCAGCTCTGTTTTTTTCCCTCAAGACTGCTTTGGCTATTCAGGGTCTTTGGTGTCTCTGTACAGATTTTACGATTTTTTGTTCTATAAAAAATGCCATTGATAATCTGATAGGGATTACCTATCCCTGATGAAAGAAATCAAAGATGACACAAACAGATGGAAAGATATACCAGGTGCTTGGATTGGAAGAATCAATATTGTGAAAATGACTATACTACCCAAAGCAATCCACAGATTCAATGTAATTCCTCTCCAATTACCAATGGCATTTTTTACAGAATTAGAACAAAAAATCTTAAAATTTGTATGGAGACACAAAAGACCCTGAATAGTCAAAGCAATCTTGAGAAAGAAAAACAGAGCTGGAGAAATCAGGCTCCTTGACTTCAGACTATACTACAAAGCTACAGTAATCAAGACAATATGGTACTGCCACAAAAACAGAAATATAGATCAATGGAACAGGATAGAAAACCCAGAAGTAAACGCACGCACCTATGGTCAATTAATCTATGACAAAAGAGGCAAGGATATACAATGGAGAAAAGACACCTTCTTCAATAAGTGGTGCTGGGAAAACTGGGCAGCCACAGGTAAAAGAATGGAATTACAACACTCCCTAACACCCTACACAAAAATAAACTCAAAATGGATTAAAGAACTAAATGTAAGACCAGACACTCTAAAATTCTTAGAGGAAAATAGAGGCAGAATACTCTTTGATATAAATCACAGCAAGATCTTTTTTGACCCACCTCCTAGAGTAATGGAAATAAAAATAAAAAGAAACAAATGGGACCTAATGAAACTTAAAAAGCTTTTGCACAGCAAAAGAAACTATAAACAAGACAAAAAGACAGCCCTCAGAATGGGAGAAAATATATGCAGATGAATCAATGGACAAAGGATTAATCTCCAAAATATATAAACAGTTCAGGCAGCTCAATATTAAAAAAACAAACAACCCAATCAAAAAATGGGCAGAAGACCTAAATAGACATCTCTCCAAAGAAGACATACAGATGGCCAAGAAGCACATGGAAACCTGCTCAACATCACTAATTATTAGAGAAATGCAAATCTAAACTACAATGGGGTATCACCTCACACTCATTAGAATGGGCTTTAATGGAAAATCTACAAACAACAAATGCTGGAGAGGGTGTGGAGAAAAGGGAACCCTCTTGCATTGTTGGTGGGAATGTAAATTGATACAGCCACTAAGGATAATAGTATGGAGGTTCCTTAAAGAACTAAGAATAGAATTACCATATGACCCAGCAATCCCACTACTGGGCATATACCCAGAGAAAACCATAATTCAAAAGGACACATGCCCCACAATGTTCTTTGCAGCACTATTTATAATAGCCAAGTCATGGAAGCAACCAAAATGCCTATTGACAGATGAATGGATAAATAAGATGTGGTACATATATACAATGAGATATTACTCTGCCATAAAAAGGAATGAAATTGAGTCATGTGTAGAAATTTGGGTGGACCTAGAGACTGTCATACAGTGTGAAGTAAGTGAGAAAGAGAAAAACAAATGTCGTATATTAACACATATAGGTGGACTGTAGAAAAATGATACAGATGAACCAATTTGCAAGGCAGAAATAGAGACACAGATGTAGAGAACTAACGTATGGACACCAAGCGGGTGGACATTGGGGGCGGAGGTTGTGGTGGTCGGATGAATTGGGAGACTGGGATTGACATGTATACACTAATATGTATAAAATAGATAACTAATAAGAATCTCCTGTATAAGAAATACATAAAATAAAATTCAAAAATAAAATAAAATAAAATAAATAGTAAAATAAATGGTTATCCCTCGGAAAAAAAATGGGGGAGCAACAACAGAGATCCTTGTGAGGTTGACACTATTCGATATTTTGACTGTGATGGTAAATACACGAACCCTCACAAGTGACCAGATGGTACAGAACTTAATTCATACCTGTCTACACACATACACACAAAGGAGTACAAGGAAATGTAAGATTGGTGGATTACATCAATGCCAATATCCTGCTTTTGATGTTATACTATAGTTTTGCACAATGTTACCATTGGGGATTCTGAGCAAAGTGTGCAAGAGCTCTCTCTGTATTGTTGCATGTGAATCTACAATTATCTTGGTAAAATTTTCATTTAAAAAACAGAATAGCATTATTCTAGCATTTGGGCTATACAGATTTTTGAATCAAATAGGTAAGAATTAGATGAGAGAAAGTACATTGAGGAAAAAAAATCATTAAGGAAACACAAATGTGTTCAGTAAATCTTGGGCAAGTAGAGACTAAGAAAGATTCAGTGATGTTTCCATAGTTTCAAGACAATTTATATTAAGGAAAAAAAAAACAGAAAAAGAGCTAGCTAGTTTGGCTGGATGGTTTCATTCATGCTAGGTTTATTTGTTTGCATGTTTTTATCATTGCCATTGGGAATAGGAATAATAAAAGGGGTCAATATTAAACACATTAATTGTATGCACAGCAAAATTAAAGTGGGTTACAGTCAGTTATAAAACATAAACTAAAACCTGACAGAAAAAAAGCTGGAGATTTTCCACCCAAATCCTCATGGTTAATAGTTTTTCTAAAATAAATATTTTGCATTCTTGTTTTTATTATTTGCATTTGGTTTTAGGGCTATATTTTTAACATAGATGATAACGTAGATGAAAAAGGAAAGCTCCTCATAACATTTGTAACTGAAGTATAATATAAATTAATAATTAATAAGTTTAAAAAATTAAGTAAACCAAGAACATATGTCAATATATCATATCATTCAATTATGAACTGAATAATCAATTGGAAAATTCTTTGTAAAGTTTAAGTTCAAAGTAATGACTTTCAGATAATTTTTTGTCCTAATATACCTGAATGATAAGGTAGACTTTCCTTAACAATGGTGACTCATTAAAGCCAGGTTAACTGTCACCCACCAAATGAAAATTACCAATAGCTTTGACAGCAAAAATGTAAATATGTTTAAGATACCATAATTCTTGACTCTGCAGATTGTGTTTTGGAAATAATATATGTATGTGAAGAATTAAATTATAGTATTAAGTAAATAACCTAATGAAACTTAAAAAGCTTTTGCACAGCAAAAGAAACTATAAACAAGACAAAAAGACAGCCCTCAGAATGGGAGAAAATATATGCAGATGAATCAATGGACAAAGGATTAATCTCCAAAATATATAAACAGTTCAGGCAGCTCAATATTAAAAAAACAAACAACCCAATCAAAAAATGGGCAGAAGACCTAAATAGACATCTCTCCAAAGAAGACATACAGATGGCCAAGAAGCACATGGAAACCTGCTCAACATCACTAATTATTAGAGAAATGCAAATCTAAACTACAATGGGGTATCACCTCACACTCATTAGAATGGGCTTTAATGGAAAATCTGCAAACAACAAATGCTGGAGAGGGTGTGGAGAAAAGGGAACCCTCTTGCATTGTTGGTGGGAATGTAAATTGATACAGCCACTAAGGATAATAGTATGGAGGTTCCTTAAAGAACTAAGAATAGAATTACCATATGACCCAGCAATCCCACTACTGGGCATATACCCAGAGAAAACCATAATTCAAAAGGACACATGCCCCACAATGTTCTTTGCAGCACTATTTATAATAGCCAAGTCATGGAAGCAACCAAAATGCCTATTGACAGATGAATGGATAAATAAGATGTGGTACATATATACAATGAGATATTACTCTGCCATAAAAAGGAATGAAATTGAGTCATGTGTAGAAATTTGGGTGGACCTAGAGACTGTCATACAGTGTGAAGTAAGTGAGAAAGAGAAAAACAAATGTCGTATATTAACACATATAGGTGGACTGTAGAAAAATGATACAGATGAACCAATTTGCAAGGCAGAAATAGAGACACAGATGTAGAGAACTAACGTATGGACACCAAGCGGGTGGACATGCGGGGGTGAGGTTGTGGTGGTCGGATGAATTGGGAGACTGGGATTGACATGTATACACTAATATGTATAAAATAGATAACTAATAAGAATCTCCTGTATAAGAAATACATAAAATAAAATTCAAAAATAAAATAAAATAAAATAAATAGTAAAATAAATGGTTATCCCTCGGAAAAAAAATGGGGGAGCAACAACAGAGATCCTTGTGAGGTTGACACTATTCGATATTTTGACTGTGATGGTAAATACACGAACCCTCACAAGTGACCAGATGGTACAGAACTTAATTCATACCTGTCTACACACATACACACAAAGGAGTACAAGGAAATGTAAGATTGGTGGATTACATCAATGCCAATATCCTGCTTTTGATGTTATACTATAGTTTTGCACAATGTTACCATTGGGGATTCTGAGCAAAGTGTGCAAGAGCTCTCTCTGTATTGTTGCATGTGAATCTACAATTATCTTGGTAAAATTTTCATTTAAAAAACAGAATAGCATTATTCTAGCATTTGGGCTATACAGATTTTTGAATCAAATAGGTAAGAATTAGATGAGAGAAAGTACATTGAGGAAAAAAAATCATTAAGGAAACACAAATGTGTTCAGTAAATCTTGGGCAAGTAGAGACTAAGAAAGATTCAGTGATGTTTCCATAGTTTCAAGACAATTTATATTAAGGAAAAAAAAAACAGAAAAAGAGCTAGCTAGTTTGGCTGGATGGTTTCATTCATGCTAGGTTTATTTGTTTGCATGTTTTTATCATTGCCATTGGGAATAGGAATAATAAAAGGGGTCAATATTAAACACATTAATTGTATGCACAGCAAAATTAAAGTGGGTTACAGTCAGTTATAAAACATAAACTAAAACCTGACAGAAAAAAAGCTGGAGATTTTCCACCCAAATCCTCATGGTTAATAGTTTTTCTAAAATAAATATTTTGCATTCTTGTTTTTATTATTTGCATTTGGTTTTAGGGCTATATTTTTAACATAGATGATAACGTAGATGAAAAAGGAAAGCTCCTCATAACATTTGTAACTGAAGTATAATATAAATTAATAATTAATAAGTTTAAAAAATTAAGTAAACCAAGAACATATGTCAATATATCATATCATTCAATTATGAACTGAATAATCAATTGGAAAATTCTTTGTAAAGTTTAAGTTCAAAGTAATGACTTTCAGATAATTTTTTGTCCTAATATACCTGAATGATAAGGTAGACTTTCCTTAACAATGGTGACTCATTAAAGCCAGGTTAACTGTCACCCACCAAATGAAAATTACCAATAGCTTTGACAGCAAAAATGTAAATATGTTTAAGATACCATAATTCTTGACTCTGCAGATTGTGTTTTGGAAATAATATATGTATGTGAAGAATTAAATTATAGTATTAAGTAAATAATTGCTCAATAATATAATTGAAGTGATTTCTTTTGGAAATAATATATGTATGTGAAGAATTAAATTATAGTATTAAGTAAATAATTGCTCAATAATATAATTGAAGTGATTTCATAAAATACTGCCAGATAGTTATCAAATGAATGGTGTATAACACAAAATGAAGTGTTATTTTAATAATAATTGTGTATCTTCTTTAACTCCCTATTAGAGTACAATCTTGGAGAAGGGAGGGATTATGCCTTAAAGTTATTTGAGTCACTCACAGTACCTAGTGTGAAAAATCTTTTGATGTGTAGGGAGTTAATGAAAAATTTAAAAATAATGAACAAAACTATTATCCTAAAATTGTTCTTGACACAAACATTCTAATCTTCAGAAGTAAACAGTCTGTATTCTTATTCTCAGGAGAGAAGTTTCCACGTGTTACTCATGTATATTTCTCCAGGGTCTAGCAAAGCCAAGCACATAACAGGGGCTCAACACATTCTTCCTGGATTGTATCCAGAAGATTTCTACATGAAGGTCAAAGGGGGTTGGTATGTAACAGATACTTGGTACAAAGAAAAATTCATTCTTAAATTGTTTGCAAATACATGTACACATAAGCAAGTAAAAATAAAATTCCACACTAAAGTTGAGGCAGTACATCCCTAAAATATTTTCATTATCTATTAATAATAACACTAAAATCTGATTTTGTAATAAAAATATTTGTGTATTATTTCTTTCCATCTAGAAGTTATATAGGAAAATATTTAAAAGAAAGTTTCAGGTGAGACTTTGTAAAATTATATGGAAAATGACCTCATATTATTTCTCTCAATGATCAGATTGATGGGTATTGGCATACCTGGAAACTACTATTTTAAAAAAAAAGGAAGGGAAAGAACATCAAATAGTCTGAAGAAAAACTAGTTGCTGAACATGCCAACATCCTAAAACTAAGTATAATTTTGTAATCTTTTAAAGTGAGATTTTTCATTTGTAAAATTATCCAAGCACTCGAGCATATTGCAAGATATTATTTACGCTATGGCTTTGTTCCAGAGTTGGTAAAGCACATAAGCATAAATAGAAACAATCCCTATTAGGATGGCCAGCTTATATAATACATATTTTGTCATAAATCCAGATCAGGGTCCAAGGTATGAGAGTGAATAAACCATTGTCCATATTGTGGAAATTTTCTGACTCATTACATCAATTCATATAAAATTTATTTTAAAAAACTTTTCTAAATAGCATCAAATATTTAAATTTCAATATATCAATTAACTTCAGACATGGGACTTTCCTTGCATGGAAAGAAAATAATTTATCATTTTTCACCATGGCACCCTAATCTGTATAAAATCAAGTGAAGTCATACTTAGAAAGCTATTTTTAAAGTAATAAAAATTATTTTTTAGATAATTCAGTTAAACATGCTTTAAACAGAAGTATATCTTCATTTTCTAAAGAGCTGTATTATATAGGTTTATGAAAATTTAATTTAATAGTTCTCCTAATCATTACAAAGCAAATCTGATAATTAAGGTCTTGTTTTGTTGGTTTTCAAAGGGAGGAAACATGCATTTTATTTTCTTCATTTAAAAATAAGTAATTCTTGGGCTTCCCTGGTGGCGCAGTGGTTGCGCGTCCGCCTGCCGATGCAGGGGAACCGGGTTCGCGCCCCGGTCTGGGAGGATCCCACATGCCGCGGAGCGGCTGGGCCCGTGAGCCATGGCCGCTGAGCCTGCGCGTCCGGAGCCTGTGCTCCGCAACGGGAGAGGCCACAACAGAGGGAGGCCCGCATACCACAAAAAAAAAAAAAAAAAAAAAAGTAATTCTTACAAAAATTGACTTTTAAAAAGTATATATATATGTATTGTATATGTACAAACAAATACATTTACACATACTTGACATTTCACACTACTTCTCTGTGTTATTTTCTTCGTAACAAGACATTAATAATGTCAGTTCTTTCTTCTATAAACAAGGCAAGTTATTGCTTTCTCCTAATCCTGCTTTTAATGTGTGCATTAGTACAAGTAAGTAATCTAAAGATTTTTTTGACATTAAAGAAGAAAAAGTTTCATACTATTTTTACTATTTTATGAAAAGAAAGGTACAAGAAGGGTTTTCCAGAAATATTTCCGGACCCTCCACTCAGAGATATTGCCAGAGATTTTGATTTTTTTTCAAAACAATCAGACTGGTTCCTTAGAGCACCATTTTCTTGCCAAACTCAATACTAATGAAAGTTCCCTGTGGAATTTTCATAGAAAGACTAAGCCTAGTAGCATTGTTCAATAAAACAAGCAAAAAGTAAATGGCAATAATTCAATAAAGTATGGCAACTGTGGAAAGAAAGTCTTTAAAAGCAAGGTTTAAACACTTCTTAAGGATCTCCTGATGTTTCGTCTCCCTGTAGACTAAATGCTATGAGGATCGGGGACCGATGTGTTAACCCGCTAACCTCCCATAATAGCATGACAGATGCTTCCTACCTGAAGGAGTAATGCCTGGGAGAGAGAGAAGAAGCGGGAGACTGACAGAATGCCCAGGGAGAGTATTGATCAAATGACTCTTTTCTGGTAACCATTACAGAGACATGAGTTGACAGTAATTAAAATGACTTACACACTGGGATGGTTTCAAACTCAAATCTTCGACTGAAGACACCATAGCCTGCTGCTGTGCGTGCTCGAATTTGGAAGACATATACTGAGGCTGGTTTCAAGCCCTCTGCAGTTATAGTTGTCTCTTTAGATTTGATAATTGTATAGCTGGTCTCTTGGTCCTTGGATTACACATGTATATGCAATAAAAAGAAGTCAAAAAATGAATTATTAATGACAGCAAAACATAGAATCAAAGATAAGAAAAACAATCAGAAACTAATAGATTTGCTATTAGTACAAATATGATATTTTACAAACAAAATCCTACACATCCTAGTTGTGTTAGTTATATAGAACCTTAAAGTGTTTTCTAGAACTCATAGATGTAAGATATGTTCTCCACCCATCCACCACACTTGCCTTGGGCAGAAACAGATATGTAAACTTTAAAAATAAAATTTCCAGGAGATAAACTATTTTACAGACTTTAATTTATTATTGCTAATTGTGTGCTTGTTTTTCTCATAAATGATTTATTGGAGTGCAACTAACATGCTGCTTGTTTATAGAGGAAGGTGACAATGTCTTACCTGGCTAGGTAAGACTTATGTCTTTTATCTTTAGTGAATTTGATTTCTTTTTTTATTTTATTTTATATATTTTTTATTTTTTTAACATCTTTATTGGAGTATAATTGCTTTACAATGGTGTGTTAGTTTCTGCTGTACAACAAAGTGAATCAGCTATACATAAACATATATCCCCATATCCCCTCCCTCTTGCGTCTCCCTGCCAACCACCTTATCCCACCCCTCTGGTGGACACAGAGCACCGAGCTGATCTCCCTGTGCTATGTGGCTGCTTCCAACTAGCTATCTATTTTACATTTGGTAGTGTACATATATCCATGCCACTCTCTGACCGTGCCAGCTTACCCTTCCCCCTCCCCGTGTCCTCAACTCTATTCTCTATGTCTGTGTCTTTACTCCTGTCCTGCCCCTAGGTTCTTCAGAACTTTTTTTTTTTTAGGTTCCATATATTTGTGTTAGCATGAGGTATTTGTTTTTCTCTTTCTGAATTACTTCACTCTGTATGACAGTCCCTAGGTCCATCCACTTCACTACAGATAACTCAATTTCATTTCCTGTTATGGCTGAGTAATATTCCATTGTATGTATGTGCCATATCTTCTTTATCCAGTCATCTGTAGATGGACACTTAGGTTGCTTCCAGGCCCTGGTTATTGTAAATAGCCCTGAAATGAACATTGTGGTACATGACTCTTTCTGAATTATGGTTTTCTCAGGGTATATGTCAGTAGTGGGATTGCTGGGTCCTATGGTAGGTCTATTTTTAGTTTTCTAAGGAACCTCCATACTGTTCTCCATAGTGGCTGTATCAATTTACATTCCTACCAACAGTGCAAGAGGATACCCTTTTCTCCACACCCTCTCCAGTATTTATTGTTCGTAGATTTTTTTTTTTTTTTTTTTTTTTTTTTTTGTGTGTGTGGTACGCAGGCCTCTCACTGTTGTGGCCTCTCCCATCGTGGAGCATAGGCTCCAGATGCGCAGGCACAGCAGCCATGGCTCACGGGCCTAGCCACTCCGCGGCATGTAGGATCTTCCCAGACCGGGACACGAACCCGGAGAAATGTCTATTTAGATCTTCTGCCCATTTTTGGAATGGGTTGTTTGCTTTCTTCGATATTGAGCTGCATGTGCTGCTTGTATATTTTGGAGATTAATCATTTGTCAGTTGCTTCATTTGCAAATATTTTTTTCCCATTCTGAGGGCTGTCTTTTCCTCTTGTTTATGGTTTCTTTGCTGTGCAAAAGCTTTGACGTTTCATTAGGTCCCATTTATTTATTTTGGTTTTTATTTCCATTTCTCTGGGAGGTGGGTCAAAAAGGATCTTGCTGTGATTTATGTCATAGAGTGTTCTGCCTATGTTTTCCTCTAAGAGTTTTACAGTGTCTGGCCTTTCATTTAGGTCTTTTGCCATAGAGTGTTCTGCCTATGTTTTCCTCTAAGAGTTTGATAGTGTCTGGCCTTACATTTAGGTCTTTAACCCATTTTGAGTTTATTCTTGTGTGTGTTGTTAGGGAGTGTTCTAATTTCATACTTTTACATGTAGCTGTCCAGTTTTCCCAGCACCACTTATTGAAGAGGCTGTCTTTTCTCCACTGTATATTCTTGACACCTTTATCAAAGATAAGGTGACCATATGTGTGTGGGTTTATCTCTGGGCTTTCTGTCCTGTTCCATTGATCTATATTTCTGTTTTGGTGCCAGTACCATACTGTCTTGATTACTGCAGCTTTGTAGTATAGTCTGAAGTCCAGGAGCCTGATTCCTCCAGCTCCGTTTTGCTTTCTCAAGGTTCCTTTGGCTATTCAGGGTCTTGTGTGTTTCCATACAAATTGTGAAATTTTTTGTTCTAGTTCTGTGAAAAATGCCATTGGTAGTTTGCTAGGGATTGCATTGAATCTGTAGATTGCTTTGGGTAGTATAGTCATTTTCACAATGTTGATTCCTCCAATCCAGGAACGTGGTATATCTCCCCATCTGTTTGTGTCATCTTTAATATCGTTCATCAGTATCTTATAGTTTTCTGCATACAGGTCTTTTGTCTCCTTAGGTAGGTTTATTCCTAGGTATTTTATTTTTTTGTTGCAACGGTAAATGGGAGTGTTTCCTTAATTTCTCTTTCAGATTTTTCATCATTAGTGTATAGGTATGCAGGAGATTTCTCTGCATTAATTTTGTATCCTGCTAGTTTACCAAATTCATTGATTAGCTCTAATAGTTTTATGGTAGCATCCTTAGGATTCTCTATGTATAGTATCATGTCATCTGCAAACAGTGACAGTTTTACTTCTCCTTTTCCAATTTGGATTCCCTTATTCTTTTTCATCTCTTACTGCTCTTATCCAAAACTATGTTGAATAATAGTTGTGAAAGTGGGCAACCTTGTCTTGTTCCTGATCTTAGTGGAAATGTTTTCAGTTTTTCATCATTGAGAATGATGTTGGCTGTGGGTGTGTCATATATGGCCTTTATTATGTTGAGGTAAGTTCCCTCTATGCTTACTTTCTGGAGAGTTTTTATCATAAATGGGTTTGAAATTTGTCAAAATCTTTCTCTGCATCTATTGAGATGATCATATGGTTTTTCTCCTTCAGTTTGTTAATATGGTGTATCACGTCGATTGATTTGCGTATGTTGAACAATCCTTGCATTCCTGGAATAAACCCCACTTGATCATACTGTATTTTCCTTTTAATGTGCTGTTGGGTTCTGTTTGCTAGTATTTTTTTGAGGATTTTCACCTCTATGTTCATCAGTGATATTGGTCTGTAGTTTTCTTTTTTTGTGACATCTTTGTCTGGTTTTGGTATCAGGGTGATGGTGCCCTCATAGAATGAGTTTGGGAGTGTTCCTCCCTCTGCTATATTTTGGAGGAGTTTGAGAAGAATAGGTGTTAGCTCTTCTCTATATGTTTGATAGAATTCGCCTGTGAAGCCATCTGGTCCTGGGCTTTTGTTTATTGGAAGATTTTAAATCACAGGGTCAATTTCAGTGCTTGTGATTGGTCTGTTTATGTTGTCTATTTCTTCCTGGTTCAGTCTTGGGAGGTTGTGCTTTTCTAAGAATTTGATCATTTCTTCCAGGTTGTCCATTTTATTGGCATATAGTTGTTTGTAGTCATCTCTCTTGATCCTTTGTATTTCTGCACTGTCAGTTAATACTTCTCCTTTTTCATTTCTAATTCTATTGATTTGAGTGTTCTCCCTTCTTTTCTTGATCAGTCTGGCTAGTGGTTTATCAATTTTATCTTCTCAAAGAACCAGCTTTTAGTGTTATTGATCTTTGCTATTGTTTTCTTCATTTCTTTTTCATTTATTTCTGATCTGATCTTTATGATTTCTTTCCTTCTGCTAACTTTGGGGTATTTTTCTTCTTTTTTCTCTAATTGCTTTAGGTTTAAGGTTAGGTTGTTTATTTGAGATGGTTCTTGTTCCTTGAGGTAGGATTGTACTGCTGTAAACTTCCCTTTTAGAACTGCCTTTGTGGCATCCCATAGGTTTTGAGTCATCGTGTTTTCATTGTCATTTGTTTCTAGGTATTTTTTGATTTCCTCTTTGATTTCTTCAGTGATGTCTTGGTTATTAAGTAATGTATTGTTTAGCCTCCATGTGTTTGTATTTTTACACATTTTTTTCCTGTAATTGATATCTCGTCTCATAGAGTTGTGGTCAGAAAAGATAGTTGATACAATTTCAATTTTCAGTTGTGGTCAGAAAAGATACTTGATACAATTTCAATTTTCTTAAATTTACCAAAGCTTGATTTGTGACCCAAGATATGATCTATCCTGGAGAATGTTCCATGAGCACTTCAGAAGAAAGTGTATACTGTTGTTTTTGGATGGAATGTCCTATAAATATCAAATAAGTCCATATTGTTTAATGTATCATTTAAAGCTTGTGTTTCCCTATTTATTTTCATTTTGGATCATCTGTCCACTTGTGAAAGTGGGGTGTTAGAGTCCCCTACTATGATTGTGTTACTGTCAATTTCCCCTTTTATGGCTATCAGCATTTGCCTTAACTATTGGGGTGCTCCTAAGTTGGGTCTATAAATATTTACAATTGTTAATGCATTGATTAATTGGATTGATCCATTGACCATTATGTAGGGTCCTTCTTTGTGTCTTGTAATAGTCTTTATTTAAAGTATATTTTGTCTGTTATGAGAATTGCTACTCCAGCTTTCTTTTGATTTCCATTTGCATGGAATACCTTTTTCCATCCCCTCATTTTCAGTCTGTATGTGTCCCTAGGTCTGAAGTGGGTCTTTTGTAGACAGCATATATATGGGTCTTTTTTTTTTTTTTTTTTTTTTTGCAGTATGCGGGCCTCTCACTGTTGTGGCCTCTCCCATTGCAGAGCACAGGCTCTTGACGTGCAGGCTTAGCGGCCATGGCTCATGGGCCTAGCCGCTCCGTGACATGTGGGATCTTCCTGGACCAGGGCATGAAACCGTGTCCCCTGCATCAGCAGGCAGACTCTCAACCACTCTGCCACTAGGGAAGCCCTATGGGTCTTGTTTTTGTAACCATTCAGCCAGTCCATGTCTTTTGGTTGGAGCATTTAATGTATTTACATTTAAGGTAGTTATCAATAAGTGTGTTGCTATTACCATTTTCTTAATTGTTTTGGGTTTGTTATTTTAGGTCTTTTCCTTCTCTTGTGTTTCCTGCCAAGAAAGTTCCTTTAGGATTTGTTGTAAAGCTGGTTTGGTGGTGCTGAATTCTCTTAGCTTTTGCTTGTCTGTAAAGGTTTCAATTTCTCCATCAAATCTGAATGAGATTCTTGCTGGTTAGAGTAATCTTGGTTGTCAGTTTTTCTCTTTCATTACTTTAAGTATGTCCTGCCAGTATGGGGATTCCCTTGTACGTTATTTGTTGTTTTACCTTGATGCTTTAATATTTTTTTTGGTATTTAACTTTTGATAGTTTGATTAATATGCGTCTTGGCATGTTACTCCTTGGATTTATCCTGTATGGGACTTTCTACGTCTCCTGCACTTGATTATTTCCTTTCCCATGTTAGGGAAGTTTTCAACTATAATCTCTTGAAATATTTTCTCAGTCCCTTTCTTTTTCTCTTCTCCTTCTTGGACCCCTATAGTTCCAATGTTGGTGGCTTTAATGTTGTCCCAGAGGTCTCTGAGACTGTCTTCTATTCTTTTCATTCTTTTTTCTTTATTCTGTTCTGCAGTAGTTATTTCCACTCTTTTATCATCTTCCATGTCAGTTATCCATTCTTCTGCATCAGTTATTCTGCTATTGATTCCTGTAGAGAATTTTTACTTTCATTTATTGTGTTGTTCATCATTGTTTGTTTGCTCTTTAGTTCTTCTAGGGCTTTCTTAAATGTTTCTTTTATTTTCTCCATTCTATTTCCAAGATTTTGGATCATCTTTACTATCATTACCCTGAATTCTTTTCCAGGTAGACTTCCTATTTCCTCTTCATTTGTTTGATCTGGTGGGTTTTTACCTTGCTCCTTCATCTGCTGTGTATTTCTCTGTCTTCTTATTTTGCTTAATTTACTGTGTTTGGGGTCTCCTTTCTGCAAGCTGCAGGTTCGTAGTTTCCCTTGTTTTTGGTGTGTGCCCCCAGTGGGTAAGCGTCGTTCAGTGGGTTGTGTAGGCTTCCTGGTGGAGGGGACTGGTACCTGTGTTCTGGTGGATGAGGCTTGATTTTGTCTTTCTGGTGGGCCAGACTGCGTCCGGTGGTGTGTTTTGGGATGTCTGTGACTTTATTATGATTTTAGGTAGCCTCTCTGCTAATGGGTGGGTCTATGTTCCTGTCTTGCCAGTTGTTTGGCATTGAGTGTCCTGCAGTGTAGCTTGCTGGTCGTTTAGTGGAGCTGGGTCTTAGCGTTGAGATGGAGATCTTTGAGAGAGCTTTTGCTGTTTGATATTACATGGGGCCAGGAGATCTCTGGTGGACCAATGTCCTGAATTCGGCTCTCCCACCTCAGAGGCTCAGGGTTGACACCTGGCTGCAGCACCAAGACTATGATTGTGGAGGCTTGGTGATTCCAAAATCTGATAGTAGGCCAGCAGGCTAGAGACTCTGGGAAGAGTTGCAGCCCAAATGAAGGCCGCTGGCAGAATCCCTTGAATTTGGTTTCTAATCATATTTAGGGGTTGGGAGAAGGAATGTGACCTTCACTGGAGAACTTTAATTTTAACTGATTAAGTGGAAACAGTGACTTTTAAAGAAAAAATTCACATAAGCAAAATATTTTTTTCCTTTTTAAAAACTTCATTTTTTCACTTTCTTGTGTTTGGGCTGGGTTAGTAGTGAATGGAGATGAAGGGGAAAAAGTCACTGAAAAGATAGCTTTGGAAAGTGAAACAAAGAGGAACTATTCCCATTTTGACTGCTAACAAAAGTCTAGACAAACCATCTATAACTCCTCATTATCTCTGATGTTACCATTCTGAATATAAAGTGTTAGATACATAAAAATTTAATACACATTCCCTGCTTTGAACTTTATCTTCCCTTATGTTTTTTTTGTGTGAATTTTTGGCTAAGCTTGTTTTTTCCTTAAGGTCTTTTCAAATGTATTAAATTTCTGATAGATATTATAGGATGAATTAAAGATAGGTTATGGTTAGAGATTTTATTCCCCTTTTTTAAGAATTGGCTTTTACTTAAAATAACTTATTGATGCCTGTAAATTATTATTTTCTAAATATTTCAGGGAATTTTATCTTTACAAGCAGAAAAATTGTATTGATTTTTTAAAAAGATCCAAGGGGAACAACATGCAAAGGATTTATTTTTCCTAAATAAGAAAAAAATTGAAAACAAGAAAATAACATTTACTTCTCAAGCACTCTAGTAGGGAATAAGGTTATTATTTAATGTTCATAATGCTATTAAAAAGTAAAACAAATGCAAACCACACTCCTTGTTTCTTGAAGTTTACAGCATGCCATGCTGTGCCTTTAGTGTGAACACTGAAATAACATGCTAAAACACAGCAAACCCATTTTTACTTTTATCCTCAGTTTCCTTATCTGTAAAATTGGGATAAAAATTGGTGGCTGGATATCCTCACAGAGATGTTGTAAGAATGAAACATGTAATGCATGTGAAAACATGTATTAAACTGTAAAGCACATGTTTTAATTGTCATAATTATTATTTTAATTTTTTTCTAATTTGACACATCAAAGTCAACTTCTAACCATACTCTATGCTACCACCAATACTATCTAAAATAAACAATGTGTAAATATTCTTCCCTTAAATCAGTTTACCATTCCTCATTTAATACGTTCAAACATATAAAATTTTCTTAGGGTTATGTATATCCAAATTTCTCTCTAGATAGATATGGTTTAAATTCTAATCCAAATAGATTTTTCTGATTCAGTCTACATAAACAATTGATCTTTGTTTTTTTAACGCTCACGTTAGTTTAAGTGCCTAGTCTCGAAAGTGTTTAGGAAACTTTGTTAGAGTTTTCAAAGAATTTAAAGTAGAAAAATAAATTCTATAAAGTTTTACCTAGTAATATTAGTCATTTTCTTCACTCAGAAATACTTATTGATCTTGTCTACTCTATTACCCCTTCTATGTATTAGGGGTAGAACAGTAAAAAAAGCAGGCAATTTCTTGATGTGTTCCTTTTAAAAGGGGTAAATATCTTCTATAAACTATTGTAGTTACTGATGCTCTGAGTACACTCAAGTTTATGACCGAATGTGTAAGACTTTCTTAGTAATATTATCCTTTACAGTTTGGCTGTGATTGAATCAGTAATTTTCATTAAAAATTGATAAAATATATGTTTGCTACTATTTGCATTTTGTTTAAAGGGAATTTGAGTTCATGAGAAAAATCCAGACAAAACTGAGGATACGATTCTGGTATATTTGATATAATTAGGATTTTTACATGAAGTATTAACATTTATATGTAAAGTAAGATTTTTTTTTAATGAAAAATAGCATAGGAATATCAGGGTTAGAATTCCAACCATGTTATTAACTAAGTACATGTGTAAAGGTGGGTATGCAACTCAACCTAAGTTTTTTTCTTCTTTAAAATAGGATGAAATTATTTATCAAGATTCTGTGAGGACACAGAGATAGAGATAATATACATAGCACCCAGCACAATCTTCTGAGCATTAGAGCTTCTAGGTAAATTTGATTTTACCCTATAGCATGATGGCGAATTCTTCTACTGAAAAGAAAAAAAAAATTTAAAAGCTTACATGATTGTAACTCTTAACTATTGAAAAATTAGAAATTGATAATTTTGTCAAAAATAAAAAAAAATCATTGCAAGGAAACTGGAATGCTGTTCCTTGAAATAATGTATAATCTAACATCAGTTGATTATACAAAATTATACAACATTCCATCTGATTTATCTAACATTATGTATGTCTCAGTGGTTCCTTATCACGGGTCTAATGGTACTTTGTCTCTCTGAGTTAGTTGAATACTATATTATTGAAGAGACTTAGCGAATATATCTAAGGGATCAAAACCCATAAATATACATTTTGAATCCTCAAATTATCTTCCAAAATTTGCTTCTGATCCACTCCTTTAAATCATCCGCATAAATTCCTCCATTTCACAAACCTATATACACATCTTCAACACCCACAACCAAATGTTGCCTGGTCCTTGGTCAGGGTAGTGGTTTGCTGCCTTCATGCCCCAGCTGAGCAAATGAGCTACATTCCCCAGCTGCTTAGCAAACACTGTTCACAGGCAGCGAGGGGAGGGCCTCAGCAGAAGGAGCCAGCTGGCAAACACCCTGCCAAAGGGCAGCTTCCCTTTGCCTCTGTCTTTAATTAAGAGATGGCAATGGGCCCATCACCATGTAGGAGCAGAGAGGCCCAATGACCTCTATTAGAGCAGGGCAATCACAGGCAGAAATGCCAGCTGGCGAATGTGTGAGCCCTGGAAAGCTCTGCCACCTGTGTCTGGCCAAGAGCCGTCCAATAAAATGGTGGTATCATTCTGAAGATTCAAAATGAGCTCTGGAAACCTATCAGGACCCCCACCTCAATACATGGTATAACAGCTCATTATCCTGGTTTTTTTTTTCCTTCTTAAATTGTTAAAAAAAATCCCAACTTTTTTGTGTATTTTACTGGTGTGCTCAATAATTTTGCTTGGCAAAAAAGTCTGGGAATTAGTATCTTCTCTGGAAAATGGAAAACATTGACCAAAAGTTAACTTCCCCAAAATAATACATAAGGGTTGCTGCGTTAAAAGCATGTAGGTAGGCAACTTATTATTCATTTATTGAGAATATGAATAGAAATATTTTTTCCCCAAATCATTTTTTCTTACTTTCAGTTATGCAGATAATAGAATGTATTAATACAGCTTTAAATATAAAATATTAATTGTAAAACCAAATCTTACTGAAATAAATATAAACACGAACTATAAAGAAAATATTTCCACAACATGGATAAAATTAATTAGAATGAACATTAATAGAAAAGAACTCTGCCCCACCACTTGTTGAGTAACTCCTTGTTTTAACAGAAGCAGCAGCTTAAAAGGAAAAAAAAAAAGATAAATCCTTGTTCCTAATGAATATTACATATATGAGACTCATGCATATGCTGGGAAGTAAGAGCGAAAACAATCGAAGCTTACTCATAAGGGGAAAAAAATCAGGACAATTTCCTTAAAGACAAAAAAAAGAAAAACAAACTCATTGGTCCAGCTAGTTGCTTCAGGTAAAGAAAAGCTATGCAGGAAAACAAGTACTTGTTACACTTTTAGTCGTCCTGCTGTTGAACTTTATTTCATCTAAGATATGTATATTCAAATATATAGTTTTCATAGTACAGTTATTTTAAAATGTCATTATGCACCTCAACTTCTTTTAAAATCAATTTTAATTACAATAAAAATCTGGAAACTTAAAATGTTTACAAAAGAATTCATAAATATATATATATATTTGCCTAGCTTTGCATTAGTATGCAGTAATAAAGCTTACAAAAACTTGAAAGAGGAATGTAAACATTAATTTAACCAATTGTTTTTGGATACAGCATGTGCTTAAATTGTAGACTTCTAGCATTGGCAATTCAGTTTGGACCACTACTCCCAGAGAAACGGGAATCAGTGAGGGTATTAATATTACAACATTTTATTTGATTTACCCTATATATATATATATATTTTTGGTGGTATGCGGGCCTCCGCCTGCCGCGGCCTCTCCCGTTGCGGAGCACAGGCTCCGGACGCGCAGGCCCAGCGGCCACGGCCCACGGGCCCAGCCGCTCTGCGGCACGCGGGATCGTCCCAGACTGGGGCGCGAACCCGGCTCCCCTGCATCGGCAGGCGGACGCGCAACCACTGCGCCACCAGGGAAGCCCTGATTTACCCTATTTTTTTCGGTGAACACTGTAAACCTTATCGCAACATAGCTTTGTCTCAGAGGTATTTTCTTAGGACACTCTTGGTGACTAATGTATTAAATAATATATTTTTTCCTGAAATATAAGTATCTTCATTTGTGTTCCCTAATAATCCACTAGTTACATGTAATGCCACCAGCAAATCATTCCTAGAGACAACTATTTGCGCTTTTATTTATCTATTTATAAAATGAATATGTGAATATTGTATAGACATCCAAAACCTAAAAAGAATGTAGATAACCTCACTCTCCCCCACATAAACTTGGCTGTTTTGTTCTCTGTTGTATCTTTACACAGGTAATTGTTGAATCAATGATGAAAGAGGCAATTAAAAAATGCTATGAATTGGGACTTCCCTGGTGGCACAGTGGTTAAGAATCTGCCTGCCAATGCAGGGGGCCCGGGTTTGAGCCCTTGTTTGGGAAGACCCCACATGCTGCGGAGCAACTAAGCCCGTGCACCACAACTACTGAGCCTGCGTTCTAGAGCCCGTGTGCCACAACTACTGAAGCCCGCGTGCCTAGAGCCCATGCTCCACAACAAGAAAAGCCACAACGAGAAGCCCGCGCACCGCAACAAAGAGTAGCCCCAGCTTGCAGCAACTACAGAAAGCCTGTGTGCAGCAACGAAGAACCAATGCGGCCAAATAAATAAAATTTATTTTTAAAAAAAGTTGCAAGAAAGTTTTTAAAAAATGCTATGAATTACTTCAATGTATTTCAATGTTTTATCTATAATCTTTCATCTATGCATATAAATGGAATGTTGAATTTTTAAGTAACTTTCATTAACAGGATATCAGTATTTCTCATGATACTTTTGCATTAGTATAAGTGGGACCGTTCATTCCCCCTCTCGTTTCCAATGTTCTACCTTGGACAATTTCTTAGGTATTGCAGAGTAAGTTTTTGAACTTCCACCCTTTTCATTCTTCCCTAAGAGAGAAGGAGAGATGTCTCTGGGAGTTTGGGAGAAGCAACTGGGTAAGTGTGGCTGAGCCCTACCTTTCCTTCTCTTTTGGGATCTGCTTCTCTGCATTATGTCAGCAATCTTTTTTTACTCCTACTTCCATAGGACACATATGTCTGGGCCAGGGTCTCCTATCCACCTCTTAGAGACTAGTTTGGGCACTCATCTATCTTCATCTGGTCTATTAGAACTCAGGTTGTTCTAAGTAGTATATGCCATTCAGATCTAGTCTGTACAAAAAAATCACAGTAAAATAGGGTGGGAGTTGTCGCTTCCAACATGGAAGCAACAAGGTGGCTACATATCTAAGCCAAATATTCCAGTCCAGCTTTAGAAATTATAAGTTCATCTTTAGTTTCCACCTGTTTATTCCTTTATCAATAGCTCATTTGGTTGTGGATTCAGAAAAGAGGAAGAGGGATGATTATTGCCTTTAGATTTCAACAACTATTATGGCAAAACATGTGAGAGTGGACCTAGGAGCCAACTCAGTGAAGAAGAGGAAATCAAGAAACTATAGGGAATGTGAAGCATACACTTCCAATTTTATGCCCTCAAATTTTTAAAATAAATTTTATGCTACAGTGTTAGATTTTTGTTATAGATTTTTTAAAATTATAAGGTACATATACACCTTACCTGCCTATACTTCCTTAATAGTATAGGTATTATGCAGGGTTACTGGCCATAAGAATGTGTTTTTCCCTGTGGTACACTGCAGTTACTACTGAAGGTTAACAACTCCAGTGTTTGGGACACTTTGAAAATGTCCTATGACTTCATCTTTTAATGCTGTGAACCCTAGTTAAGCTAATATTAGACTCTACGGCAGTATCCTGGTGGTGTAAACTATTTGGCAGCAGCAGAACACAAATAAAGTGCTCCCTGTACACTTCCAGCCTTCATAATCATGACTGTAAGTCAATTGTCATTGATTTACACATAAAATTGCAACACGCTTTTCTACAAATTGGATAACTGCAGTTGCTAAAATTTAAAAAAAAAAGAAGAAGAAGAAGAAGAAAGGATATTCTTTGTTCTTAGTCCCACCTTTTCAAAATATTTGATTTCATACTCCAGGATGATTCCATTGGGGCGATCTGGCTCTTGCCAAGACAAAGAGATGCTGTTTTTTGCAATTTTCCCCTTTTTCACATTGGTGACTGGAGAGGGAGCTGCAAAATGAAGAGTAACATGATTAACAGAGCCTTGAAATTACACCTGTCTATAATGTATATTGGGCATTCTTGACATGTAGAATAATAAAAATCCCAAATAATTAAATTTTCACTTTACTTGGAAACAATTATACTTTATATACAAGTTTTTACAGATTTTGAAGTGTTTTAAAAAATATAAATCAACTAATATCCTGAGGATTTTCTATAATAAAATTGTAGTCACATAGAATCTTAAGTCTACATTTTCTCTATAAAGTTTAGATACATAAACTATCTTACTTTTTATAGAATAAAGATGTTCTTGATGACTTTATGTATATTCTATATTCCTAAAATTTGCAGACTCTGTATAATATATCCCATTACAGTAATAATACATAATTATCTATATTACCACATTTTCACGACATTAAAACTCTTATAATTTCTTAGTTTTGAAATCATATGGGTCCTATAACCACTGAAAATTCATACATTAAATATAGTGGAGTTTTTCTTAAAAATATGCTATTGAATGTGTTAATATATTGAAAACAATAGCAAATAAAAGAGACATTTCCCTTCATTTCCATTTCCCCAAATATTTCAATAGAAATCACAATTGCTTATGGTGTTCATTGCTATTTGCCAGTGTCTATTAAATGCCACTGATGAAAATAGAAAAAAGATATGCTATTTTAGGTATATCTGAATATTTTGAATTTGAAGTCACACACATATGAAGATTTATTTCAACATCCATTTTTATCATTTTGCTAAGACTTGTATAGACTCTGGGTTTGACACCATAAAGAGGTATTGACAAATACTTTTCTTGATGTAGATAACCTTTATTTTTGTAGTTTTCAGCTTTCATAGACAACCAAGGAAAAAAAAACCATCATGGACTACTGAATGGTATATATATATATATATACATTATATATATATACACACACACACATATATGTGTGTGTGTATGTATAAAGAGATAGAGAAATAATATATAATATACATATTTTATATATAAAATATATAGTATATACATATTTTATAATGTACATACATTATATTTTTATATATACATATATATTTATATAATGTATACATATAATAAGATGGAAAAGAGGTCAGCCATAGTGAGTAGTGTATAACCACAGGCTTAGCCCTATGTGAACAGTATTAGACACATCTGGTGAGATTAAAATTTAAAGATATGTTTTATACATATACATATATATGTATAGTATTTCTAGCTATTTTAATTTCCAGCAGTGTTCAGACAAAGTAATACACTGTAATTTGTCATGTTTAATTATTTTTTCTACTCCTCCGAAAATGTAATCAAATCAGAGGCACCACTTTGAGCAACAGACAGCAAGAACAAAGTGTAGAACTGTTTGGTGAGCCCCGTACTAGTATGACAAGGGGGTGGGGAAGAGGCTCATCATTTAAAAACAGAAGTGAGATCCTGTCACTCCTCTGTGCCTCTCTGTCTCACTGCAGAGTGAAACCCAAATGTGCAAATGCATACAAGCATCACTGCCATATGGCTTTCTACATCTCTGACCTCATCCTCTCCTGCTACTGTTCTTCAGCAGCTCTACTCAGGCTGGCTGGCTGTAGGCACTTCTGACACACTACTGACTAAGGATCTTTGTATTTGCAACCTATTATTCAGAGGTGCTTCTCACCCTGACTTCTCCAGGGCTTTCTCCCTGCTCCGGGTTTCTCACTCAGCCCCCCTCACCTCGCCATGCCCTCTGTTCCTTCAGTGTTTTATTTTTCTCCCTAGTTCTTGAACTTCCACCATCTGATATTCATATCTTAATTCTATATTTGCTTTTTTCAGTCCTCTCAAGTAAAATGTAATTTTTATGAAGGCAGGGGTATCGTTTATTTCATTCACAGCTGAATCCCTAGATCTAAAACAGCACCTGGACAGAGAAGGATTCCATAAATATGTATGGAATAAATGACTGGTGGTAAAAAATCAAATATAGAGAAAACCTTTATTTTTCATTATGTATTATGTCAACAAACTCATCTATGAAACAAGTGTGAAGTGTCTTTCAATAAAATTAAAATAGAGACAGATATACTCTGTAAGAGCAAAATTTGTTAACTAGTGTTTTCTAGTGTTTTATGTACTCATAATAGGGTGATGATGACTTTGGTACTATAAAACGTACTTTTATTATTTTAATCATAGCACTCTGTGGTATTCAGATTCTGAGGATGCATAATTTCTGCCTTATCTGCTTTTCTTTTTTTTTTTTTTTTTTTTTGCGGTACGCGGGCCTCTCACTGTTGGGGCCTCTCCCGTTGCGGAGCACAGGCTCCGGACGCGCAGGCTCAGCGGCCATGGCTCACGGGCCCAGCCGCTCCGCGGCATGTGGGATCCTCCCAGACCGGGGCACGAACCCGTGTCCCCTGCATCGGCAGGCGAACTCTCAACCACTGCGCCACCAGGGAAGCCCTTATCTACTTTTCTTAAACATGTCCAGCTCCACAAATTTTCTGGACTACTACAGAGCACATGGTGTTCATAAAAAGCTAAAATTGTCTAAAAGAAGTTTTGAAATTGCAGTGTATTTACTTCCACGGAAACTTTACTGGACTGGTGGTTCTCACAGTCACATTTTGGCATAAGTTCAAAGTCCCTGTTGATTCCCTCATGAGGGAAAAGTCATGCCATATTTGGTATTGTGGACAAAGCATTCAGAAGACATGGAAACAAGAAAGAGGAGGCTATAAACCCCCTAGTTTATCATAGTGTTTGTAGCAAAATAGCAAATTTACTGACAGAAACAGAAACAGAGAATTAAGGAAGACAGTAGAATTTTTTTTAATGTACTTTGTTCAGTAGTGAGTATCTTTATGAATTATCTTAAATTATAAACTATACTCACTTTCCCATTACCACTATATATTTTTTGCATTATACTTTAGTAAAGATCCAAAGACTGTCTTTAAAGTTATTCACTCATTTTACTACATTGCAAACATTCTCATTTTGATTGATGTATTTCTTGTAGGTAGCTATCAGTTTTCACTTAATAAATTGATAGTGTTGCCACTTTCTATTCATAATTGCATTTAACATGTATGCTCCATGAAGGCAGGGATTAATTTGGTTTAGTTCACTGCTATATTCCCAGCACCAGAAAATTACTTGGCATATAGTTATTTCATAAATTTTTATTGAATGGAAACATGCATGAATGAATGAATGGGAAATACATGCATCATCATGTATCATTCAAAACCGAGTTTGTGTCATCTTACGTGCATATACTAGGATCTTATTATTTGGAGATTTGTGCTTTATTTTAAAGCAATCAATTCTTTAATAAAATAATCAACCATTTCAACATGAAGCTATCAAATAAACATCAACACAGACATAACTAGCCTAAAGTGGAATTCTTTGTTATTTACTTATATCCATCAAAGTTAAACATAAACTGTATGGCCTTCAAAGACTGTTTGATTTAATAAACACCATTGTTTTCCAACTTGGTTGTCTCAGAGGCTAAATAATACCCTTTAAATCATGGTTCAGAATGGAAGGAGAAGAGGAAACCACTTCTCAGCTCAGAGTAATTCAAGAATAATTTGCTCTGTGACGAGACCCTCTCTGCTTCATTTGGGTAAAGCTGATCAAAGTGGGGACACTGACAGCTCCTGGGGACACAATGATGATGAGCAAATTGTAAATGGCAGCACTCTTACCCTACTGCAAAGTCTTTTACAGATAATATGTACATTAAAATAACTGTAACCAGACTTGTCAATAGCAGGGCATGTTTAATTTATTTCATTCATCTCCCTCACTAATACCTTCTGCTCATTCTTCATCTACTCAACCATTTATTAAGTAAGCCTGGAACAAAATGAGAATTATGACACAGAGCATTGCTTCTTGTAAAATTGCACTGGATGATGTTACATCATAAAACTATTACCATCCTAGTGTAAGAAGAACAAAAATACTAGGAATCAAATTGTGAATAGAACAAAATAATTTACATAGGTAGGATAAATGTGTTCCTTGCTACTGGGGTTTTGCTTCTTGGCCCTCTCAGCTGTCAAAGCCAGGAAATAAATGGGTATATGTTAACCTGTGTATATCTGTAAACATTTCTAAATATAACTATATGTGTATATATATATATATATATATATGTTAAGCTAAACGTAAGTATAAACTGATGTCACCAACTCTAATCAGTTATCATACAGATTATTCTAGCTTTTTCACCCTAACTTATCTGTAACCTCCTACTACGACAGTGGCTCCCACCCTCTGCCATCCATTTACTTAATTGTTTAACTCCAGTATATAGGTCTAGTGGTTAAAGAATTGCCAATCTGTGTCTGTTTGACTTATTGATAATTATATAATGTAGAAATCTCTAACATCTCAATGGCACAAGCAATGACATACAAAAGTCTGCTATTATGTAAAACAGCATATCATCCTAACTTTTCAAATATAGAAGCTAGTTTAGGGCACAGTGTCCTTAGATGGGAAGGGATGCCATGACACAGACAGCTTTGAAGTCAAGCAGAATTGGCTTCAAATCCTTTGGCAACCAGCCATCTCGTAGCTGAGTGATTCTGTTTAATTTACTTAATCACTATGAATGTAAATTCTATCTTTAAGATAGGGACAATGATACAAACTTTTTATAAGACTGCAATCTGATCCTGTATTACAATATAGGTATAGGGTTGGTACCAATTAAATACTGTTTATATTAATAGTTTTAAAATATTAGACAATTGTTTAAGAAGACTTCAATAACAGATTCTCTCTAACTCCTTAATCCTTTCAACCTTTCATCAATCAAAATTATATGTAGCCTCTTGTCTAAACTTGACACTGTTCTAAATGTTGGGTGATGAGATCAAAAGGCAAAGTACCTATACAGATAAGATATTTAATTTTCAACATCCAGTGGATTTCACAACTCTACATAAATAAATAGTTATAGGTAAACTTCCTTCATCATCACAGATTTTTTTAAAGACCTAAAAGTGTTGAATTTTTAATTGCTAATTAAATGACTAATAATTCACTTAATATAGATTGATGTTTATCTCATTATTCAAAAGAAAGTTATCATGATGAAAACATGAAACTTAATTTTGTTAAATGGAATAAGAAAATATCATTCATCAGTCCCTGTACACAACGCTATTTGTGTAGACAAAATAAACTATAGATAGACTCAAGTATTGGTTACTTATATTTAAACAAACAAATAATACATCTCTATGTATCAATATTTGACCTATCCACATAATATTTGAATCTTAAAGCACTGAGAAAGATAAATAAGGTAATATTGAAATCTTTTCAGTCTGTGACAATCCACAAATGTGTTAAAACTTTCTCAGATGGCACTTCTTTTACTTTCCTCCAGAGGTCCCTCCACATGAGTAATGCATAAGTTTATTTATACACAAGCTTTAAAAATACATGTATCTTATATTTAGTTCCATAGGTCAAAATCTGGCCAAGTGGATTGTCAATAGCTGCCAGCTAGAAGCTCCCACTCATCTCTGCCATGCAGTTCATCATATTTAGGTGTTTCTTGTTACCCAGATGGGTCTGGGACAGTGTTTTTAAAAATACAGATTATTAGGCTTCACTGCAGGAAATTCTGACTCAGGAGGTCAGAATGGGCCAAGGATTCCGTGTTTTTAATAAACACTCTAGCTGAATTATTTTTTCAGTAATTTTGGGAAATATTGAAGGCAACCATACTAGGATCAGTTCTTTTAACAAAATTATACAAACCTGGAAACCTGAGGCAAGAAACTGGATCAGTGTTGTTTTGTGAACTGTTGACTTCTTAAACCTTTGGCTCACTCTAACTGCCTTGTTATCTTGATGTCTGATACCATATTTGCCTTTCTTCATTTGGGAATTGTTTCTTTTTATATTTTCCTGACGCATTAGTACTTTTTTTGTAAACTGATTTGTTTGTTCACTCAAGCAATCTGTTTTAGTCCAACCAGACTATAATCTCCATAAAATTAGAAAACTCTTGTGCCTTTTTCATATTGTCTGCTTAGTTTTTAGAACAGTTTCTGGATGATCCTAGGTACACACAAATTTTGATAAGAGGTGAATAAACACTTATCCACATTCTATTACAATAGATTTTCTAGAGTTTTAAAATGAAGTCATACAGTATGTATTCTTTTTGTTTGGATTAATAAGGGACATGAGTAAACTTGCTGAGAGAAATGGATATGATTGCTGTCTTATTTGTAGTGATGTTTCACAGGTATATAGATATGCTAAAACTTATCAAATTGTACACTTTATGTGCAGTTTATTGTATATCCATTATACACCAATAAAGACACTAAAGTGTAAGTGCATGTGTGGGTTTGAAGTGAAAAGCATATGTGCCCAATGCCCCCCCCCAGGACTATTTATCAAAATGTGAATTAGTTAGAAAAGTGTAATAAAATAATATTGAAAGTTTTAATTTGGGGAAAAATTTGAATCTATTTTTATAGGTTAGCTATAATTGAAATTTAGTGGCTTTAATAAAAATTCTATATGGATAATTACTTCTTTGCTGCTTAGGTAGACTGAAATAAATATTATAAAATTTAATAACTACAATCTCTAGTTACAGACTTGATATTTTTGTCTTTGTATTGTACCATACTCTGATGAAACAATATAAATGAAAGTTGTAAATGTATATCAAGCTATAATAGATTCTTAACTTAAAATCAATTTTAAGGAAAATAAATGGTAAATGTTTAAATCAATTCATGAGAAATGGCAGGAAGATAAAATAAAATAGAAAGAAGTGTGACCAAAATTATGTTGCCTTGGTGTCTGATGCAAACTGACACTATATCATCATCTATCCTCACATTATGAACAAGCATTTGGAATACTGTGTTTACTTGAATTTTCCCTATATGTGAATTTTCACTTATTTTCTTTCTAAAAGAAAACATCTTTTAGTTTCACTATTAGCAAAACTTCCACATTTTTTAAAAAGGTAGAATCATCTAAATATTTTACATTATCTGATTTTTACATTATCATACCACTTCTATTTCTTTATATAATTTTAGACCATCTTTTGAAAAATTTCTATCCCAAGGTAAAAAGCAAAAAATTATTTTATTTATATGGTAGTGTGCTTAATGAAGGTAGGGACAATTCCTTAATTGTATGGTTTCCTTCCAAGTGCAAAGTGCTGACTGAAATGGACCAAACTGACATGGCAGCAATTACCAAAAGAATGGTTAAGAATGTCTATATATAAAAGAGCTGTCTGTTGGGCTCAATTCATCCTGGAAGACTTTTAAAAGTTTGTGTCTTTTTTTTTTTAAACTGAAGTTATTTAAAAATTTGTTTGATCCTGATCTTGCATTTATACCATCTGTTGGACAGTAATTTCCCCATTGTTGGTCACTTTGTGCCATTTCTGTTTTTATAATTAGGTGGGGAAATCATAAACATATTTAGAGCTCCCCCGCAAATCTCAGTTTTAGCTAATGTTACTATTATTATTACTATTAAAAATATGATCTATAGAGAGTAATTTGTCAGCAATTGCCTTATATATTAAGCCAAAGTTTGGACAGAATTTTACCTCTGTGTACATGAATATGTGTGTATGTGTGTGGATTTATGTAGTTTAATGAAATGTAGATACATCCTTATTTCATTATATTTATATATATATAATGTGTATATTTATATATATACATATGTCTAAATCTATATATATAACACTCTATATATACATATACATATATACATAAATAGCAAGAGAGTAATATGCATCTTTTGTATAGCTGGTTTAATGAAACTACATATAATGACTGCTATACTTGCTTTCTAGTACCTATATATCATTTGAACATAAGAAAACAAGCAATTAGATTTCCTAAAGTAAATGAGAAATGCAGTTGCTGAATTAAATAATAAACATATCTGAAATTGTCAAAATGGAAAAGTGGGGCAGATATTTTAAAATATGTACATGTTCATTGAGTATTATATTGTATATTTTATATTTCATACTATATGTAGCATATAAATTATAGATGTATACACTTATTCTATACTTAATATATATTTATTACTATGTTGTCATTTGATACCACCAGACCAAGAGAAATAACTACAGTGCATTCTCACCATACCTGGTATCCATGGTCTCTTCTAAAGAAAAAAGGCATTTTAGAGGTTTCTTTCTCAAATAAAAATTCAATCTGCTCATTTAGACAAAGCCTACAATCCCTCCATCTTAAAAGCCTGCACTGGATCTTTTGATATATGATCAAAAGACCATTCCAAAAAAACTGGCTTTAAATGTCAGTACTTATAGAGAGATGATGTCCTTTTTAATAAAAAGAACCTATGAACTGAAATGTCCCATTAGGTATAATTTGTTTTTTTTCAAAAACTTGAAAATCATAAGATACTGAAAATGAATTGTTTTCAGTAGGAAATAAAAGCAACTTAATTGCAAAGAAGTAATTTTGATGTGATCAGACTTAATAGTATTAACCATGTGCATCAAATACCATTTTGAAGACGTGTACTATAATGCTAATTAGAAAAGAAAATGGCAATAATAAAAAGAGAGAACAATATCACTGGCATTTATAGTCAATGTTTTTCCAATACAATCATGCAAATTACAAAACAAATATTAAATGTAACAATGTGTAAAATGACACGTGCCTCTTTATGAATTAATCCCACACCAAATAAACTATCATAGAATTTGTTTTTCATTTATTACTTCTTATTACCCTATAATAGAATTTTTATTACACAAAATGGCCTTACTATCAATGACAATTTAACCTTAACCACAATATTCATTTTATGATAAACAGAATTTAAATAGTTTTTACAATATCTTTTTAAAATAAAGTGGGGTTATATTTAGCAAGTAACATGGCACAGTTGGAAAACTTTAATCAACACAGTATTCTTCATATACATTGTATCCAAGGGAATATAGTACCATGTTTAATTTTAATCAATTTTACCAACTTTAATCAATGCTAAACCTCAATTATAGGATATGACAATTAGCCTTATAAAGTGGATAAATAGTAATTAGGTCAATAAACACACTCATAACTCATGTTTTTTCATAAGAGAAAAATTAATCTCTTCTTATATATCCATATTATGTAAAGTCTTGTTTACCACAGAATAAGCCACAAACAATAACAAAGCCATTAACTGGTAACTTCAATTCAATTCTTAATTACTTCAAGATTTTCATAATATAAACTGATCTAGCTTTTTAAAAAGCAAAATAAACACATCATAAATATAAACAACCTATTTTTTCCTTTATCACTTCCTATTGGTCTTAATCTTATATAGCTATATAAACAATAAGGATTATTTAATTCAACAAAGATCATGATAATATTATCATTTATCTATTGACTGTTTAAAGAATCAGATTAAATTTCTGTTATACCATTTAAGTTCAAGGCCATCACATCTTCTTCCCCTAAATATATTTTCTCTGAGGCCATCTGATAGGATTCTTTTAAAATCTGAAGTTGTGCTGGTAGAAACAAGAAATTAAATTTTATGGCTATCAAACAACCAAGGAGACCTGAGCAGTGCTTATCAGCTGACCTCATAAACATCCCAATTACAATATCTTGAAATAGTATAATTCCTAGCAGCAACAAGAGAGGCCAGAAGAAAATGCAAGATGAATGATTATAGGTAGTCAACATTTTAAAGTCCAGAAAAAAGCCAAATCAAGATATTCTGTTCCAAGTTAGTAATGTTACCAGGTATTCAATTCTCCAGCTCTTACCATGAGACCAATTTTAGTGAATCCAACCACATATTCCCCAAGTGGTGGGAAATCTCAGCTAATACTGAATTTGCATGTGAGGCCATTTTCTTTTGAGAGTGACCACACAGAGAAATTTCTAAAGCCAACAAAATACAGCACTATATATTTGTCATTAGAAGTTCAAATGGCATGAGGTTCATATGTTTTGTTTTATTGGAGCAGTAGTTTGTGCTCATATTTTCCAGAAAAGAAAAATAAAAGTACATAATTCTAGCTGTAAAATGCCCAAGATGATGTATTTTTGCAAAATTTCAGTTATTACTCATAAGGGACTAAGTCCACATTTTACTTTGAGAAATGTTTAACAAATTTTGGCTAAAAAAAAAAGGAGCAAGTACATTCATGGATGAATAGATGGATAAAGGAGTTATTGTAATTACCTAATAATACATTGCATTTATAGTAAACATCACATGCCCGATACTTTGTAGTCTAAGTACTTTATACACATTAACAATAAATATTTCTAACATCCCTAGGAAGTCCACACTATTATCATCCTCTTCTGAAGCACTGAAAAGTTAAACTTGTTCAGTCAACCCACCAGGAATTTGTAGACCTAACCAGTCTTGCTTCAGAGTTTGGATTCAGGCTTCCCTAGTGGCGCAGTGGTTGCGCGTCCGCCTGCCGATGTAGGGGAACCGGGTTCGCGCTCTGGTGTGGGATCCTCCCGGACCGGGGCGCGAACCCGTGTCCCCTGCATCGGCAGGCGGACTCCCAACCACTGCGCCACCAGGGAAGCCCCAGAGTTTGTATTCTTAAGCATTACGCCATAGAATAATAAAAGAATCCCTCAATAAGAGAGATGTTGCACTTCGTACTTAATTGAACATCAGATTATGTTAAAGATTACTCGTTACCTAATTTTTCCTTGATATGGCCTAACCTCTTAATTTTTGTTCAACTTTTTAGTATCTTCCAAAGCTGATGACAGAAAACAAAATACAAAGAATAATCTCATAAAAGATTAGGGAAGAGATATGGGAACATATGTATATGTATAACTGATTCACTTTGTTGTAAAGCAGAAACTAACACACCATTGTAAAGCAATTATACTCCAATAAAGATGTTAAAAAAATTAATTAATTTTAAAAAAGATTAGGTAACTCTACTGTCATATATACTGTATGCATTTTGTGATGTATAATTGTATCTACTCTGAGTTGTATTACCTAAAGCAATGGCTTTACAACCATTTGATCTACCATTTTTAAATATGTATTTTAAATATATGTAAGTTTAAAAAAATTTTAAACACATGTTAAGTCAGAAAGAGAAAAACAAATATATATTAATGCATATATGTGGAATTTAGAAAAATGGTACAGATGAACCTCTTTGCAAAGCAGAAATAGAGACACAGACGTAGAGAACAAATGTATGGACACCGGGGGGGGACAGTTGGGATGAACTGGGAGATTGGGATTGATGTATGTACACTACTATGTATGAAGTAGATGGCTAGTGAGTTCCTACTGTATAGCACAGAGAACAAAAACACTAATTCAAAAAGATATATGCACCCCAATGTTCACTGCAGCATTATTTACAGTAGCTAAGATATGGACACAACATAAGTAGTCATCAATAAATAAGTGGATAAAGAAATTGTGAGATATATATGTGTGTGTGTATATATATATGTATATGTATGTATACATACATATATGTACATATGTATACATATACATATGTACATATATATACACACACATATATATCTCAAACACAAGATTGTTGCCTCACATAATGTTGCAACCCCTCTCACTAACATATTGCAATTTTGAAACCAAAATATTGACTATTTTTTATCTGACCACAAAGTACTCAATCCAGGGCATGCTCTTCGGAAAGAATTTATGTGACTTCTCCAGCTTGTTCCAGAAAATGCTCCAAGCAGACACAATGCTTTGTAAAGATACAGTGATTAAAATAAAGCCTATAAATGAGACAACACACAAAATATAGATTCCTATATTTTCTCCATTGCCCTCCTTGTGTGCAAATTGTGGTATATGTAGGTAAAGAAATTTACCATTAACAGTCTATATTACATATAATAACCACATAAAAGAAGAGCAAATCACTTATAATATCCAAATTCTGACCAACATTTAGTCATAAACTAAATATACACACTGGGCAAGTTCGTGAATGTTTTATTAGCACACATTAAAACCCAACTTACTATCACTGAGAATTTTAGAATTTAAGATTTGTGTAATAGGTGTTTGGGGTCAGTACCTGATTTGTATCCCCTGTTACAGGTTTCTCGGCCCAGAGTGGAAGCAGTTGCATTGATTAGAGCACACTGATATGGGCCAAGGATAATATTTGCAGCACTCAGATGAAGAAGTATGCCTAAAGGCATAACAAACAGTCATAACATTTATTGGGGCTCTTTCATCTTCAAAAGATGATTTTTTAAAGTGTAGGAGAAATTAAGAAATCAAAATATTAGACCTTGATGCTGACTCACAGGGCCGTAAGAAGAGATCTCTTAGCAATCTCTAAGATCTCTAAGGTATCTAATTAGATTAACAGATTTTAGAATTACTCTCAAGAAATTAAAGGTTTATAAACAAAGAATTTTTCTAGATTTGGGTTGTTGCACTCCTTGTTCTTTGAAAAGTTCTCGTGATTGCTGGAAATCTCAGATCTGGGAGTAAAGAGAGCTTCTGTTCTGGCTCTGCCACTATCCTTTTAGCATTAGGGGCAAATCATGGAGCCTTTTTTTGTGTAAAATTAAGGTGCTGGAGCAGACTTTATATTATTCCTTCTGACACAAAGTATTCTATAAGCATAGAAATGAAGCACTGGGGGGAAAAAAAAGTCCATCTTGAATTGAGCAGAGAAGCCCTGACACATGGTCATGTATCTTGAGCATCAGTCCAATTCAATGCCTGAATTAATACAAATTACCTCTTCTGTAAATTTTAAATGATTATTTTTTCAATTTTGGGGTCCTAAAAATTCATTATAATGTTAAAATTGACATCCTTACTTGACGGTGGACATTATAATATTCTCAATGGACAAAGATAACAACAGTTAATGATGAAATAACTGTATATAAGTTCACATTGTGTTTGTTGAGAACTAAACTGTTTAACATGAGAATTGCTTAATTCCACCTTTATCTATAGGAGGTGGGTCATTGGGGGCAGCTTCATCTTTTGAGGCAGAATTGTTCTGATGAAATTGAACTTGGGAAATCTGAAACTCTATATAAATAATTTTAACTGAATGATCTATATTCTCCAGACAGCATTTAATTACTTTGGAGAAATGTTTCTGTTTTCTGACCAACTACTTCAAGGTCTATTAAAGTAGTGTTACAAACAAGCACCAAAAAGTGTAATTAATCATTAGTGATACACAGTTCCTTGGGGGCACTTTCATGTTAAATCTTGATCCTTTCCCTTATATTTTAAAACTCCTCTTTACTTAGAGGATCCAATAGATTATACCTCCTTATGACTAAATCATCCTCAAATAAGATAACGGAGGTACTAATGGAAAAATCCAAAGAGTCTGGTAAAAAATGATAATCTGGCACCGCATGTGTATTAAATGTTGACTAACTTGAGACCCGGTTGTTTTTGTTTTGTTTTGTTTTTTCCATTTCTGAATATGGACAAAATTCCATGAGAAATTCTTAGATTCAGATGCACAGTACCTATTTTAAATGTATATATTTTAAACAGTGAAATCTGCATGAGACTACACTAATATAAGAATTACTACAACAATAATTACCTGGCTATTTAGACATGAGATTTTCTATCCATAACTAACTCACACCTACTGGGACCTGGAAAGTTTAATGACTTTGTGATCAATTACATAATGCCAAAGGTTGTTTTTTGCCCATAATTTAGTACTCATTTCTTTTCTTTTTATCCTCATGAACAAATGGTACAAGGCTTTTGATCTGTATATTTCCATCACAATAACATGGTAGGGGAGGAAACAAAACTCTTTTTACAGTGTTCATTGCCAGGAATTTATGAATTATGTGCTGATTTCTGTAAGTGTGCCTAAATATAGTGAAAGGGGTGTTTCATGAATGTGTAAACAAGATAAAACATAAAAAGCAATGTTTTCTAATAGGAAAAACTTAATACTACCACTGTTATAATTTATTTTACTTTCACTTTCCCTCTTCACCCATGCATTACAAAGAAATTTTTCTCAACCTTATCCCACAATCTCAGCTCATAATATTGTTACAAAGAAGGCAAATAGAGCACTCATACTGGCTTACAGGTCCTCAAAAAGAACCTCTGGCTTCCTGCCAATCAGAGTTATTTTCTTATTGTACTCAGTGGCCATCCTTCTTAACAATTTTTAAAAGTTTAACAACCTTTCCAATGGGTCTTAAGAGTGTCTATCATCAATGTCTATCATCATTAGGCATTTGTTTCTTCAATTTATTAAAAAAGATACATCAAATTTTGGACAATCCATAAATAGTAATAGAAGTCTATTCATATTTATTAAATATTAAAATAAAATTGATTGCATTTTACAAGAAGTGCCAGGTAAAAAAACAATTTTTTGAAATCCATAATCATTAGGGAATGGCCCAGATTTCTGATACAGAAGCAAAATTACGAATCCCACTAACTACAAAGTCATTCATAGGATTACAAACCTGTTGTTTTCAATTATAAAATTTGATTCAAAATTTTGAATTCTAGAGTGAATCTGGAATTCAGCTCAAGTTCTTTCAAAATATAGTAAAGTCAGAAAATTCTACCAGTACCTCAGTATATTCATTTGTAAAATTGGGATTTTATCTCTCTCCCACCTAACTCACAAAGTCACAGGGAGTTGATGCCATATTAAATGTAATATTAAAATCATAAAATCTCTATATCAAAAAAATCATGAATTTACAGAATTAAAATTAAGCATCCATTTCCTCTGTCTCTCCTGTGGTGTCTTATCAAATCTCAAAGGCTTCACACTGAATTTTTAAAAAATGTGTCAGAAATGGTCCTCTGGTTTCAGAATTGGAAACAGTATTTATCTGTTCATAAAACACCATAGTAGGATCATTCTTTCATTTAATTAAATACTTGCAGAGAGACTACTATGTGGCAGGCACTATTTTAATTGCTGGGGAAACAGCAGTGAACAACATAAGCAAGTCCATTCCTTTTTGAAGCTTACATTTAAAATGCTATCAATTTATCTATAAACCTATTTATTTAATGAGCAGGAGGTACCAAGAATAATCACCCCAATACCTCAAAATATTCCACTGAACTCAGATTATTACAAAAGTCTCACATCCATCTTTTCCATCTATTCTTTCCTATGTGAATTCCCTGCATCAGTTAAATTAATTACTCAGTTAAACCCATTTACTTCTTGGAATTATATATATATATATATATATATAAACATGAATAGTAATGTAAATATGAATACACATACATATATGTATATATTTTCATATTTTCATCTTGTTTAGAATGCCCTCTCACATCTTTCTTCTAAAATATGAGCTGAAGGATATGGAAACAAAAAGAAGACAATAAATAACCATGTGGAGTTGAAGAACATTATGAAAGGATTTAAATAAGGAAATATACAGGTTAAACCTTGAAATGGAAAATTTTCTATTGGGCAAAAACAACAAGGACCATTTGGGGTGAAGGAATATAAGTATAAAGACTAAGATATAAGAAAAAGGTATATCATTCTCAGTGATGTTTGATGTTATAAAGGATATGTGTGGTGCGTGAAAGCAGAAAAAGAAGTTGGAATCAGTGTTGAAAACCAGAATGCTGTTATCACTGATTTTATAATTAGGATAGCTTGTATTGTTGTTGTTGTTATTATTATTAATATTTTATATTTGGTATAAATTCAGTGTCTTCAAAAAGATATTGCGCTCTTAAAAACAGTGACCAGTGATCTGCAACTTTTTGCCCCTAATCTCAAAGCAATGGGAATCACTCCAAAAATGTTTTGATTGCTATTGCTAGCACTGCTATTGTTGGTGCTGGCAGTGCATGGTAAATGTAATACTATTTAATGTCAGTGAACAAATCTATAGGAATTATAGAAATAGAGATCACAATGGCCTGGCAGATACTAGATTTTACCTGGGACTTGAATGATAGGCTATGAATGGATAGGAAATAAGAGAGAAAGGAAATGTTACCAAAGAAAATATCCAAAGGCTCAAATGTGCAAAATAGAAAAAAGCACTAAACTATGGGGACATTTAATCCTCTCTGGATTAAAGGGCTTGCACTAACGTGTTTGGATAATAAGCTTAAATACTTATGCTAGGACCAAAGTACCAAGGACTTTGTAAGTCAAACTGATACTCAGTTATATTGGAGGCATAGGAACTAACAGCATAGGAACTAACATCATGAAAGTGGTACCGTAGGAAGATATCTCTGCTAAAGTATGTAGGATGTCTGGGATGGGAAGAAGGCAGGAGGGGTCATACATATGAGCTGGGTTTTAAAAGGAAAACAAAGAAAACAAAATGTGTGAATGATTGTTTTGCCGTTTCTTAAATAAGTTGTTTTCTTTTTCCAAGGGAATTACAATGCTATAACTGCTCAAACTCAAACCCTACAACCACCACCCTGTGCTATCCTTCATGTTAGGAAAAATGAACATCTACTCTGTTGAAAACCTTAAGGATATCATACTCCCTGTAGGGACATATTAAATTGATCACAAATTAAATTAGTTGCAAATTGAATTAATAATTAATCACAAATGTCCACTCATTCATTTCTATTATATTTTTTAAAACTTTCCTCATCTCTATTACAATGCCACCATAGATCAGGGTCTTACAATCTTGCTCTATAATTTCAACAGCCTCTAAATGGTGAAGTGCTACCATCACCTGAAAAGTAGAAGCCCTTTAGTCTGCACACAAAGATCTTGAACTTTCCTCAGCCTGTGCTTCTGGTCTCACATTCTTTCACTATCCTAACAGATGCATTTCATGCCAGCCATCCACATTTTCCTGTGAAACACTGATTGGGAGTAACATTTTAAAAGTCTGGAGTCCAATGGTAGAGACATATTTCACAGAGGCATCAAGCAGGCTGCGAAATGGAAACTAACTTTTGGAGTTAGCTACAAAATGGCTAGTGGATTTACTAAACACACACACACACACACACACACACACACACACAAGAATATCAGCTCAAAATGAGTAAAGAACAAAAGGAAGAAAGTTAAAGGTAAGTTGTAACTAAAAGAGACTATAGTAATATGTAATTATGAAAAAAAGTGAGAACTCATAATTCTAGTTGAGGAAGAAAAAGGAAATAAAAAAGAAGGGTTCAGATGGCTTATATTTTAATATAGCTGTAACAGTTAACACTGATATAAAGTTGTCCCTCGGTATCTGCAGAGGATAGGTTCCAGGAACCCCCCCTCAGATACCAAAATCCATGGATGCTCAAGTCCCTTATATAAAATGGTGTAGTGTTTGCAGGTAACCTACACACATCATCTTGTATACTTTAAATCATCTCTAGATTACTTGTAATACCTAACACAATGTAAATGTTATGTAAATATTTGTCAGTGCATGGTAAATTTAAGTTTTGCTCTTTGAAATTTTCAGATTTTTTTTTTTCCAAATTTTTTCCACTGGTGGTTGGTTGAATCCATGGATGTGGAACCCATGGATATGGAGGGCTGACTGTGCAGCTTGTATAACTCCATACATTGAATTCATTAAAATGTACTAAACTGTTACATATACTAACTGTTATAAATCTCATAACAACACTATGAGGTAGATGCTGTCACCATTTCTATTTTACAGACAGGAATACTGAGGCAGAGAGAGGGTACAAATAGCGTTGGAGTTGGTCAAACCCAGGGAATCTGGGTTCAGAGTCCACATGCTTAACCACTGACAGTACTATACTATATTACAACAGTTGTGTCCTAGAAGGGGCAGGAAAACTTGAAATACCTTAATACTTTCAGATATGTAAAAACTGCTTTACATTTTTAAGGGAAATACAAATATTTAGCATTGTTGTTTTGCTTGGATTTCCTATACAACAAGAATTTAGGTTAGTCAATAGATGTTGTATTTGTGTCTAATTTCTAAGATAAATGGTGTACAATCTTTGTTCAACATAGAAAAGTTCTTTTTCCTATGAGACATAATCACTGTGTAAAGTTCTTGATAGTCTGAGAGTTCTTATCTTGCAAGTGCTGGTTGAAAATTCCTTCCTAAATCTAGGCAGAATTACAAGATGCCGATATTAAGTGACATAAAAGCATTTGAGATAGAAAGAAAATGTATACGAATCAATGATTAAGTAACCATAAAGTCAGATAACAGGGTATTTTAACTTGTCGTCTTAGCGGTTTGAACTGAAGATTCATGATCTTTTTCAAAAACTCTCTGATTTATTTTAGCAATTCCAGTAGCATAGTTTATTCTGTATACAACATAGCTATATTTAATCTATTTTCTTTTATGTTTGCATTTGCCAAAAGGAAAACCAAATGCTTGGGATTATCTGTATTTAATTGATTCAGGTAAAATGATGCCCTTGATGTTTATAAGAAGTAGGAAATATGCTTACATTACGAGGATTTTTGTCATCTGTGTAACTATGATATTAATTATACATTATTTCATTTATCTTTTTGCAATGCTTATAGGTTGTACTAGTTGCTTATTTCTTAGTTATCAAAAAATAAATAATATTTCTTTTTTGGAAATACCACTAATATCATGAGATGTTCTCTCATAGAGTCTTTGTGAATGAATATTTATTTATATAGATATTTAAAACCAAATAGAGTTCTTTGTTTCTTAATAATTCTTTAAATGACTATCCGAACATAATTATTTCTAATTTCAGAAATGTTACCATTAACCTCATGAAGTATTTGCACATAATCAGTATGAATATTACTAAAAATTTGCATAGATAATATCAAACAAAACAAATAAAGGTATTCTCTGGCTTTTATTAATTCATTAAAAAGATTTTTTAATACATATATGAGTAATACACTAAGGGGGGAAACCTGTGATAAAAGAGGAGGTTCCAGAGGAGACCCTGAGATCTGGATAAATATTGAATTTAGTATTATGCCTACAGAATTTCAGTAATATTTATGTAAAAAAATATTATGGAAATATGAATTTACTATTTTTATGCAAGTTATTAAATTTTTTCCTAAAGCTTTGCAAAGAAAAACAAACTCAGGATAGAATTCTCTGTTCTTGTCAGAATAGAGATGAATTTATTTTCCATTACTTTATAATATAAAAATATACTTCAATTTTTTTCTATGGTATTTCGATACATATATGTCCAATATTATTTATTTGGGATTCATCAATGTCAAGGTCCAACCCTGCCCAATTCTACGTCTGCAGATCTCTCCCTCTTAAAGTTTTTGGATATCAAAACATATCACTCCAAATCTAGTAATTATAATTCAAAGTCTTATTACTCACTCAGACATATGCAAAGCGAGGGATGTCTTTGGGGAAGGGAAGGGTACCACCATGGGGAGGATTCTCATGTCTGGAAGGAGGGGAAGAGGGAGAGGAAGAGGAAAAGGTAAAGCCTGGTCTCAGGAGCCATTTCTGGTGGCCCATCTCTCTGTGGGTGTGTTTGGAGGGGGTGCTAGTTGGGAAGGAAGATCAGAGGAATAATGTGGGTAGCCTTGTGTATGACTTCTCAAGCATAGGAAAAGTAAGTAGGGCTGGGGCTTCTGTTTGTCCTTGTATGCTCAGGCCTCTGTTAACTGTTCAACCAAATGTCATTTTGCTATGAGTGACTTATTGCTTCCAAACTTATTCCTCCTCCACAATTTGACTATCAGAAATATATTCATTGTACGATACACAAAAAGTTAATAACTTTGAAATTAATAAATGCTTGTCAATATATCTGCTTATTGATTTTCTAATAACTTCAAGTCGCCATATTATATAACACCATTAGGACATTTAATACTTTATTATAAAAACAAATGATATAGAGTAATTAATTGAAGAAAAATGCAAATGACCAATAAACATGAAAAAAGTGTTTAGTTTCATGTAAATTAAAGCAACATTCATACCACTGGCAAAATTAAAAATAATTTAAACACATCTCATAGTATTAAGAGTGTAAGAAAATTAATTCTTCCATGATTTACTTATAAAACAACAAGTTTTTGAAAAGTAAGTTTACAGAATATCTTGAATTTAGAATGTACATACCTAGAGAAATTTATCTTTACCACTAGGTAAACATATGCATAAAGTAATGCTTACTCTAACATTACTTATGAGGAAAAAAATAAAGAGGTATGAGGGAAGAAAGAAAAAAATTCAAGGGATGGAGGTAGGAAAGGAAAAAGGAAGGGACAGAGGGAGGAGGAGGAAAGGAGCAATTTGCATGACATAGAAGAGTAATTAAGGTATATCCATTTTATGGAATACACTACAACTGTTAAAAAGGACAATGTAAATTACATATAAACACAGCCTTGGAAGGTTCTGCAAAAGGTATTAAGAAAAAATACTAATTTGGAACATTTGGAAAATCAAGCTGCCAGAGTGGAAAAACTGTCTCCAATTCAGAAATATTATCTAAGCCAAATGAAGTAACTATCAAGAAAACCCACCGATTAGCGAACTCAGTTGAACTTATCAGTTATATCTTTTTGTAATGTAACTTCAGACATTATGATCTTTTTATTCTAACATATATAGAGCTTTCACTGGTCTGTCATTACTCTGCTAGGCATTTTACATGGATTACCTCATTTAATCTCCCATATAACCACATGAGTTAGATACTATACATTATCCCATATAACAGATAGTATATAGGTTAAGGAAGAATTCCTAAGTAAAATGTTTAATATCATTCGGTTTGTAAAATTTTCCATGGAGTCTGACTACAGAGATTACTACACAAATCTTTAAATTAGCTTTGCCCTGTGTACCAGTCAGTGTATGTGTGTGTGTATATATGTGTAGGAACTGGGCATATCATATGTACACATGCTCATACATTTAAATAATAATAGTTATTATATACTACATATATAATATGCTATATTTTTTAAAATTTTGAATTTCTAAAAGCAATAAAGTGGATTAAAATTAAATATGCCTACCACAATCATATTTTTTCTCAGAGATGGAAACAAGAAATTTTGCAGTCAACTTGTATCGCCTAGAAAATCATTGTTATTCAGCAATTCCCTGTAAGGTGAGAAGAACTGAGATGCAGAGGAGGGTAAGTGACTTGTCTGTAGTCACACAGTCACTGCCTAACACTAGGGATGACAACTCTCAAGTCTCAGATCTCTACTGAGTTCACCAGATCACCAACGTTTATACAATGAACTTCAGAAGTTAGAAACGCTTTAAAGTTCCTATTGAACAAACTATATTTTCCAACAGTTCCTTTCAAAGAACAATGCTAGAAACTTCAAACACCTCAGTGACTTGCTTTTTAGAAGAGTAAATCTGAAATGTCAGGTGTAGTGGATGAGAAGGTTCTGCTGCAGTATCCTGGGGTTTGCCCTAGTTATTTTCAACTTGTCTAGACTGAGACATTGTAGTTCATAGTTGTGTCTGCTTTTCATTAGTTTTTTAAAGTGTATCCATGTATAAATCTTTCTATCTGAATTCCATAAAGCTGATCAAGTTTTTGTAAAATGTAAATGAATATCATCTGCACAAACTATATCAATAATTGCATTAGCTGGGGTCCATTTAGAAAAATAGAAACCATACTAGATATTTCAACAGAGGGAATTTAACATAGGGAGTTGTTTATACTGGTGTTGTAATACTGAAACAGATAAAGGGAAATATTGAGGTATTCCACTGGTAGGTGCTACAAAAGCAGCTATCATCCTTAAGTAAAAGAGACAAAAATTTGGAGATATCAGAACCAAGAAGCTTGGCTGCTGCTAGTACCCCAGTGGTTTGGAGAAGAGCCTCTGAAGGGGTGTGATAAAGGTGGTTCTGGAATGCCTACAGAAATTAGAAGCTGAAACAAACTGCTGTTGTGGAGACAAAGCACTAGTGGAGCAATGCCTGAAACAACAAGCAAATGAGAAGGATAATTTCCCATCTTCCAATCTCCCTCTATTGACTGCAGTTTGTAGACTAACAGGAAGCCATCTGGCAAAAAGCAAAACCTTTTTTTGCTGGGTCTCAGTACGAGGATGACAAAACTAACTATAATATAGTGGAATTCCATTTGAGAGACAAAGATTTAATTGCCTATTTCCCCTAACAAAAGTTTATGTTTCTAGGCTTTGGGGGGTGTGTATAGGGGGAGGGGCTTGGGGACGGTGAGGAGTACACATGTATGTGTACAGGCTTTCTGTAGCTTTGGTTTGTACTGTAACAGTAAACATCACTTAGTAACTGGTTGTTGACTCTTACTTGAAGCCTTTCATGGTTGACTTGTGTGCTTAAGTAATGATTTACTAAGGTTGCCACCAAGTAATGAGTTTGTATATCATAGTGAAAAGAGTTTTAGTTTTGGAATAGCACAAACAAGCTTAAATTTCAGTTCTGCAACTTTCTAGCTGAGTAATTGAGGGAAAATTGCATACCTATTCCAAACCTCTTTTCATCTCTATAAAATCAAGATATCTGTCTTTAAGTTGTTACAGAGATTAAGGATATCATATTTATCTAATCTAGCCAATGCCTATTATATAGCAGTGCTCAATATAGTATTATTACTGTAGATACTTGGAGCTTCTATTTGAATAATCTTATTTAGTCATCATAAAATTTCAGTAGAAAAGAGGAAATCAAAGCTCTATGAATGCTTACTATGCACAGCTCACTGATCAAAGTTTTATAGAGATGATCTCTTTTATAGCTATGAAATATACATTTTGTCTTGGTTTTCTAAATGAGAGGTGTTAATTTTAGACAGGTGAAGTGACAGCTCAATTCTGCACAGTTAGCATTCAAAGCCAGTGTGTTTTGGCTTGTTTTCTGGTTCTTTTTATCACAGGTCTAGAAATACTACAGACATCAGCTTAATTCTCATGAGTTTAGTTAAAATGGTTAGTGCCCAACCGGCAGATACACTTTCTCCTTCCAGATCAGGAGCACATTTAGTCAGTTTGTTTTTTCTTGCCACTGTAGCCAGTAGTTACCTTATTTCTTGGTAGTTCTGCTATATTATTCATGAGCCACCTCATCACTATTTATTGAATATGAAAATAGCCACACCAATTACTGATACATTTTGCTTGGGTGCTTTTAGGAGTATCTGTGTCATTTTTCTCAAAAGCTTCAAATTCTTCCATCCTTAGACATTTCTTTTGCCCAGCAATAACTATAAAATAGATCTTTAGTCTTAATTTTGTTTGAATTAGCCATTTAACACATTTTACTTTGTTGAACCAATACAGAAAAACAAGCAAAAAAATAGCGATGGGTTTTAGAAAAGTTGTACACAGCTGTCAATTTCACTATGTTTTAGCATTTATCCTATATTTCTAATAAATAAATATTTCCTTCGGATTCTCTTCCTACATAAATGTTTCTTATTCTCCTTATCTATATTTTGGATATATATTTTTATACAATATCAACAAACCAAAGATGTTGTAACTTTAAATGTCTTTTTTTTTTTTTAACATTTTGGAGTTTAGTGTTTGGATTGATGATTTAAACTGTGGTATATATACATTTTAAATTTATATACAAATTGTTCAAAATAGTTTAGATTTTCTTCTTTTAATGCAGTATGTGGCTATAGAGTTCATAACTGAATTAACAAATATATTAACATTTTAAAACAGGAAATGTTATCTAAGCAATTTACTTAGTGCGGTAGTGTTGATAATCACAGATGGAAGAAGTCAGCTTAAAACAAATAATGAATAGCAAGAGGCCTTCAAATATTGCTGCTTTATAAGAAAATTTAAATGATCATACAGCTTCCTGGATAGTGAAGATGCCAACAAGATTGTGAATATTCTCAAGTAAATTTATTATTAAGAAAGTTAACTACATCTGAAAATGCTGCTTTGCAGACCAAAATTTTTGCTATTCCATAAAGAATCAGCCATAAAGATGAAACATTAATATATGATAAGTAGAGGTTCATCATTTTTCATTACAAGCAGTTTTCACTTCACCACACAAAAAGATTACCTCTGTACTCCAGCCTTAACTTGCAAGTTTAAAAGAAGTTAGTTGTGCCATCTAAAATTTTATCATTTTTTTCTATAGTTTGGCAGGGTGATTCATATACTCAGCGACCTTCTCCTTGCCAGACTATACTCACTGCATTCATCTTTCAAACTAACAAAAGCATTAATGTTCTTGTACAAAAATATTAATCTTAGTGCAAATAGTTGTGCTTCAAATCCACTACTTCAAATACACAGACAGGTAACAGACACAGGAACAAGACTAGCAATTTCTTCCATCAATTCCTCTAGTAGCTCAAGGAATAAAAATACTTCAATCTTCTATTAAATACTGAGTCCATTTTAAAGTGTAACATTCAAAACATGCCACCTCTTTTGCTACTGTTGTTGTCCAGCCCAACAACATCTCTTCCTGGATCCTGTAATAATATCCTAACTGGTGTCCCTTCTTCCAGTGTTGGCCACAGAGCTATTAACTACCAAGCTGTCAAAGGGATCTTTGTAAAACAAAACTCATATCATGTCAACCCTCTATTTAACATACTCAGGTTAGTTTTAATAAAACAGCAAACTTCTCAACACGGCTTACAAGGCCTTTGATGAATATATTTGTTTGATTATTTAAGTTGTACCAGTTGTTTGTGTTTTACTTTTTAAATATATTACTATTAACAACTTTATTGTCTTAGTATGAATTATTTTATACAACATTTACAAGTATAAGGCCAAAAATGTCTATTTGGCTAAGAATGTTATAATCAGTAAAAAATGTGTTTATTCATTCATTCATTCATTCATTTACTTATTTAATAAATAAATATTTTTCCCCATATTATACTAGAAATTTTGATGAGTACTAGGACACTACAGCAATACACAAGAAGACACAATCATTGATGTCACTGAGTTTAGACTCTAGTGAGGGATACAGGCAAGTAAAAGAGGCTATTACAGTGTAGCACTGTGGGAAATAACTACACTGGTAGAATAGTGTACCTTGGGAAAACATAAGTGGAGTACCTCTTCCTGACTTGGAAAGTCAGGTGAGTTTTACCAGAAAATAACTTATAAATCAAGGTATTAATAATGTCCAGAAATTAGCCATTTAAAGGAGTGTAGGGAAGTATGTTATAGACAAAAAGAACACTGTGTGTGTGTGTGTGTGTGTGTGTGTGTGTGTGTGTGTGTTAATGAGCATATGATGTTTCAATACGGCTGCAACACAAATTGTAAATTTGGAGAATAAGATATGAGGTTAGTGAGATAAACAGGGGCAAGTGATGTAGAACCAATAAAATATATTAGGGAGTTTTTGAATTTATCTAAGACCAACTGGGGATATTTAATAGCTACAAATAAAGAGTCATATTGCCAAGCTTGCATTTTTAAAAGCTTACTTTGTTTACCTTGCAAATTATGGATTAAAAGTGGGGGAGGGCGGATAATATACCAGTTAGGATATGAGAGTAGTCCCCAATCAGATATATGCTGTTTGGTGGCGATCATGATATTCACTTAGATATTCCAAATACTTCTGCAAATAAACAAATGCTACCGAATTCAAGATTCTGCAGCCATCATTATGGTCAATGTCAAAGAAATGTATTATTCCTTTTGTCCTAGTGGTTTCTCTGAAAATGTAGTTTTGGAGGAGATATCTATGAGAGAGATAAGTAGATAGATAGATAGATAGATAGATAGACAGATAGGTAGATAGATAGGAAAAAAGAAGGAAAGAATATATTATATACATATATACATATATATATACATATATACATATATATATGTATATATGATCTAATTCTGAAGGCTGGACTTGAGAGGGACAAAATTTTGTTGGTTTTTCTTCAAGCAAAAATTGACAAAAGCTAGAAGACTGCTGAATGATACTAAATATTATTTTTACTTAGACAAACTTAAATCAAAAATTTGCCTTCATAACCCATTCCTTGCCAACACAAACAGTTGCAGATGTTGAATTCTTTGCTACAGAGGATTCCATTGACTTGCAAAAAGTGCAAGATTGTATAGGAAGTGATTTTAAAAGTTGTTAGGAATTTCTGGTATACCTTGAATAAATTTTTCCTTGTCTGGGAAAGAAATGGCAGACCAAGAAAACTCTAGAAGATAAATCTGAGGAAATTACAACAAAATGACAAATATTAAAAAATACCATGTAAGAGAAAAGAGACATGGGATATTTGAGAAAAATTAGAATTTTCTAAAAGAAGTTCCAAAAGAAGAAAGCAAGAAGAGCCAGAAGACAAGAGTTGAAGAGAAAATGATGACCAAGTTCCAAAATAGGTGACTATCATATTTCCTCATTTCAACAACTGTGTTCCAAGAACTATTAAAGAAAATAATCTCAACATCAATTTCTTGTCATATGGAAACTTTAAAAATCACAACTATAAAAACTTAAGAGACTTTAGAGAAGAAAACGACAATTTACAGATAAACTACAATGTACACTGATAACAGGCCATTCTACAGAGCAAACAAAAGTATACTAACGGAAAATTTTAAAAAATTATTGTCAACCTATTACAAAAGCAGAGAAAAGCTACAATCACCCCCCATACCAACCACCAAAAAAAGAAAGAAGATACAGATATTATGTATATATTACAAACTGATAATTATTCCATTGTAATTATAAATAAAAGAAACACAATGGAGAGTTTACGAAAAGAGCCATGTATATATGAGAGTCTTTATTAAAAGCCCATAAAAATGATAAACATTTTTAACAAATGACATGAGAAAACAAGCCATTTGTATTAAAATGACTCCAGAATCATAATATATCAGAAAGCAAATTATAGATGAACTAAATTATGTGAAAATCCAAATACAAATTTTGAGATGAAAATATATGAGAATATTTTTGCAGCACACACTAGGAAAGGTTTTGTGTTTTTTTGTTTTTTTTAAATTGACACAGAAATTACAAACCATGCAGAAAAGACTGATAATTCTGAACATGTTAAAATAAAAAAATAATGTGTAACAAAATTTAAAAACATACTATAGGTTAATAAAAGATATATGTATTGTTTAAAACCAACAAACTTACTATCTAGTGAATGTAAATTTTAAAAAGGAATATTTCAATATAATAAATGGGTTTAAAATTACTAGGTCACTCATAGAATAAATCTAAATGCCCAAAATTATATAAAAAGTTTTAGTACTTTTTCAAAAATCCAGAAAAATGCAATGAAAACAAAAAAGAATACATTTAACACCCAAAATTGTAAAATCTGATAAAACCTGCATAGTGGGAGCTTGTTGAAAAGGTCCTTTGCATTGATTTACATTTTTGAAAGCATATACATTGGCACACTTTGAATTTTAAGAACAGGAGAAAATTTAAAATACAAGAATTTAAATTCTGTGTCTCTGGCCCAACAAAACTCTAGGCAGAAGAAGTATGTACAACGATTGCTTGTATAGAAAAAGACGTTGAAAAAAATCAAACTATTATTCAGTGAAAGAATGGGTATACTGTGGTATAATCATATAGCAATTATATTCAGTAAAGTTCATACATAGGCATTGTTATGGGTTCGATTATGTCCTTCAAAAAATGTTGAATTCCTAAAACCCAGTACCTGTGAATGTTACCTTCTTTGGAAATAGTGTCATTAGTACTGACCCTAGTCCAAAATGACAATGTCCTTATAAAAAGGAGAAACGTGGACACATTGACACACACAGGGAGAACCTCTTATGAACACTGGGGTCATACTGCCCCAATCCAAAAAACTACCAGAATCTAGGAAGCCTAGAACAGATCCTTCCCTAGTGTCTTCAGAGGGAGCATGGTCCTGTCAACGCCTTGATCTTGAAATTCTAGTCTTCATAACCATGAGACAATAAATTTCTTTTGTTTAGCCACTCAATTTGCGGTATTTTGTTAGGTTAGCCCTAGCAAATGAATACAGGTATCAACATAGATAAGTCTCAAAAACACTAAAAAAGCAAGATGTTAGAATGTACATCAAGAGTGAACCCTAATGTAAACTATGGACTTTGGCTGATTATCGTGTGTCACTGTAGGTTCATCAGTTATAATAACAGTACCATGTTGGCAAAGGATATTGATGGTAGGGGAAGCTGCACATGTGTGGGAGCAGAGGGCATATGGGAGACTGTTATACATTCCTCTCAATTTTACTGTGAACCTAAAACTGCTGTAGAAATGTTTAAATGAAAAGCAAGATGCAAAAAAGTCATGGTATATCAAATTTTAAAGGATAGATTTTTATATTAATGCCTACATTTGCAGTAAAACTACAGAAAACTTAGAAACAATATACACACATACCTCACGATCATGGTTTCTTCTGGGAACAGGGTGAGGGAGAAGGAATGGGAGTCAGAATTTAACTGTAGAAATTTTAGTGTCTTTTTTTAGAAAGTGAAAGAGAATTTAAGCTACCAAGAGGAAAAAATTCTATACTTCAGCTTACTAGCATCTTATATCATTTTATGTATACTTTGTTTCTTTGAATTGTTTCACCATTACAAAGTGGAAAAGAGAGCACTTACATTACTCCACGTTTTAACATCCAATAACCGAGATCCGTATGCAGTATTCCACATGCAAAGCCATTATGACCATTACATGGAAGGACAGATATTTAGACCAATGTAAAACCTGATAGTCACCTGTTTCACTTGCATATTCAAGACAGGATGAAAAATGTGTGATCATGTGAAATTTTAGAAATAACATCTTTTCTCTTTCTAATTATGAATTATATCAAATCATTAAAATTGGAGATAGCAATTAAAATACTGGACCAATGCTTGGATTAAAAAATGAAAGTGACATCCTAACAAATCAGTCCATTTTTCTTGACAGAATGAAGTTACCTACATATTGATTTCCCCATTAAGTTCCCCCCAAATTTGTTCACTTTCTAAACTCAGAGCACAGTTTCTCCTTAAGAACCTCAGAAATAATTGTGACAAGGAATTCATCAGTACAAATCCTACATTACTTTTTCCTCCTCTGTCCACTCTCTTAAAAATTGAAATGAGTAGTGCTTTGCCTCTTTAAGTATAACTTTATACAATCTCAAAAGGGTATTCGTGCATGAGACTGCTTTGACTAATGCCTGGAGCATGAACAGTGAAACCTTATTCCTTACCACAGCCCTTCTAATGATACTTCAAAGACTAACCAAGCACCCTAGAGGCTGTTCAAAATGCCCATCCTTCCATGATAAAGTCTGGCTAATAGAACAGATGGCTTCAATCACTTTTGAATGAGAAGTAGCTTCTTTCTGTGAGATATTTTGCATCGCATACGCTGACTATTCAAAAGTCAATAGCAGTTTAAAAAATTTTTTTAAGAATAATTGAAGAAAGAATGGAAAACCATATTTGTTTTTACAGTATAATCCCAAGTATCTTCAACTCACCATTTTTTTTTTCTATAAAGGAAAACAAATAATTTTGGACAAAATTCTGAAAAAAATACCATTCTATTACAATTTTAATCACACTTATCACACTTTGCAATCCCAGATATCTACCAAAGTAAACATTTTCATTTTTGCTAGTCATTAATTATAGCATATTCTGGATATATTAATTCCAAGTTATACAAAAAGCATATTTAAAAAACATAATTATGATTCCCAAATATCACATTCAAAGGATAGAATGGCACTTTTATAACAACTGATTCATGTTTCTTTGAATTGTTTCACCATTACAAAGTGGAAAAGAGAGCACTTACATTACTCCACGTTTTAACATCCAATAACCGAGATCCGTATGCAGTATTCCACATGCAAAGCCATTATGACCATTACATGGAAGGACAGATATTTAGACCAATGTAAAACCTGATAGTCACCTGTTTCACTTGCATATTCAAGACAGGATGAAAAATGTGTGATCATGTGAAATTTTAGAAATAACATCTTTTCTCTTTCTAATTATGAATTATATCAAATCATTAAAATTGGAGATAGCAATTAAAATACTGGACCAATGCTTGGATTAAAAAATGAAAGTGACATCCTAACAAATCAGTCCATTTTTCTTGACAGAATGAAGTTACCTACATATTGATTTCCCCATTAAGTTCCCCCCAAATTTGTTCACTTTCTAAACTCAGAGCACAGTTTCTCCTTAAGAACCTCAGAAATAATTGTGACAAGGAATTCATCAGTACAAATCCTACATTACTTTTTCCTCCTCTGTCCACTCTCTTAAAAATTGAAATGAGTAGTGCTTTGCCTCTTTAAGTATAACTTTATACAATCTCAAAAGGGTATTCGTGCATGAGACTGCTTTGACTAATGCCTGGAGCATGAACAGTGAAACCTTATTCCTTACCACAGCCCTTCTAATGATACTTCAAAGACTAACCAAGCACCCTAGAGGCTGTTCAAAATGCCCATCCTTCCATGATAAAGTCTGGCTAATAGAACAGATGGCTTCAATCACTTTTGAATGAGAAGTAGCTTCTTTCTGTGAGATATTTTGCATCGCATACACTGACTATTCAAAAGTCAATAGCAGTTTAAAAAATTTTTTTAAGAATAATTGAAGAAAGAATGGAAAACCATATTTGTTTTTACAGTATAATCCCAAGTATCTTCAACTCACCATTTTTTTTTTCTATAAAGGAAAACAAATAATTTTGGACAAAATTCTGAAAAAAATACCATTCTATTACAATTTTAATCACACTTATCACACTTTGCAATCCCAGATATCTACCAAAGTAAACATTTTCATTTTTGCTAGTCATTAATTATAGCATATTCTGGATATATTAATTCCAAGTTATACAAAAAGCATATTTAAAAAACATAATTATGATTCCCAAATATCACATTCAAAGGATAGAATGGCACTTTTATAACAACTGATTCATAGTTAAGAAAAAATTAAACAACAATATAAAGTAAAAATCAAATCAAATACATTCCTGAGCATGGCAAAACTATTTTATCAAAAGTATTATTAAAGTTATGGCAACTTTTCATAACTACATTCAAGTGCTCTTAACATTAGATTTTATTTTCCCCCTATCTAAGAGCATCAATCTAGCCAGATTCCTGGAATAATCAAAGTAGGCCTGACATTATGGTCAGGTACATATAAATCAGCTATGTCAGATGTTTAAGACTGATTGGGTTTTGTTGCCATTTACATGGAAGTATTCCCGAATGTGAGCAGGAATGGGAGGAGTCTGTAGGAGGAAGTAGACACTGTCTGCTGCAATGAGGACTGTTTTCTTCTAGTTTAATTATTATCATTTTCTCCTGTAAATTTCCAACAGTCATTTTATTTTTTTATTTTAATGATATTTTCTCAGCTTCACTGCAGTAGGATTGACAGATAAAAAATTGTATATATTCAAAGTGTAAAATGTGATGTTTTGATATATGTATACTCTGTGAAATGATCATCACAATCAAGATAATTAACATATCTATCACAAAGTCATATTCTTTTGATAGTTAAAGCTCATTTTTTTTTCTTTAAAATTATTTTACAGGTAAAGATGAGGTTTGAGTAGGTGGAAAAATCTATCCAGTGAAATATTTCAGAATCATTAGAAGAATGGGTTATGGAGAGAAAAAATAAATTCTACTGAAAAGTTTCATGTACTTTTAGCTTTTATTCAAAATGCTGTTGATCCTGTTTATATATATTTTACTGGTAAGTTTTTTAACCACTTCAGTGCTTGCTACTTACTGTGGCAGGAGTTAAAATTCATAATCTACTCTGTATAATTATTTATTTAAACAAAGAGAGATTATACATATTTCTTTCCAAGTGAAATATTTCACTTTTGTTATAAACAAACATGCCCATTTTTAATGTTAGTGAGAGTGTAAATCATAAAAATATTTTAAATGCCAAGGTATGTCAGAAAAATCTGCAGTATTCTTCATTATTAATTTATACACACACACACACACACACACACACACACACACTTGCACAAGGGAGGGAAGGGGGTAACTATTCCAAGTAAACTTGTGACGGAGACAGACCATTGTTTAAAACAAAGTACATTACCTTGCTCAACTAAAATACAAAACAAAACAAAAGAAATCAATACTGAATGGCTGTGAGAGCTCATAAATTAAAAATTAGACAGTAAAGTTTTAATGTTTACAAATTCACTTAAAACAATTTTTGAAGTGTCATTTTCCATGAATGTAAGCAAAGAAGTTAAAATGAGTAATGTTCGCCTTTAAATTTGAAAGTAGAGCAGAAACAAGGAGGAAATTAGAGTGTTCAATTGATTCATAACTAAAAACAGCTGTTGCACTGTATTAACTCTGTGTTCTATTTAATACTTATGTATTTGTAGTAAAATAACAAGTATTTTTAAATAAGAAGAAGGAAAAATTCCCTCCAAAAAAGGAGAAAGTTTTGCTGGACTGCTAATTGTTATTTTTTCTTCCTATGTTTTCCATTTTCACTGAGTCACAGTTTTTAGGAACTTATTTCCTCAGTCTTTGTGCATATAAACAATGGTTCTAGCAATTTAGAAAAATTTAAAGGAGAAAGTTTGTGGTAATATATGAGCATAATCTTTTGAACCGTAATGGAAAAAAATTGTTTTCCTTTCAAATGCCTTTGCTTTCCACGCAACCATTGCAAGTTAAATGAACACAGATTTGCAAAATTGCATTTCATGGTTAATCATTTCTTAATACTCATGATGTAAGCTATTTTTCTAATTTTACTGTATCAGCACACATGAAAAATTATACTTACTTAAAAATCCTAATTAAATAGTGGAGAAAGATTAAGTGGTTTTATGTGTAAATAATTATAATTCATGATTAACAGAGCAAAATTCTACATGTCACTAGATATCTCACTAAGTATGAGATTTTTAAACATATTTGTACAATCTGTTATCTACCATTCTCTCCAAAATATGTGAAAATGAATTAGTGTTAAGACTTTTAATTCTCCACTGACCCTTTAGATCAATTAAAACTGCCCTGAAAAAGGCACAGAATTCTTTAAAAATAACTAGCTATTCGATAAGAAATATTAAATTTATAGAACTAATAATACCTAAATTGAGATTACTGTGAACAGCATGCTTACATCATAAAAACAGCATGGCTTTTCCATCAAATCTTAAAACACTCTAGATTGTAGATTTTTAAAATAGATAAGTGTAAAGATGTTATATTTTTAAAGCAAAACTTGGCCAAAGTGTCTCAAAATTTTCTGATAAATGAGAAAAATTTTAACTTAAGTTTACCTGTAGAGAAAAAGAATAAGAGAGGGTAGAACATAATAATTTGATCAGCTATTAGGTAATCAAATCATTGCTTCTTCTATCAAGCTAATTTTGGTCATGTAATTGTGAGTTAAGAACTTGATGTGAACAAAAAGCTAAGTTCTGGTAGCAATAGCAGTTGTGGGCAATCACTTAAGTAAAAGTCATTGTGTTGCTAATTGTTGCTCATGTTTCCTGGGCATTTGCTTAATTACAATATATGTCAAGTGTATTTTAATCTTATGTATTTGATTGCTAAAGAAATGGCAGAAATAGAAGTGTTTCAAAGAAAGACACATAACCTTTATGGAAAAAAAGAGACTAAAAAATTAATGATGACCAAAAAGGAAAATATTATATATTCATATGTATTGAAATAATTGGATACTGGACAGCAAGAAAATTTTGAAGGACAAAGAACAAATTCTGCATCATGAAAAGTGTTGGTCCTATGCAACATTCAATGGACCCTCAGCAAATATGGAAGAAAGGTAATTCATCAAAAACGTAAAATCTTTCCAGTGTGTGTTTAGAAGCATGTCAGATACCCATTAGACAAATGTTAATGCAGGAAAAGGCTAGGACTTGTTCTATTTAAAGGCCACGTATGGTAAAAACTCTACACATCTTTATTTTTATCAACTGAATTTTGAAAGACTTCTTTCCCTCCTCTTCAAGGAAACATCAGATTTCACGGCCATTCATAAAGGCATTATTTTTCCTACTCAACTGGATAGTAAAGGCTGCCAAAAGGAAAGTTGGGAGGAGAAAGAATCTTGTTAAAAAGAAAACCATGAATCAGTATGAATAACTACTAGGCAAATTTGCTTGAAAATAGGAACAATGAAGAGTGAATGCCTGAACAGTGCTCTGCCAGTCTGTCACTGAAAGAAAGGAGACTCTCCGAAGACAGCAAAGGGAGTTTCTGTACCAGAGGCCGATCTTTACTGCCTGTGCCGACTCTGGCAGATTTCAGCATTAATTTCTCTGGTTCTATTTCTGAACTCTGTTTTCTTCTGCTCTTTAATTTTCTTTCCCTTCATGGGAATGGGAAAGGGGGGAATAGTAGCATAAAATAATCTATGATTCTAAACTTGCTGTGGTAGCTGTGCTGTTTTCTCCAATTTGTTAAAGACCAGCAAAAAGGAAAAACATGCACTGTGTTTTAGAATCATTGATGAAATGTTAATGCTGATTAGTGTGTCACAAGAAGACTGTATTTTTAACTAATCGCGTATGCTGCTCAATTTCTTATGGGAGAGCTTGAAGGGAGCCAAGTAATTAGTGGGTGTTGGAAATGTTTAATTAAAATTTTAATCAACATAAAAGTTGCATAAAAACACAATTATTTTAGTCAAATATGATTCCATTGAAGTATATCAGCTATGAGAGGGAAAAAAACATGTAAAATAAATACACACATTATTAGTTGATTTATAATATGTCACCTACCCACATTCTCAAACTTGATTAGTAATAAATGAAAATTTTCTTTCCATTTCAAGCTATGGAAACACATTGATATACATGAAGGCATTATTTTCTTCCTTTCAATCTGATTAAACTGCTTAGTACATGAAAATGCATAACCCCAAGAGTTTATTTGCTATCTCACTGCAGCAATTAATATCATTCACATTACAAATTTCATTATTTTATTAGAGTATAATGTAAATCAGCGTAACCAACAAAGAATAGATAGAAATGATAACCTTAGAACTGACCTCCAGAATACAATAATACTATTATTATACTTAGAGGTAGGAAAATAGACATTTTAATAAGCTACATGTACTTTCATTTGTAAACTGAAATAAACATACCATATTCATTTCTCCTGTGAGAATGGAAGAGGGAGGAGCACACTGGAAAAACTGCGTCTTGCTTTGCTTAATGGAATGGAGTCTGGCTTGTATACTGGATGTAGCACTGTGACTTAGGCAAGTTCTCTAAACTCAGTGTCCTAATTTGTTAAATGAAGAAAACATTATACCTACAAATAGGTTCGTTATAAGGATCGAATGGCTTAATTTGTGAAAACAATTATAATAATAACATTTCTCCCCCATTTCTTCTTCTGTTAAAATAGATTTCTCTTTGATTTGAGAATATATTCTATATGTGAAGTAATATTTGCTAATAATCACTTTGTTTTTTTTTTTTTTGTGGTATGCGGGCCTCCCTCTGCTGCGGTCTCTCCCGTTGCGGAGCACAGGCTCCGGATGCGCAGGCTCAGCGGCCATGGCTCACGGGCCCAGCCGCTCCGCGGCATGTGGGATCTTCCCAGACCGGGGCGCGAACCCGGTTCCCCTGCCTCGGCAGGCGGACGCGCAACCACTGCGCCACCAGGGAAGCCCGCTAATAATCACTTTTAAATGTATATCCCAGAAGAGGAATCAAGAACTCATAATTTCAAATCAATAAGTTTTTCTACAATGCATTATTGTTTTTCTGTTCAATGAGGAGTCTCATGGCCTAAAACAGTGGTTTTCTAAGCATAGTTCAGCACCTACCATATCAGAATTGGTAGGTATAATTATTAAAAATGTAGATACTTTGACCTATGCTCTATCTATTGCTTTGGGGGCCTGGATTTTTTGAGATGCCAATGTAATGTACAAATGTATGCTATTTAGATTCATTGTTAAGGAAGGCTGCTTAAGAACAATCTTCTTGAAGGAGGTTCCTATAATATGATAAATGACTGTATAAACTGCCATTGTAATGAATTTTTTCACATTTAAAATTTTTATTTTCAATTATTTTATCTTAAAAAATTTGAAGCAATGAAGTTAATTTCATACAAAGAAACTTTAATGGCTCTTCAATGAATAGAAAATTAAATCTTTTTGCTCTGGTATTAAAACTTTCCAAAATCTTGCCCCAACATAGCTTCCCAAATTTATAGTCCCACTGTTTTACATACAGCACAATCAAACTGGACCATCTGAAGTTCTTCACATGCAACTTTGACAATGCTTCGCTGATTTTACTCAACATATTTCTCCACAGCCCAGCATGTTCTTTTCAGTCTCAACATGTCCAGATTCTACCTATATTTCATTACCTTATTCAAACAGTATTTCCTTCATGAAAAAAGGAGATTTTTGATTTTCTTACCTGGAAATAATTATTATTTTTTCTGAAAGTCCACATTGATTTATTAATCTTCTTAATAGACCTACTTTTAACTTTATCTTATAGTTACTTGTATACATATATAATTTCTCACATTAAACTTTACACTCACTGAAGGCAGGAATTATGATTTATTTCTCTATTTTGAATATGGCCTAGAATAGTGTCTTTTTAATAGCAGGTGTCAAAATTATTATAGACTAAATGTATTAATAGAAATAAGGCTAATGTAAATGTCATACATACATGAATTTGTTCAATCACTTATTTAATTAGCCGTTCATTGATAAGATTTATATATGCCCATATTGCTCCATGTAGGATATGAGATTAATATCACCATCAGTGAGTTAATATATTCATTAATATGACTTTGAATGTTATTCTCCTAAATATCAAAAAAGTCTTTTTCATTAATTTTAAGTGCCTATGCCATACAATGAAAAGGCATGTGAATTTTCACATCTGGTTTTTTAAGAGACTAAGAACCAGTTACAATTTCACATTCTAATGCCTGCAAACAAGTTAAGTGAGGAACATAATCATAAATCTGAAGTATTGTGGTTCTTGCCTCTGGAGATTAAACAGGGGCCAGCTATGCACTATGCATATCCAAGGAATATAATAATCATGTTCAGTACTTTAATTCCTAATTCAAATTGGATCTAGAAACAAATTAAGAGAAATATTACACCTTACCAGTGGGCTTCAACTCAAATTTTGTGATCTAACGCTTGTAAATTATCATATCCCATCACTACAATGAAAACTAAAGGAAAAGCAAAACAACAGTGATTAAAAAATTAACTCTGGTTTATGGAAAACTACTTTCCCAATCTTCCTCAATTATGATATATAATGCAAAAATCACTGCTCTTTGGGCATTTTCATAACTCTTATAATATTTATAAATATTTCCATTTCATCAGTTGCACAATCGAAGTATGAATGATTAGTTGGAGATAAGGTTTTCGCTTGTAATAAGGGTATCAAGCCAGTGATCTTAACTAGTCATGTATGGGAGATTTACTTCTAAGGCATGATTATCCACAAATCTTTTTGTAACGTCTCACATGCAGGATATTATAAGAGGAAAATATACAGCATAATAATGTATATAGTTTATTAAGTTTATTTATGACTACAAAATTTTCCTAACTTAGGAAAAATAAAGTAAAACTCCAAATTTATCTGCCTATGCATTTTCAGTCTGTCTTTTGTTAGAATGGGGATGAAAAAACACTAAAGCCACTAGAACCAATATTGAGGACTTCGTAATTTTGATAAAAGAAATCTAAGGAAGAACTATTCTGAAATAGAAGAATCTAGTAAAACTGTATTTGTTGATTCTAAAATATTCTGTTATCCAATCCAACATAAATCACTCGGTTGGTATGAATTGGGGCTTTTAAAAAGGGCTTTGTATCAAGGGCTAATGTTGTCGATAGAAAATCCTACCCACATCCTATTTTGAAATAATCTACTCTCTGTATGGAATTATCTTTGAACTTCAGCCTGAGAAATTTGAAAATAATGTATGTTTGACCTTTCCAGTTTTATTGTTTGTTGTAATGTTAATGTCTTGAAAATAAATAAACATGCTTTACTTTTTAAAATAATATATATACAGATATGTATATTGATTCTGGTGATAAAAATAGATTTAGGAAAATTAACTATATATGGGTACAGAATTATGTTTATCTATGTAGAATTTTAATACTATACAGTCTTAAATTTCAAATGCATAATATTTTATAATACATTTTATTTCCAAATATGAATTTAACTATGTGACTGGAGATAGCCAGACATGATTTGAATCTCAGTTCCATCAATAACTATAATACTGAATAATTCTTAGTTTCCATTGGCCCCAGTTTTCTTAGCTTCACGTGAAGATTCCATGGAGGATGCTGGAGAATTAAATGAGTACTGAATGTAAATTATTTAGCTTTGTGCCTGGAATATACTAAACAACTGTTATAATAATGACTTTTCAAGGTCAACAGCCAGATAGAGGAAATATAAGATAAAAGCTAATGAGGATATAGTTTCATAAAAGAAACTCAGGCCAGGTCTCTATAGACATAGTGACAGAATACAATTGATATTGAATAATTATGCAGTTAACCAAGTAGAGCATGCCTGCTATGGGAGGAATGAAGCATATACACACTTAAGTTGATGGAGAGCTATGTAGACAGACTGATAGATAAATAGATAAACATCACAATTCATACATATTCATACATAAAATAGGACTACTGAAGAAGTTTGGTCTTTTGCATTTTAAGAATAAATCATCTATGTTGATTTCTGAATTATCTTTTGAGAATGAATACAGTGATGGTGGTTAATCTGATGTTCCTGAAACAAAATTGCCTGGATTCAAATTCTGATTTCTCTACTTAGTAGTTCTATGTAAGTGGATTCAATTTTTATATGTCAGATTTCTCCTCAGTAAAAGAGGAATGACGAAGGTGATAATGAAGTAACGTTCATTAAGTATTCAGAGCACTTCAAGGTATTTGTAAGTGTGCCACAGATGTTGGCTATGTTATTAATTTCCAGCTTCTGTAAGGAAAAAGCCCCCAAATTTGGTGACTTAGATCAACAATGATTTATGATTTCTCACAATTCTAGGCATTGGCTGGGTGATTCTTCTGCAGGTCTTGTCTGGATTTACTCACATGGCTGCATTCATCTCCCAGAAGGCCTGGGCTCTAGGCTTGTCCCAGGAATCCTTATCCCAAGTGTAGGTCTTTCTATGGGAAGGGTAGAGCCCTGTCTCTCCAGGTGCTCTCTCATCCTCCAAAAGGCTAGACCAGGCTTCCTCAGAAAACTATGACCTCAGGGTTCCAAGAGGTGGGGGATGGAGCTACCGGCCTTTAGAGGTCTGGGCTAACAAATTCACTCCTCACTTTTGCTGTATTCTATTACTCAAGGAATATCACAACCTGGCCCAGATTGAAGAGTTGGAAAAACAGAATTCAGCTCTTGATGGAAGGAGCTTTAAGTGTTTTTATACCCTACCATAACTATTATTTTTATTCCAGGACCTGGAAGCTTAAATAGAAATCTCTATGTCTGCAAATAGAAAGAATGAAAGAAATTCTTTAGCCAGGTCTCTAAAAAATTTATGATAATAAATGCAATCTTGAGAATATAAAACTATACTTAATAGCCACGGTTTATAAGTAAATAATATTTTTTATATTTTCCCAGGAGGTCAGTGTATAGTACACAGAGGTATCAGTCTGTATTTTTATTGTTAAAGTTGTAACTAATGTTTAATCTAGTACCTGACAAAGAACTCATATTATGAATGCAAACATAGGCATATAATTTACATTTGCAACAAAACTAAACAGTATTGGTTTTTTCTTTTTTTTCTTTTTTAATGAAGATAAGCTCTCTCTGCCACTTACAATATATGTGCTCTTGTGGGATGTTGGTTCATTCTGTATCCCAGCAGCTTTCTATTTGGAAAACCATTTAGGACAGATGACTCAAGCATTTAGTAATGACATTCACAAGAGGAAACCTTATGAAATTTATCTCTTATATTAGGCATGGAATTTGTAGTTTTAGTGATACCAGTGAAGAAAATCATTTTATTTAAACTGGATTTCAGTTGTTTAATATGTCACAGTCATGAGTTTGAAACGATTCTACAAAAGTTATGAGAAATATCACTGCTATTGATAAAGAATCTTTGAAGCAATAGGAAGCTCTTTACATCAGTGTTTGCACTATTAGAAAGGAAGAACACCAAAGAATCCACAAGGTTAAGTGTGAAGAGCACTGGATAGGGATTCCAGACATCCGTATTGCAGCATAAAATCTTTCAATGATTAAGCAGCCTTTGACAATTACTTCATTTTCTACTCTCCTCATTTAAATATCAATCCATTCAGTTAAATTTATATCAATTCGGATGTTGTGAAAATGTCATTGTCTACAATGTAAATCATATGCAAGTCTTTGTAGAATTTTTCTTTTGTCATTGTGTGTTTAGGATTGATAATAATATTGATGCTTACATGTACAGAGATCCTAAGAAAGAACAAAAAGCTATAGTCACAAATCTTAAATGTAAACATCAAAGATGATTTAGCAAATAAGTGAAAAATGTTTCCTGACACTTAAATTTAAAATCTTACCATAAATTTCTTTCTCCCTAATTAAGGTTAAGCAAATGATTTATTATTCTATTTGTTTTCCTACACTAAAAAACTCCACATCCATTAACACTATAACAATATGAAATGTAATTTTACTTAGAGACCTCATAAAACTTTGCTTTTCTCCTACTCTAAGAAGAAGAAAATTGTAGTTGCAGAATATCATGAAAAATATGAAAGAAACTCAGGCATATGCTAAATAAAATAATAACTTCTTATAAATGTACAGTGTAAGAGTTCTGCAAATGTGCATTGGTTGGGACTCAGTTTTGTTCATTTTAAATAATTAAGTTTCAAAGCTCATCAGTCTTCCCATATGCAGATTATTTTCTACAATTTTTTTTTCTATTCAGAACCAATTTAAAATTACTGGCATGCCTAGAAATTAAAAAAAAAAAAAAGCGAGAATATACGTGAAATTTGCCTCCAGAAACTGATAAAGCAACACAAAGAGCAACCAGGCACTTTCATTTTAAGACATTCAATTAACTTAACCTAAATAGATAATAATTTACAAAATCGTACAAAAAACCCTGAAAAACCAAAAGCTGTGATAGTTTTAACTAACAATGTTTTTGATGTAACAAATCACAAAATAATTAAACTGTAAGGTCGAATAATGTACACACGAAGAAGCACAACAGTATTTTCAGTATTTTAAGAAGAAATCAGACAGGATTATTTAAAACATAGAAATTATGACCAAATGGGAATGTTGTCAAAATTAGGATAATTTCATCTGAAAAGCAAAATTGCTTTTGGGTTCTTGAAGTGTCAGGAAGAATTGATATTAGTATTGAGAGGAGATCAGTTTTCTATTAATAAAATTTCATATAAAAATTTCCTGATTTTTGAAAATTAATACCATTTCACTTCATTACATTATTTATTTAATCATTTATGAGCACCTGTTATATGTTAGAACCATACTAGTCAGTGAGAATTCAGTCATGGATAAAACATGCATAACCTCTGCCCTCAAGGAGTTTATAGCATAGTGGAGGAAATAAATAAGAAAGCAAATAACGACATACTTGCATGAGAGGGATGAGTGTTTCAGAGCACTGAAGAGAAGCACCTATCTTAGATTTGATGATTCAAAGACAGCTTCTTGAAAGAAATCATCTTAGCTGGGAAATAAAGACCAAGCAGGAGCTAACCAAACAAAAAGTGGAGGTAATGGAGGCCTAGGGGATGTCTCCCGTGTGGGGTCCCATGTTATCAGCCAGTGTAATGACATCTTTTAATGTAGATCAGCAAATGATTTGAGAATTAGGAAGATGTAACTGTTTTGTTTGATAAAACTGTAAAGTTTGGGATTTTCTAAGACAAATACCTATTTGTAAAAAGATACCTTTCAAGAATTTCCATCATTTGTTCACTCACTCACTCTTCCAACAAATAATTATCAAGTTATCTCTACATGCAGGTGCATTTCTTGGCAAGAAACAATAGTAACATTCCTGCACTTGATGGAACTTACATTCTCAGGGAGGCACAAAAACGATATACAAACTAAGTAAGTTATATAGTGCTATAAAGTGCTATGCGCTGTGGAAAAAAATAAAACTGGAAAGTGGGATAAGAAAGGCCAGGATGAGGGCCCTGTGTGTGAACGCAGGTGCGTGTGTACTAGCATACGCACACATTTATAAACAGGATGGTTAGGAAACACTTCTGAAAAGATATGTAGGCAAAAGGCATTTATTATGCAAAGGTAGGGAGACATATGGAAGTTTGGGAGAAGATGGTTCTAGGCAGAAGTAACAGCAAGTAGAAAAGTCCTGAGACTGGTACATATCTGGAAAGTTCAATGATTAGCAAGGAGGCAAGTGCACCTGGTAAAGTGAGTAAATGAGAAAGTACTGGGAGATGAGGTCAGCCAAAGAAGTGGTAAAGGTCCAGATACTGTAGGTCTGTGTCATTTACTCTGAGCGAGATGGGGAGTCATGAGAGTTTTGAGCAGGGAAGTGATATCATGTGACGTATTTTAAAGAGATCTCTGTGGCTGCTTTGTGGAAAATAAACTGTGGAAGTCTGAAGGGTAAACAAAGGGATTCATTAGGAGACTATTACAATAATTTAATTATGAAATAACAAGGATTTGAATCAAAATGTTAGCAATGGAATGGGTGGGAAACAACTGAATTATAGATTCATTTAGGTGTAGAATAGTTAGGATTTAGTGATGGTTGGATGTAGGATGTGAGGGTGAAAAAGCATCAAAAAGGACTCCAAGATTATGTCAACTCTCAAACATTACCTTGTAGTATCTGATTGTAAATACAGACTTTTTGTCCAGGTTGCTTCTTTTCCTTAAGATTTTATGGGCCAAGACTCTTGTTATTACAGTCAGATACTTAAGATGGAGGCATCCTTTCTGTAACACTTCCCTTTCCTTCTAGGCAAGTCACCTCAGTGCATTTGAGCCTATAGCTGTCCACATGAATTCCCCACATCTTTCCTGCATCTGAGAACAGAAGGCAGAAATGAGACACACAAAATCGACAGCCCCTTAATCACCAATGGGACAAACAAGATAGTTATTAAAAATATATATAAAAGAGATGGCAATAAAGATGAGTGAAATTTAACTCTCTCTCTTGTTTCTAATGGAACACACTCATAGCAAATCAAAATACAAAGAGATTATTAATTTACTTCTACACAATGGGATGAGCAAGGGAAAGATGGAGCAATGCCAGCTACTCAGAACGACATATGAAGGTCAGAAAGCAAAATAGAGTTTGTATGCTTAGAGAGTAAATCATGGTGATTGCAGAGTCTTTCTGACTGGGCAGGTCTTTTGCCTTGTTTCAGCTAGTAGAAAGCAATAAATGTGATGATGTGTAATTTTTCTTGGAAACCTGACTTCAACAAAGAGACAAAATGCAGTTTGAAAACCATATGGAGAAAAGCCCAGTTATCCCAACCAAGGCCTTTCTAAATAAGCCAGTTTGCTGATCTTCAGATGTATAAGACAGCTCAGAAAAAACCAACAGAGTCACTGTGGTAGGCAGAATAATGGTCCTTCAAAGATATCCATGTTCTAATCCCCAGAACCTCTGAATATGTCACATTACATTGCAAAGGGAAATTAAAGTTGCAGATGGAATTAAGGTTGCTAATCAGCAAATAAGGAGGTTATCCTGGGTTATCTGAGTTTGTCTAATGTAATCACAAGGGTATATGAAAGTGAAGAGGGAGGCAGGGCAAGGTAATGTAAGAGGGACTTGAGCCACCATTGCTGGATTTAAAGTTGGAGAGAGGGGCTCACAGCCAACGAACGCAGGTTATATAGAAGCTGGGAAGACAAGGAAATCAATTCTTTCCTAGAGCCCCCCAAAGAAAACAGCCTTGCAGACCTTGATTTTAGCCTAATGAGACCCTTGTTGAACTCTGATATAAAGGATAATTATCAGAGATAATTATATCAATGATAATAAATTTGTGTTGTTTAAGCCACTAAGTTTGCTTTAACTTGCTACAATAGCCATAGAAAACTAATACAGTTACCTATCTAATATGCAGCTGACTATACATGGATGAATAAGCAAGCCGAGGCAAGATGGAAGACCTAGCAGTTATAGACTCTTGAGCAAAACTAAATGGTTATTATTTTAGGTTACTGAGTTTGGGGGTGGTTTGCTACATAGCACATAGCTAAGCATGCTTGTGGAATAAAACGTCACAACTATTTTTTTTTTTTTTAAGTGAGAAGAGAAAAGGCTCTAGGGTAGAACTTTGAGGAATAAAAATGTACAAATTGATGGGAAAAATAAAATAATTTACAAAATAAGCTGTAAAATGCAAAAGAAGATATATTTTAAGGGAGGGTTGGGTATTCCAAGAATAAAAAAATTTTACTCATAAAGACACTTGAAATACTAATAGACAACCTTTCACAAAACTTTTGACAATTAGAACAAAGAACACTGCACATGGGCAACAAAACAGAGTTTTAATCCTCAAATCCATTTATCTATCCTTTTCTGTGCCACAGTTCTAGAGTTTTGATGGGATTGACTCTACATCTGGGTCCGTGGTGAGGACCCTGGGGAGGTCCCTAGGGAAGCCCATGGGGAATGAGCCAGCTGGTCTATTCCCGACCCCTCGTCACAGCGATGGGTTCCATAGTATCCCTCTCTCAATCTGGCCCTTGTGCTTGAAGTCTAGGACTGTTAGTTGATAAATTGAGGAAGAGAAGTTTTCTTTCCTTCTGGTATGATGTGCTATAAATGTATGAGGTCTGGAATCGCTCCAGCCATTTTGCTACCTTGAAAGAATTCCATCAAAACAGACCCGGAAGAGGGTAAACTCTAAAAATCTCAGAGGAATGAAGTCAGATCCGTGATCAAACTGTTTCTGAAACTGGTGCTTTTCAATGATAAAATATGTTCCCTGCATTGCTGAAGTACATTCTAGTTGAATTTATCTTATTTGCAGCATTTTGGCTGCTGTAGAGTCACACAGCTATGAATTTAAATCTGTAATCTATTAAAATAGGTAATACTGTGTAAAATAGGAAACAACTTACATACTTCAACGAGCTGGTGTGAGGAATAAATAAGATAACGGGTGATACATTTGGTTGTTCATATTTTAGAAAATATTATGTAAGAAAAAATAATTCTTGTATATGATAATTAAAACACCAAAGCCATGGCTGGATTAGATGAAATCTGAAATATCTTGAATTTCTCAAAACAAAAGGCCAGGGTTAGATGAAGGTGAGGAATGCAAGGGCTATTTAATAGTTATTTGGGAAAGAAGACCAGATTCAGGGATAAAAGGCCAACTCTGTCTCTATTTCCAATTTCACCAAAATTATTTTAGATATTTTGCTAAGAAATTTAATTAACATATCTCTATCAAACTAGAACTTAGCACATAGTGATACATGTTTTTGCTATAATCATCATTATTATTATCAGCTTCTTTAAAATAAGTTAAGGAGCATTTAATTAAGAATTTAAAATAGATTCTGATTAAATATGAAAAAAAAACCTATTCATATTAGTAAGACAAGAACAAATAAGAAGATTAAGGGGTGGTAGATTGTTGTTAAACCAGAGTCTAGTTGCACCACTGATGTGACTTGCTAACAAAATAATCAATAGTTGTTTTTCAAGACAGTATAGCTAGTCCTTTTAAAAGTTCATACTTTTGAGGTGAAGAACCTCATCTCACACGGAAGGAACTGCAGAAGCCTTCGAGGGATTTTCTAAACACTTAATAGTAGAACATTTATTTTCTCTGCTGACTTGTAATAACCAAGTTTGTGAATACTATCTCCACTAAAAGCAGCACAGTGACATACAGTGTTAGATTTTTTTCTGTAAGGAAAAAGTAACGGTAGGACTAGAAATAATTGTAGTGCTTTAGAAAGTAGAGAAAAAAGTCAGACTACCTGACATTATGATCCTTTACCAATTATGTAAGTGTGTGATTTCATACTTTCAGGAAGCAAGCCACTAATATTTCCAGTCCAACTCCCTGGAAAAATATACTTAAGTCTTGTGAAAAACTGAATGTTTAGCTCCCTCTGAGAGTACCAATATTAGCATCCTACTGCAAAATGTTTAAAATGATTCATTTAATCTTTGAGTCCTTTTATCCTCATACATAAATTTTAAATGTGTAAAATGGACCAAAACAAAAAAAAATAGAGTAGTCCCTCCCCCCAGCCTTATCCACAGTTTCACTTTTCACGGTTTCAGATACCCTCAGTCAACATCAGTCCAAAAATATTAAATGGAAAATCCAAGAAATAAACAATTCATAAGTTTTAAATTGCCTACTGTTCTGAGTAATGTGATAAAATCTCACATTGACCCGCTCCATCCCACCTAGGATCCCCAAACATCAACATCCAATGCTCCTGGCATCCAAAAATCCACTTCTGCATGGCTCAATGATCCAGGACCACCTGAAGCAGATGATCTTCCTTCTGACAAATCATCAGAATGTCAATAGCAGCCTAACACTATGACACAATGCCAAGGTCATTCATTTTATGTCATCATACAGGCATCTTATCAACTCACATCATCACAAGAAGAAAAAAGGTGAGTACAGTACAAAAAGATATTTTGAGAGAGAGAAAGAGAACACATTGACATAACTTTTATTATAGTATATTGTTACAATTGTTCTATTTTATTATTAGTTATTGCTGTTAATCTCTTGCTGTGCCTAACATGTATATATGAATATATAGGAAACAACATAGTATATGTGTATAGCACAGGTCACCAACCCCCGGGCCACAGACCTCTACTGGTCTGCAACCTGTTAGGAACTGAGCCACACAGCAGGAGTTGAGTGGCAGGCAAGCCAGCAAAGCTTCATCTGCGGCTCCCCATCACTCACATTACTGCCTGAACCATTGCTCACATTACCGCTCACACACCCCCTCCTCCGTCCATGGAAAAACTGTCTTCCACAAAACCGGTCCCTGGTGCCAAAAAGGTAGGGGACCGCTGATGTATAGGGTTCCATACTATCCAAGGTTTCAGGCATCCACTGGGGGTCTTGGAATGTATCCCCTGTAGATAAGGGGAGAATACTGTAAACCACTAAACTGCTACCACCATTCCCATTACTACCAATAATAACTTAAAAACACTACTAATTTACTCTCTACAAACAAAGGTTTTTTTCTGAAATAGAACTATTTCTTTCTATATCTATAGTGTATAAAGGGTTAATTAAGTATAAGTAATAACAAGTAAAGTCTTATTAATATGAGTAGACTGTTGATGACAGAAATTATAACTTTAAAGGTTAATAATTTATAGGATAATGAAAGTTTTCATCTTCATATGTCATTTACTGTTTTACTAGGGAAAAATAAAGATTGTTTAAAAAATAGACAGACACCCTCTAAATTCATATACTTTAAATACATAGATGTAATTAAAGCAGAGAAACTGCACTGTTTGGAATAATACCGTATTTGTATTTGGTTCTCTACCAGAAGCCTAAGGGAAATCATTGCTCGAATTGTAGTTTAAGCATCGGTTTGCAATACAGATCATATCCTCAGGCCTTTTAGGCTTGAAGATTCAATAATCTAGGCTCTCTTTTCTTACTAATGGAAGAGAATTTGTAAAAAGTGAGATCAAAAAGCCAGCACTGCAAGCATATTTTGTTTAATGGAAAACATTTCACATCTTCAAACACATTCTTCAAGCTAGATGCTTGTTTTGACAAAGAAGATATTGGTGTTTGTGTGCCAAGCTACATATAGGTAATTTGCTCTGACTGAATTCCAATAATGTATTAAAGGGACTGTCAAATATTAATAAAATTAGAAATAACAGAATAAATTAAAATTATCCCAATAGTCAAATAATCTCAAGATACTTTTTGTCACTTCATTTTCTGTTAATATATCATTCAATAATAGGTCATTATCAGCAAAGATTGATTACTCTGGTATTGATGTTCACCAAACAAGGCATGACTATTGAAATAGATGTAAGGGCAGTTACAAAATGGTGTATCATCTATTTTTAATAAATGCAACTGTATATCCTAAGTGGATTTGAATAAATGCCTCTACAGACATGTATGTGTGATAAAGAAAGCAAAATACAGAGTAAAACAATGTGAAGTCAATAAGTCAATCCATATCGTCATCCAAAGATAATGAATTTGATGCTATTGCTGCTGAGCTTAATACTCAAACTGTCATTAGTTCTCTTCTAACTGTTTTATTTATTTTTTAAATTTATTATTATTTTTTTTTTTACTGAATCTTTTCTTTTAACATCTTTATTGGAGTACAATTGCTCCACAATGGTGTGTCAGTTTCCGCTCTACAACAAAGTGAACCAGCCATACACGTACACATGCTCCCATATCTCCTCCCTCCTGCGCCTGCCTCCCTCCCATCCTCCCCATCCCACCCCTCTAGTTGGTCACAAAGCACCAAGCCAATCCCCCCATGCCACGTGGCTGCCTTCCACCAGCTATCCACTCCACACCTGGTAGTGTATACATGTCCATGACACCCCCCCACCCCATCAAAGTGGTACATGACTCTTTTTGAATTATGGTTTTCTCAGGGTATATGCCCAGTATTGGGATTGCTGGGTCGTATGGTAGTTCTATTTGTAGTTTTTTAAGGAACCTCCATAATGTTCTCCATAGTGGCTGTACCAATTTACATTCCCACAAGCAGTGCAAGAGTGTTCCCTATTCTCCACACCCTCTCCAGAATTTATTGTTTCTAGATTTTTTGATGATGGCCATTCATACCAGTGTGAGATGATATCTCATTGTAGTTTTGATTTGCATTTCTCTAATGATTAATGATGTTGAGCATTCTTCATGTGTTTGTTGGCAATCTGTATATCTTCTTTGGAGAAATGTCTATTTAGCTCTTCTGCCAATTTTTGGATTGGGTTGTTTGTTTTTTTGATATTGAGCTGCATGAGCTGCTTGTAAATTTTGGAGATTAATCCTTTGTCAGTTGCTTCATTTGCAAATATTTTTCCCATTCTGAGGGTTGTCAATTGGTCTTATTTATGGTATCCTTTGCTGTGCAAAAGCTTTTAAGTTTCATTAGGTCCCATTTGTTGATTTTGGTTTTTATTTCCATTTCTCTAGGAGGTGGGTCAAAAAGGATCTTGCTGTGATTTATGTCATAGAGTGTTCTGCCTATGTTTTCCTCTAAGAGTTTGATAATTTCTGGCCTTACATTTAGGTCTTTAATCCATTTTGAGCTTATTTTTGTGTATGGTGTTAGGGAGTGTTCTAATTTCATACTTTTACATGTACCTGTCCAGTTTTCCCAGCACCACTTATTGAAGAGGCTGTCTTTTCTCCACTGTATATTTTTGCCTCCTTTATCAAAGATAAGGTGACCATACGTGCGTGGGTTTATCTCTGGGCTTTCTATTCTGTTCCATTGATCTATGTTTCTGTTTTGGTGCCAGTACCATACTGCCTTGGTTACTGTAGCTTTACAGTATAGTCTGAAGTCAGGGAGCCTGATTCCTCCAGCTCCATTTTTCATTCTCAAGATTGCTTTGGCTATTCGGGGTGTTTTGTGTTTCCATACAAATTGTGAAATTTTTTGTTCTAGTTCTGTGAAAAATGCCAGTGGTAGTTTGATAGGGATTGCATTGAATCTGTAGATTGCTTTGGGTAGTAGAGTCATTTTCACAATGTTGATTCTTCCAACCCAAGAACATGGTATATCTCTCCATCTATTTGTATCATCTTTAATTTCTTTCATCAGTGTCTTATAATTTTCTGCATACAGTTCTTTTGTCTCCTTGGGTAGGTTTATTGCTAGATATTTTATTCTTTTTGTTGCAATGGTAAATCGGAGTGTTTTCTTAATTGCACTCTGAGATTTTTCATCATTAGTGTATAAGAATGCCAGAGGTTTCTGTGCATTAATTTTGTATCCTGCTACTTTACCAAATTCATTGATTAGCTCTAATAGTTTTCTGGTAGCATCCTTAGGATTCTCTATGTATAGTATCATGTCATCTGCAAACAGTGACAGCTTTACTCCTTCTTTTCTGATTTGGACTCCTTTTATTTCTTCTTCTTCTTTGATTGCTGTGGCTAGAACTTCCAAAACTATGCTGAATAAGAGTGGTGAGAGTGGGCAACCTTGTCTTGTTCCTGATCTTAGTGGAAATGGTTTCAGATTTTCACCATTGAGGATGATGTTGGCTGTGGGCATATTTTCTATTTCTTCCTGGTTCAGTCTCGGCAGCTTGTGCATTTCTAAGAATTTGTCCATTTCTTCCAGGTTGTTCATTTTATTGGCATACAGTTGCTTGTAGTAATCTCTAATAATCTTTTGTATTTCTGCAGTGTCAGTTGTTACTTCTCCTTTTTCATTTGTAATTCTATTGATTTGAGTCGTCTCCCTTTTTTTCTTGATGAGTCTGGCTAATGGTTTATCAATTTTGTTTATCTTCTCAAAGAACCAGCTTTTAGTTTTATTGATCTTTGCTATCATTTCCTTCATTTCTTATTCATTTATTTCTCATCTGATGTTTATGATTTCTTTCCTTCTGCTAACTTTGGGGGTTTGTTGTTCTTCTTTCTCTAATTGCTTTAGGTGCAAGGTTAAGTTGTTTATTCAAGATGTTCCCTGTTTCTTAAGGTAGGATTGTATTGCTATAATCTTCCCTCTTAGAATCTCTTTTGCTGCATCCCATAGGTTTTGGGTCGTCGTGTCTCCATTGTCATTTGTTTCTAGGTATTTTTTGATTTCCTCTTTGATTTCTTCAGTGATCACTTCGTTATTAAGTAGTGTATTGTTTAGCCTCCATGTGTTTGTATTTTTTACAGATCTTTTCCTGTAATTGATATCTAGTCTCATAGCATTGTGGTCAGAAAGGATAGTTGATACAATTTCCATTTTCTTAAATTGACCAAGGTTTGATTTGTGACCCAAGATATGATCTATCATGGAGAATGTTCCATGAGCACTTGAGAAAAATGTGTATTCTGTTGTTTTTGGATGGTATGTCCTACAAATATCAATTAACTCCATCTTGTTTAATGTATCATTTAAATATTGTGTTTCCTTATTTATTTTCATTTTGTTTGATCTGTCCATTGGTGAAAATGTGTTGTTAAAGTCCCCTACTATGAATGTGTTACTGTTGATTTCCCCTTTTATGGCTGTTAGTATTTACCTTATGTATTGAGGTGCTTCTATGTTGGGTGCATAAATATTTACAATTGTAACTATTCTTCTTGGATTTATCCCTTGATCATTATGTAGTGTCCTTCTTTGTCTCTTGTAATAGTTTTTATTTTAAAGTCCATTTTGTCTGATATGAGAATCGCTACTCCAGCTTTCTTCTGATTTCCATTAGCATCGAATATCTTTTTCCATCCCCTCACTTTCAGTCTGTATGTGTCCCTAGGTCTGAAGTGGGTCTCCTGTAGACGGCATATATATATGTGTCTTGTTTTTGAATCCATTCAGCCAGTCTGTGTCTTTTGGTGGGAGCATTTAATCCATTTATATTTGAGATAATTATCAATATGTATATTCCTATTCCCATTTTCTTAATTGTTTTGCATTTGCTATTGTAGGTCTTTTCCTTCACTTGTGTTTCTTGCCTAGCAAAGTTCCTTTAGCATTTGTTGTAAAGCTGGTTTGGTGGTGCTGAACTCTCTCAGCTTTTGCTTGTCTGTAAAGGTTTTAATTTCTCCATCAAATCTGAATGAGATCCTTCCTGTGTAATGTTGGTTGTAGGTTCTTCCCTTTCGTCACTTTAAATATGTCCTGCCACTCCCTTCTGGCTTGCAGAGTTTCTGCTGAAAGATCAGCTGTTAACCTTATGGGGATTCCCTTGTGTGTTATTTGTTGTTTTTCCCTTGCTGCTCTTAATATGTTTTCTTTGTATTTAATTTTTGACAGTTTGATTATTATGTGTCTTGGCGTGTTTATCCTTGGGTTTATCCTGTATGGGACTCTCTGTGCTTCCTGGACTTGATTAACTATTTCCTTTCCCATATTAGGGAAGTTATCAACTATAATCTCTTCAAATATTTTCTCAGTCCCTTTCTTTTTCTCTTCTTCTTCTGGGACCCCTATAATTCGAATGTTGGTGCAATTAATGTTGTCCCAGAGGTCTCTGAGACTGTCCTCAGTTCTTTTCATTCTTTTTTCTTTATTCTGCTCTGCAGTAGTTATTTCCACTATTTTATCTTCCAGGTCACTTATCCGTCCTTCTGCCTCAGTTATTCTGCTACTGAGCCCATCTAGAGTATTTTTCATTTCATTTATTGTGTTGCTCATCGTTGCTTGCTTCCTCTTTATTTCTTCTAGGTCCTTGTTAACTGTTTCTTGCAATTTGTCTATTCTATTTCCAAGATTTTGAATCATCTTTACTATCATTATTCTGAATTCTTTTTCAGGTAGACTGCCTATTTCCTCTTCATTTGTTAGGTCTGGTGTGATTTTATCTTGCTCCTTCATCTGCTGTGTGTTTTTCTGTCTTCTCATTTTGCTTATCTTACTGTGTTTGGGGTCTCCTTTTTACAGGCTGCAGGTTCGTAGTTCCC
>NC_041220.1:40461512-40488827 GCF_002837175.3 Physeter macrocephalus | reverse complement strand
CTCCTGCTGGAGGGGACTAGTGCCTGTGTTCTGGTGGATGAGGCTGGATCTTGTCTTTCTGGTGGGCAGGTCCACATCTGGTGGTGTGTTTTGGGTTGCCTTTGGCCTTTTTATGTTTTTAGGCAGCCTCCCTCCTAATGGGTGGGGTGTGTTCCTGTCTTTCTAGTTGTTTGGCATAGGGTGTCCAGCACTGTAGCTTGCTGGTCGTTGAGTGAAGCTGGGTGTTGGTGTTGAGATGGAGATCTCTGGGAGATTTTTGCCATTTGATATTACATGGAGCTGGGAGCTCTCTTGTGGACCAGTGTCCTGAAGTTGGCTCTCGCACCTCAGAGGCACAGCACTGACTCCTGGCTGCAGCATCAAGAGCCTTTCATCCACATGGCTCAGAATAAAAGGGAGGAAAAGTAGAAAGAAAGAAAAGAAAGAAAAAAGAAAGAAAGAAAGAAAGAGGATAAAATAAAAGTAAGATAAAATAAAATAAGCTTATTAAAATAAAAAATAATTATTAAGAAAAACAAAATTTTTAAGTAAAAAAAAAAAAAAAAATGGACGGACAGAACCCTAGGACAAATGGTGAAAGCAAAGCTATACAGATGAAATCTCACACAGAAGCATACACAAACACACTCAGAAAAAGAGGAAAAGGGGAAAAAATAATATATGTTGCTCTCAAAGTCCACCTCCTCAATTTGGGATGATTCGTTGTTTATTCAGGTATTCCACAGAAACAGGGTACATCAAGTTTATTGTGGAGATTTAATCCGCTCCTCCTGAGGCTACTGGGAGAGATTTCCCTTTCTCTTTGTTCGCACAGCTCCCGGGATTCAGCTTTGTATTTGGCCCCCCTCTGCGTGTAGATCGCCTGAGGGTGTCTGTTCTTCTCTCAGACAGGACCGGGTTAAAGTAGCAGCTGATTCGGGGGCTCTGGTTCACTCAGGCCAGGGGGAGGGAGGGGTACTGAGTGCAGGGCGAGCCTGCAGCGGCAGAGGCCGGCGTGACATTGCAGCAGCCTGATGCGCTCCGTGCCTTCTCCCGGGGAAGTTGTCCCTGGATCACGGGACCCTGGTAGTGGCGCGCTGCACAGGCTCCCGGGAGGGGAGGTGTGGATGGTGACCTGTGCTCGCACACAGGCTTCTTGGTGGCGGCAGCAGCAGCCTTAGCGTCTCATGCCCATCTGGCTGTGTTCACGCCGCCAACCCCAGTCGTCTCCCTGCGATCCGACCGAAGCCCGAGCCTCGGCTCTCAGCCCCCGCCCGTCCCGGCAGGTGAGCAGACAAGCCTGTCAGGCTGGTGAGTGCTGGTCGGCACCAATCCTCTGTACGGGAATCTCTCCGCTTTGCCCTCTGCACCCCTGTTGCTGCGCTCTCCTCCGCGGCTCCGAAGCTTCCCCCCTCCGCCACCCGCAGTCTCTGCCCGTGAAGGGGCTTCTAGTGTGTGCAAACCTTTCCTCCTCACAGCTCCCTCCCACTGGTGCAGGTCCCGTCCCTATTCTTTGTCTCTGTTTAGTCTTTTTTCTTTTGCCCTACCCAGGTACGTGGGGAGTTTCTTGCCTTTTGGGAGGTCTGAGGTCTTCTGACAGCTTTCAGTGGGTGTTCTGTAGGAGTTGTTCCACGTGTAGATGTATTTCTGATGTATCTGTGGGGAGGAAGGTGATCTCCGCGTCTTACTCTTCCGCCATCTTCCCAGCTCTGTTTTATTTTATTAGGCTTTATTCTTCAATATGTTAATTCTTTAGCAGGAAAATAAAAACTTCTAAGGTTGGAGTAGGATGGAGTATGCCTTCAACTGCTTTTGTATCTTTCAGAATTCTCAGTAGCATATGATGAATGCAGGAGGTGCTGAATAAATACTTGATGGTTGAATGAATGGCAGTCAGTTTCAGGAAAATCACATGAACAAATCATTTCGACATGCTGTACAAAAAACGTTTCAGTATTCTAAGTAAACTTCATTTAGAACCTAATAGAGGACTCATGGATATGCTTGATTTAAACATGATTTCGCATCTGTATTATGCTACATCTAAAGAGCACACTAAGAAGCCTTTACATGCTGCCAGGTCACTGGGAATGCTTTCAGAACTCTGTTCTCAAGGACTAGAGAGCAACAGCACTTCAGAGTGAGGTTTTAAACAACTTGATATTCTATGCATATCAATTTACAATAGGCATCTTTACACAAATAAGTTCACAGCATACATGCCAATGAGATGAATGACTGAACAGTTCAAATGCTGAGTGAGTTGCTCTGATTCTGAAGTGAACCAAATGATGGTGAACACTTGAAATGGATTTTTGACCATGTTTCTGTTAAATAGGGAGTGAGTTTGCAACCAGAATTACACAAAAGAGCAGAGTTTAAAACTAGCTTCTAGGTGAGCAGTAGGCAGAATAGAGTACCCACATTAGAAAGAAAGAAAATAGTATTAACAAAATCACTGCTGGTGTAAAAACAGAAATCAGCAGGTATTTTGTAACAAGCTTTTGAGAAAAGCAACATCAAGCCAACCTGATTAAGCGTTGTCACCACTTCCCTAGAAAGGAGGGACAGGAAACAAATATCATAACCTCCCGCAAGTGTAGTTTTTCTCAAAATGTGGGCTAAACACACCCTGCAGCAGTATCACTGACTATGTGTGTGTGTGTGTGTGTGTGTGTGTGTGTGTGTGTGTGAAAATATGCAGATTCTCAGGCCCTTCCTTGGATATAATGAACCATAAATGCAGAGTGTGCAGCTCATGAGTAAGTAACTCATAAACACACTATAGATTGAAAACACTATGCATTGCTCTTAAATAGCACAGTAATCATTATACAAAATTCCTCTCTGGAATAAGTTAGTCAATTGCAGTGAATCCTTTTGTCAAGATTAGAGTGTCTAAAGAAACAGATATTAAGAAAGTAGGAAGGCCAGCTAAGCAGTAGACCTTAAATAATAATGTCTTATTTCAGAGTTCCAGAAAACCTAAACCTATGAATTACAATTAGGGCTCTGTGTCTGGATCCTGAATTTAAAAGAGAGGGGGTGGGGAGAGGCACCCAACAGAAATAAGAAAACAAAACCTTAGCACGTAATTATTTGAAGAATTCCAAAAAATTTAGAAACACGTTACACATCACACCAGTAACTGAAATTATAACATTAATTCAAATAATAGAGAAACAATTGAACTCATTATTTTAGGTAATATTTTAAGAAGCACAGGTTCCAGGCATTATTGTGATCCCCAGGGGAAGATTCCAGAAAAATAGATAAGAAAGCAAATAGTTATACTGCCTGTGCTCCAGGTTACCTTAGAGAGGCAAGCCCAAACTGGAGAGCAGAGCAAACTTTCTTATGGAAGCAGCGATTTAAGCAGATCTGAAGACTGAGCTACCTAGGACAATGATGTGAGAAATAGGCTTCAGGCAGAGGAAACAGCGATATTTACTAGTGGTTCAGAGCACAGTAGCTCTAGAGTAAGAATTTCGTGGTTTGGATTCCTATTCCCTCACTTACTAGATTTGTGACCTTGGGCAAATCACTTCAGATCTTTAAACTTCAGTTCTTCATCCTAAAAATGGGAATAATAATAATATTATGTCATGAAGATATTGCTAGAATCAAATAAGAAAATGCAAATAAAGTTCTTCGCATAGCAATGTGCACACACTAAGTGCTGAGACATGCTAGCCTTCATAGTCTCTGTTATTGGTACCACAGTAGGTAGAAAGGAAAAAAAGAAGGAACAGAAGTCCCTGAAGTCTCTTTTAGAAACCAAAGAAGTCTCTAGAAAGATTCTTGTTAGTGAACCAGAAAGTATTTTGAGGATTTCTAAAAATATTCCACCCCATCTGCTAATCCTTATTAAATACACTAGAGATGAATTATGGAGAAAATCATCAGATTAGTGTCTCATTTTTGAACTATGTTTTCAAAACAGCAAATAGGCATAGGAAAAGCTCAGAACTTGTGCCTCACTTAAGCCAAGTTTTGATGTGGATGGGCAGCTTCAATTGGCAAAATTAAAAGGTTTTTCTTGGTAGTATGAGGCCAATGTACAGATATTCATGATATGTAATTAAACAAAACATTTGTCTCTAGATATTTTTCCTTAGAAACTTCAATAATTGACAAATTAATATTTGTCCATAAACAAAAATATGTAGCTAACAGAATTTGTATTTTTCCAAATACATTTTGATGAAAATGAAAATTATGACTATTTTCTATATACAAAGTATTTTCCCCCTTTTTGCTCTTACTTTGATGCTGTTATTCTCTTGTTGTTTCTTTATGTTATTGCTGTGGACATTTTATTGAATTGAAAAACTTCAATGCCAATATAAAACTCAGTATTTTAAGAAATCATTGAAGATAGATTCACTACTGGAAAATGAAATATCATAGTTTACTCCTCCAAAATTGAAGCAGTTGCTTTTGTTACCTGCAGCATCACTGATTCTATATATTATTTTTCATTTTTGAATTTTTTTCTTTTTATTTTACTTCACCAATGAGTTTGTCTATATAATACTCATAAAGTCTAAAAGCTATTTATCTCATAGTTTCTTCTATGAACTCACACTATTGGAATACTACTGAAAAGTTTCTTAAATACTACTATAGTAACATTTATCAATACCTTATCATGTGCTAAGCATTACTCTGTTTTATAGCTATTAACTCATTTAATTCTCACAACCATCCAATGTTATAGATACTATTTTTTTTTTCCATTTTACAAGTGGATAAACAGATTCTGGAAGGTTTAAGTAACTTACCATGTCACATAGCTAGTAAGTGGCAGAGACAGTATGGAAAACAGAAAGTCTGGCTCCACAGTCTAGATCTTTAACCAACACACTAATTTGCTGCTCTGTGTAACAGATTAAATGCACACACACACACATGCACACAGTTTCTACTCTGTATTTTATTTTGAAGACAATGAAATTATATTAGGTACACTGTGTAGGGAAATTGGAAAAGAAATGAAAATGTGATCTACTAGTTTTATTGAGTTTTTTTCCTTTTTTATAAAATAAAATTTGGGTATACTGAATGAAAATCACTATATTAGGGCTTTAAATTGAGTAAAGAATGCCCACAGATTGGGTAGTCAAAGGATCTGGGTCTCTGTCCCTGGGTGAATTAGTGTGTAAAGTGCAGCGGACATAAGACAGTTATAAGCAGCACATTAGATGGCCAAAAGCAATATAAGTGGATCTATAAAATATTTTGATTGTGGTGAAAAATTTAGTAGTCAGAATGAGATATTTAACATAACGATTACATGAAATTAAAAACACATGCATCCAATGCTAAATAAACGTTTAATAAGAATACTTATGAATAGAAATAAACAATTAATCCATGAAAAGGCTGCTGTTTAGGAAAACGGATTTGGGATAAAAACAGTACATAAGAAATATATAAACCAGGTGAGGACCTTGCATAGCTCAAAGATGGTAATGTGCCATGAGTTAAGGCATATTATTAACTCAACTCACATCATCTGAAATACAAAGAAAATACAGAATTAAAAAAGAACAAAGGAAAGAAAGAATGAAGAAAAGAAAGAAAGAAGAAAGGAAGGGGGAAGGGAGGAAGAAAAAGAGAAAGATAGGATGAACAAACCTTAATTACTTGAAAAAAACAGATTTTTTCAAAATAATGGAGATAACTTGCTTAACAATTATATGTAGAAATTTTCATTCAAATTTGAACAAATTCATTGGATATCATAGTTTGAATATGGTGGCAAATCTGAAGATTTTTCAGTAGCTTCAATTTGAGATTCCGAAATAGCAATGCTACTAATGGCAGCAGCAACTGCAATAAAGTAAAGTGCCTGCCATTTATTGCTTGACAGCTGCAGTGACAATGTTTTGCTTCATCAGGCCAGATCTGTGGTAGAGTATTGGGCATTTCTCCTGAAACTTGCCTCTAATCTTTGAATCTATTTTTCTCAATGATTGTATAAGCCACTTAATACCTTTTATTAAAGGGCTTTTCTGTTTAAACCGGAGGAAATTTTGTTTGCAACTAAGAAAATAGACATTAAAACCAAAAAATGTTCCCAAAGAGAAGTGTCGCAGGCAACAGTCTTTTAAAGGAATGGGGATTTGGACCAGTGGTTTGACTGGTTGAATTTCAGTGTAGCAAGAACCTATGTAGTTTTAAAGGATGATAATCTAACAACATGGGGCATATGTCTTATCACCTCTGGTCACGTCAAATAAAGTGATTCTTGAGGATAATATTTTTCGTGACCAAATTCCATCTGTTTTAGTACCATAAAAGCATGAGAAATATAAGCAATATAGGAAGGATAGCCTGTGTCTAACTGCACTGCAGAATTTAAAGAAACAAAATTAGCTTCTCAAAGTTTAAATTATCTGCTCAAGTAATATTGAGATGATCAGAGAGTCTCCATGCCATATCTCACGTCCTCTTAACAGTGAAAAGGATGACAGAACTGCACATCAAAAACCAAGTATTATCCCACAGAATTCCTGAACTTCTAAAATGATTAACTTTATTGCCTTGTCTTATGAGAAAATGAGGCCACTGACTGGAAAAAAAGAGTGAAACCCTGAGCATTGGAATGTGGATATGTAGGAGAATACAGATGATTCAAAATATTCTCAACTTCTAAATCTTACTGAGTCTCTCTTGCTACCATTAAGCTGTCCCACACCTGACTGAAGAAGCTGTTCCTTCATGTCTTCAATACTTTATCTAAGATCATTAACTGATAGAAGGAAGTACTTGTCTTCCTGCTCAAACTTATTACTCCATCTGAACTCAAGATTCCAACATCCTCTTGGGAGCCAACTACCTGGTCAATACTGGAGACAAGAAGCTCCTTGAATATGAGTCTCACAAGATTCTATAACTTAAATCTGCAAAAGCATAGGGAATATGTGTGAAAATGGATTCTATGTGTTCCTTACAGAGAAGCGAGAAACAATTTCATTCAAGCTGGTATAAATGCATGATTAGAGATTCTGGATCCAATGTGGTTTTCCAGGTAGCTATCACAAGTGCTAAATGCTTCTTCAATTAGTTGACCAAAATCTGGATTGAAAGGTGGGCTAAGTTTTTAAATAAAGTTCAGATACTGGGAATTCCTTGTTTTAATGTAGAAGAAGGGATTAAATGACCTACTGAAATAGGAATGTTAAAGTGCATTTATTTTCCAAGACCTATGAAACTATCCACTAATTGCATCTTCAGAAGGGACCCAGAAGACAATTTCATTACCATTATGATGAGAAATAAATTGATGAGGACAGTGCCACCTTTATAAATAAAATCTCTAAAATTTCTGTTCTCTATACGTGAGAACACAGAGGTTGAAGATGCAGTGAAATGATTTCTTGATTTCTTTAGGGTTCAGGTATGGCAGAGGCCAAGTAGTAGCACTTTACCACTAGAAGGAAAGTGGGAACAGATTTCATAATAGGCAGCAGATGTGAATGGAAAAATCTAGTATGATGGCATTTAGTGACTGAAATAATGGGCCATTTGATCTGCACCACTAATGATATGAAGGTCTGAGAAATACAAATCAAAATTTAGTGACCTAGTTAGTCATGGTCTCTCATGAATTCCTAGACCTGATTTAGTTTACTTACCCTATAACCCCTAAATAAGAAGAGAAAATTGACTGTCCTTAAGAAGGACTGTGCAATAGTAACATACGTTAATATTATACATTTTCCTTTTCAGTTCATCTCAAATGAATCTCTGGCTATTTCTAGATAAGTGGGGGGGGGTGTTACTGCCCAGATTATAAAATGTAGATTTCTGGATCTAAATTTAGATTTACAAACTAGGGTATAGAATATAGATTTCACAAATTATAGAAAACTGCCTCTGAGCTAACACTAATCCATGTGAATCCGGAATACCACTAAGAAACCCTGATCTGAGTGGAGGTTATGAGGGTGATGTGATGAATGAGATTTTGTCCTGAGCCCATATTACAACTGGCACATTCAATTCTTTGATTATTTCACCAGGTTACTGGTATACATTTGGAAGATTTTCTCTTCAACTGGAAGAAATGTCTCCTTGTCTCTGAGGCTCATGCAGTAAAAGCTGTAAAACTGTAGTAAAGACCAAACTAAAGCATCTCCCTCCTGCCAAAAGAGTAAACACACACCTTTAGTGGATCCATGGGGGAATGCGGCAATTAGTGTCACCATAAAAAAATAAAAGAATAAAGAGTGGGGATTACCAACATGCCGATTTAAATTACCTGTTTAATCTGTATAGAAGTCAAACTAATCTTGGCAAACAACAATACATTTAATCAAGTGGTGATTACAAATACAGCCAATAAGTTCTCTCCACTGAAGAAAATCAACAAAGACCCTCAGAATGATTATAGTAATAATCTAGTAAGTGACAATGAACATTTTTTTAACATCTCAATCAATAGAGACCAACAGAAAACATTTGTTGCCCTCTTCTCAGGAAAAACTATGTACTTTTACCATCTCAATTCAGCATTCTCTTAAATTTCCAACTCTACAGCATAATTTAGTCTCAGGAACCTTGATCATCTCCACATCCTGTGAGACATCATGCTGGACAACTACATGAATGGCATCAAATTGAAAGTACCTGATGAACTGAGATTATCATGTCCCCCAGACACCTTTGGAAGAACCAAGAAATAAAACCCTTCAAAATACAGTAATCACATTTCTTAGTGATATTTCTGATAGTCTGGGACATGTTGGGACATTCCCTCCAAAGTGTTTGTTGCACTTTGCAACTCATATCATGTTAATCAAGTGCTCTGAGGCAAGAGTCCAAGAGTCTAAGACTATTTCAAAACAATTAAAATTTGGTCTATTTCAGCTCAGAATTAAGATTCTGTACCTTTGAAAATTAAAGTGTTAATACTTTTGGTTTTTCAGTTAGAATGAGCTTATTCTTTCTAGGGATAAAATATACATTTGCATATATTAAAAGAGCTTTATGATTTAATTCTTGATAAAGTATGCCTAGTGCAAAATTATTTTAAAGTAAAAATTTTTTAAATATGTTTATAGAAGAGCATCATAAATGCACGCTCTTTTGTGAGCAGATAATGAAACATTTAAAGTAACTGCTTTCAATGGGATTTTTTTTTTTTTTTTTTTTTTTTGCGTTACGCGGCTCTTTTGTGAGCAGATAATGAAACATTTAAAGTAACTGCTTTCAATGGGATTTTTTTTTTTTTTTTTTTTTTTGCGTTACGCGGGCCTCTCACTGTTGTGGCCTCTCCCATTGCGCAGCACAGGCTCCGGATGCGCAGGCTCAGCGGCCACGGCTCACGGGACCAGCGGCTCCACGGCATGTGGGATCTTCCCCGACCGGGCCACGAACCCGTGTCCCCTGCATCGGCAGGCGGACTCTCAACCACTGCACCACCAGGGAGGCCCTCAATGGGATTTTTAATTTTCATACTATGTTGATATATCACCCTCCATCTATCCATCTATCTAGCAAATATATACTTTTAGACGCCCTAAAATAATAAAACAGAAGAACAACAGGAGAGAACAACAGAAGCATTGTCATGTAAATAATCTAAATGCTTTTTTCTATAAAGAAAAATTACTAAATGTAAGTCAATTTTTTAAAACAATGCACTGCATAGAAAGACAAAATCACTAGAAAACTGGAGGAGCTCAATGAATTTTATTCCTTTTCTAAGTTTGAGTTTAATAAAGCACGGTTTGTATATCCATTATTTTATCCACTTTGCAATTTGACTATTAGAGTTCTTTATGTGATTAACGTATTCACATTTCCGTGAGATGTTATGGAAAAACCCAAATGAATCTTTTGGCCAACGCAGTATTTTCCTATCATTTTCCCCTTCTCACACTGTTCTTTTACCTTTTTGTCTTTTTTAATACATCTTTATTGGGATACAATTGCTTCACAATACTGTGTTAGTTTCTCTTGCACAACAAAGTGAATCAGCTATATGCATACATATCCCCTCCCTCTTAAGCCTCCCTCCCACCATCCCTATCCTACCCCTCTAGGTCGTCGCAAAGCATCGAGCTGATCTCCCTGTGCTATACTGCTGCGTCCCACTAGCTATCTATTTTACATTTGGTAGTGTATATATATTTCGATGCTCCTCTCACTTTGCCCCAGCTTCCCCCTTCCCTCACCCTGTGTCCTCAAGTCCATTTGTAAATTACTTTTTTTTCCTCAATTTCCCCCTTCATATGTGTTTATATTTCTTGACCATGATAATCCCCACAATAACTCTGTAATTCTTTCCTTGTCAACCTAAGTACTTATGCTGCATTTTACAAGGCCCATAAATTCCAGCTAATTATAGTATTTAGCTTTTCTTAAAACTGCATCTTTTGACTTGACTATTAAATTTCATGCAAAAAAGTATCATTTGAATTCAGGCAACTCGCAAAAGCAAGATGCTAGACTCCATAATGATTTAATAGCTGGAAAAATGTCTTAAATGTTGTATAAACATCCATAAATTAATCATTTAATCACTATCCTCAGCACAAAATCATTATTTCCTTTTCTAGACTGAGCCAGGGTTACCTAATCAGTTTCAGTTTCTAGCTTAATGCAAGATTCTTATCTTGAAAAAAATTACTATTTTTTTTCTTCTTGTACTTGTTGAATATAATTTTGAATCTGGATAGTTCATATATCACATTCATGTCACAAATATAAATCAATCAGAAAATGACAAAAAATTATAAAGTTGAGACAAATCAATTAAGAAACAAATGCATCTATCAAAAAACACTCCTTAGAGGAGAGTAAAACTAATGTTGGAATCTGCTGAAAGAAGCTTTATATGAAAACTGCATATGGTACAGATAACTTTCTACAATTTAATGCTGAAGAAAAATTCAGACATTAAAACCAACTACTACAGCCCACTTTCTATAATGATGGTACTTGATAAATGTCCAGCATAGTGGCATTGAATCTAAGAGCTTTTAGGAGCTACTTGAAGTTAATCATTTTTGTGGAAATTGGGACTTAGTTGGTCTGAAATGTCAGATACTGAGAAAATCTCCCTTCTTATTTTGATTTTTTGGGGGGTAGTTTTGTAGTGATTTTACACTATGTGTACTCTGAGAACTTGGGGAAGAGAAGCAGCAACCAAAAGTTTCTGCTCTGAATACAAATGCTTGTTTTATTACATGATAGCCAAGCCTTGAACAGCTGGATGAAAATTATTCTTTCTTGATATTTAAGGTATTTACAGTTGAAAAAACAAAAAACACACTTTGCAGTCCTAACTGGCCAGTAAGTCAAAGACAACTAGAGCAAATATTTATTAATAACATCATTTAAAAAATAAACAGTTATGTCTTACATCTAGTTCATCAGAGAAATATCTTTCAAAGAAAGTTATGCAAGCTTAGAAAATGTCCTCCCAAAGGGATACAACTCTTAATGATTGTTCAATATGCTTTCAATATGTTAGTGGAAGATTCACAGGTAGAACCAAGTAAGCTTGAAAGACGTTGCATATGAAGCCTGAAATCAAATGTTTAATGCCAGTATTTTTCTGATGTGGGAAGGCGGTTCACATTCACAGAGCACTTGTGGCATCTAGACACTGCGATGGAAAATCAACATACACTAGTATTGCCAGAAGCTGAGTCTATGCTGAAGGAAAACCTAATTTTCACTATTTTTGTGTAGCTCTTTTTAGCACTTTTATTAGTTCAACCTTAGGTTAGGGAGTAAATGGAGAAAATATAAAGGATTCACTGAGGACAGCGGTGTATACGTGTACTGTGTTTTTTCTCATGGAATAAAAAAATGCTATTGGCATCTATTCAACATGGATGAGAACATCTAGAGTGCTTAGAATGATTCTTAGTGAATTACGCAAATACCTGTATATTATCTGGGCCACTTTTGAATGTTTTCTTCAGTTTTATCAGACAAAAATAACTATGAACTCAATGGCATGTGTTTTCTTTTTCTTATTCTCAAGAGATAACCACTTCATTTACCTGACACATCCAATAATTCAAATTATTTTGGCCAAAACTTGATTACCAACAGCATTCTCTTGTCAACCAGATCATTCCACCACCTACAAACTTATACTAACATTATATGAATTAAGTCTGATTCGATTCAGTCAAACACATCCTATTGCATTGTGAGCTCTACCGGCAAAGATGTCCTCACCCACCAAAGCCCACCTGAGGTAATTATGAGGTAACAAGCTTATGCCCTTGGACTGAGAGTTTTGGCCAAAAAATAGAAGGAAAGTTACATTTAATGTCTCTTCCCACCCATGTACTTGTTGTTGACAAAAACAAGTTATAAATTACTCATAGGCTTTGAATGACTCTTGCCACATAATGAGTTATTAATTCAGCCATAGTTTATCTTCGGTTTTTATTTTAACAGAAGATAATTCTTCTATATTGTTTACTTAAAATTAAATATTTGAGGGGAAAATTTAGGGGAATTAGTAGTTCAAGCAGAACTATCTTCCCTACTCCTTAATAATTACTCCCTAATATTTCCAAGATATTCATATGGCATAAAGATGTATCTTCACATGTATGGTGGTTGTACAATGGTTCATAGTTATTCTAATTTTGATAAGTGGATTTATCAAAAATTATCTCATGTATTTTTATTATAATAATAATAGAAATAATAAGAAAACCCTATTTGAATCTGCAAAGAAAATTCAGATGTGGTGTCAAACAAACCAACCAACCTGCCAGATTACCTGCTAAATTAGTGAATTAAACAAAAACACCTGAAGTAAACAAAACAACAAAAATGTAGATCTGAGCTGTAATTATTGCACTGTGTGAAATTATGAGATAAAAAATTTTGCCACAAATGGATTTGAGCCAGAAATGTATTTTTTCAATTAAAGCCTATCTTTTTTTTTTCTGTCCATGCATGTGTCTGCTAAGAAAGTCTTAGCTTTTATTTGCTTAAAGCTAAGATAAAGCATTTCAAGATGTATTTTACTTTAAGTCCTAACCCTCTGGATAATGGGAAGTCATCTCTCATGTCTCAGGCAACTTAGCCCTGAGCTGTGGAGGGGACTGACAGTGCTCGGCCTAAGGTACATGATTTGGTTAGACATCGCACTTACCTGCTTGATTTGTGGTTACATTTACAGACACATACTGCCGGGCTCCTGGGCTCAAGTCGGACACTCCATTCACTGCCTCAATCTCAAAGGTATAGTTTGTGTGAGCAAGCAGATCCACCATCATGACAGAGGTGTTTTTCAGGCCGATTTGCTGGGGGAGGTACCTGACATGACCGCCACACTCGTCACACACACCTGCATGTGAGTTGCACTTCTTGCATGCAATATAATATGACACATCTTTCCTTCCACCAGTGTCAGCAGGAGGAATCCATTCCAGAAAGACACTAGTTTCATTAACATTTGAGATGGCATTCCGAGGAGCTGAGGGGGGTCCTGGTTTGCAAAGTAAAGTGAAAAAAACAAATTTTGAGATTATAAAATTAGGCATTGTTTACTACACAAATCTCTGGTCTGAAGGAAAAAAAATGGATTTGCAATCAATCTGTTAAGCAGGGAGGATGCAAGAGCCATCAATTTGTAATAATCTTTGAAAAATCTTGTTATACCTTTGTAGAACAATAGTGGGGTTGGTATACTATAGAAATGACTTATCTTGGCAAAGTTGCAAATTCAAATAAAGATGTTTTGCTTAGTGTATATGTAAAGAATTATGGAGTAAAAATATGTATGCAAAAATGTTAGATAAAATTATGTATTCAAATAGTGGTGAGTTCTTTGGCAAGTCCAAGGAAAAATTCTCCTTGGAGATTGAACAGATTACTTCCTCAATGATACTCATCCCTGAAACCTAGGAAGTAAACATGAAGGATTTACTAAGCAATGAGCACAGGTAGAAATAGGATTTATTAGTGGGTCTCTTGACTACAAATTCCACAAAAAGTAGAAAAAGTAGCCTGAGTTTATCTCAAAATAAATTGCATAGCTACTGATAAACCACCAACAGAACTTGGAACCTCCTTCATATGTCAAGAAAGAACTAGAATTTAAGTAGTTGATCAACATTGCAATCTGTAATAAAAGTTTGCTTACTTTGATATTGTTTTAATATTGTGGCTCTGCAAAATTGTGAATTTTACTTAATTGGAAACCTAAAATTTGTTTTAAAAATAACTCTCAAAAACACAATAAGAGGAAGAATGAACATGTTCTGACCTTGAAAGATCAGCAGAATAAAGTTATATATAAATAACAAATAATATTCATGTGTATATTACTTTATTTCTGAAATAATAGCAGACTAAAGAGAATTAAACTTGTTTACATATCAATTGTAACAAATGTATTACTCTGGTGGGGGACGTTGATAATGGGACAAGCTATGAATGTGTGTGGACAGGGGATACATGGGAAATCTCTACACCTTCCTCTCAGTTTTGTTGTGAACCTAAAACTGCTCTAAAAAATAAAGTCTTTAAAAGAATTCATTGCATAATGTCTGACTCTATAGTAGGTTTTTAGATACTCAGAGTTACAACTTCAGCCAGCTGTTAATATTATATGATCAGATGTTCTCAGAGAGAAAATACATTTATATTTGTTTCAGATGTAGTAAAGATTTCCCAACAGGGAATAAAATGGACTGTGATGGTAGCTGAATGGTTCATAAGCATAAATTAAGCTACTTAGGATGACAGCGCTTAGTTATCTTAATATGTGCTGTCTGTTCTAAATATAGAAATTAATGTTAATTTCTACCTAACATTTATTAAGCCATGACTGCTGAGGACTAAATTTAAAAGTAATAAGAAAGCTACCTAGTACTTATAAAATATCACTTAAAATTAAAGAACTCCATTAAGTAAAAGCTGCCAGTTTTGACAAAACAATCTCCACTTTAGCTATATTTGTGGTTGACCCTGTGAATTTTTCCATACAACCTCACACACTTTGATATAAAACAGTCACTTTTAAGTTAAAACAAATACTTAAGATGGAAATACAAGTTGTTTTTTTTTTTCTATTCCCTCTACCTTATTTATTTACTAGTGGAAGGTTATGGAGAAAATGTAATTTGAGATCAAAATGTTACAGGTTTACTTTTGAGAAAAAGGTAAAATATACTTGAAATTTGTCTACTTCAAAAAGATATCAAACTTCTGAGGGTTTTTTTCTACCAACTGAAATACACCCTCAGTTACCACCTTTCCTCTAAATCTGTAAAAACTGCATCAGAGTCTGACTCTTTTTCTTGACTCTGCTACTAACAGCCCTCAGCATGTGGATGGGGGCACATATACCTCTCAAAGTCAAAATAAAACTCATATTCAAGGGAAGCCCTAAAGTAGAGGTAACCAGTGGAGACTGAGACTGACATGCACCTAAAAGTAATGTAATGAAATTTCACTGTCCTGCTAATAGATGTGATGCATGAACCAAAGTAGAGCAGTGAGAATTACCCTCAATTTGAACAGATTCATTAGAATCTGAATTTTGTTTGATTTTCTTTTCCTACAGGTTTATAACATTTTGTTGTCCAGAGTACCAGAAAAAACATTAAAAGTAGTTGAAACCATAAATTTAATAGCAAAGAGCCAAAGAGACATCCATCAAGCCATCTCATCTGTTCAAGGGTATCATCATATGAAGAATTTGTGTTATTATGAATGCAACTAAGAACAGAACACACACACTCACAGATTATATATTAGAAAGATCTTCTACAGGACTCCCAATAGTCTTTTTTGAGAAATGCATACAAACTAGTGTTCTTTTGAGACACAGTTATTAGAAATTCACACACCTGGAGACAGAGAAAATACAAAGCCTCAGGTCCTAAAAGAAAGCTAAGCAGTCCTTGCCACCAGACCAGGGTTCTCCACCATTCCCAAACCTAGTAAATTTACAGAAAGGGAGGCTCACATTTGTGCTGAGAAAGATAAAGGTCATGCATGGACTACTTAAAGAAAGAATACTTAAAAAATTAATAAAATTTAAATAAGTCAAGATATGGTTTTCTCTCCCTAATTTACCAAACTACAGTCTAGCCAACACTCCCTATTTGGTCTTTCTTTTGCTTTGAATAATTGAAGTAATTTCTACTGAAACCAAGATGTATCACATCCAATCATTGTTTATATCTCCTCAATTCAAATGTATCCTCTCAAAAAATGTATATAATAATGTCATTTACTTATTTGAAGAAGATAGTTTATAATTAATAATCATCTAACCCATAAAATTATCAGAATGTGATAAAGAAAGATCTTTAGCAATATAGAGTTAATTAATATCAATGATTTGAGAAATTATGAAAATATGTTTCACTGACACAATGAAATTGACACTGAAATTCAGATAAAATTTCAGTTTGTGATTATTTAAGTAAAGAAATTGTATGTCTTTAGATATGATACCCGTGAATGCTAAATTTTAAAAAAATGTGTCTTCATCTTTGAAAGCACCTACAACTTACTGTTATCTAAAATAGTAAAACATGGGACGTCATGGAAACTGAATGTTATGGGGAGATGGGATTCACTGTTCTTCCCTTCAATTTTCTGTTTTTGTTTGATCTGTTATAGAGACTATGGTAGAAAAACTAAAGAAGTATTGCCATGAAGCAAACTAACATATAAATTTGTTTCCTTCCCAGAAATATGTGGAACACTAGAAAAACAAAAACATCAAAACATCGATAGATGTGGATGTACCACTGCAACTGTTGGAATTAAATGTTTAATATTCATGTACTCATTGTAAGATTACCTGATCATATAATTAATAACAGTTAAGGACACTCACTGTTAATAAACACAACAACTACTTGAAAATCCTAGTTGACAACTGATTTTATATTTGACTCTTAAATTTGATTTGCCAACCCCCAGTTCTCCATGTTTGTGTAGTGTTTCCTGTCTTCTTTTATAAATGACCTTCTCATTGGTCTTTGCAGCTTAGTGGGGCAGGTTAGAATGAGAAGGTAGAAGTGCCATGTACTGCATGTTTTTGTGATCAGAAAGCTGCCTTGGAAGAAGAAGAAGAGGAAGAAAAATAAAAAAAAGGTTTACCAGAGACAGGGAAATGGATTTGTCAAAGTCATGTTTGGCTATCATGAACACTAAAACAAATCATAAAATAAAAGGAAAAATTCCATATTTGTGGCTCAGATGTTGAATTTGAAATGAGGGAAAATGGATGCTTCTCACAGTAAGTGATAAAAAAGACTCAAATTTCTCAATGCTTACTCAAGAAGGTTGAAATCTGGTGAAATTCTATATTGGAACATTAAACATTATGCCTGTTTTAGGGGAAATGGTAATAGAATGTAACAGGCTCCATCATGCTCTTTCTTCAAACTGGTGAAAATTAGCATCACCAAATGTCCATGGGTTTCCTTACTTGTGCATGCCATTGTGGGTGGATCAGACTCCCTCCTGAAATAATCCTTTTCACAGACACAAGAGGTTGAAGCTTCCTCATGGGTATAACTGTGAGGTGGACATTTGCTGCAGCTCTGGCTGTGAGGTGAGGCTTTGAAGAACCCAGGTCTGCACACTGTCAAAAGAAATAAGAGACTAAGCTTTTCCCTGGAACAGATGCAGTGTTTGTTTTGTGAATAATGTCATTATTTTGACTAGTATACACAGATTACATATAACACCATCTTTTCATTAATTTCAAAAATTTTTCACCAGTTTCTGAATCATAAATAACAGGCTATTCATTCAGATAATTAAATATTTATTTTAAGTATTTAAATTAAACGTTTGGAATAGATATATTTTTAATGATTTTTATGCTACAGGAGCTTATAAGAAATTATAAAAGGTAAATGCTCATATGTATTTAAAACTGAAGAAGTGCTTTGAGTATAATTTTCATTTATGCTATTATTAATACAACTTATGTTGAAGAAATACAAAATTTCCACTATGCTCAGAGAATGGCATGGTACACAGTAGTTACTTAAAATTTTGTTGTTGAATTAATAAATAAACCAATTAGTAGGTGCTAAAACCTTCACAAAATTCTGTTAGAATGGAAAGAATGCATAATTGAGCTGGTATATCATTCACATTATTATTAATTCACATTATTATTATTATTATTATATTGATTCCAGGAGGAGTCATATTTTAGGCATTTGTTTTACATTTTACTCCATTTTAGAACTTTTCGTTGAGATTCTTACTGATTCAACATGCATCTATTCTAATATCAGTCATGTTTATACTATAAAAATTATAATGCTCTACAAAGGGGAAAAATTGTGCCTTATTCAATTTTCCATTCACAGTACTTATCACAGTGTTTGACCACAGAAGGTGTTCACATATTGTTATGTAATGCACACATGAGTAAATGGCATGGCATTAAAAATGTAACTGAACTACTTAGAATCACATGAAGAAAATGTTCTCCGATATTTTTCTTAAGTTGGTGGTCAGGTAAGTAAATGCTAACAAAATAAGTCTCTTTATTCTGTAGATTCCCTAGATTGTTGTATCTTTCTTTCCTCTCAATGGGTAATAAAGCCAAACTTCAATATTCCAATTGCCCATTATGGACAAAGTGAAGATCATCAAACTGATGGTTTGATTACTTTTTAGAGCTTAGTTAACATAAAGCTAATCAACCATCTATGTTTTTTCATATTTTGAAAACTCGCTATATATACTTAAGAGCATTTATTCAAGTATCAATGAACATTTGCTAAGCTTAAAGGTAAACTTGTATTTCAAAGGAATTTTTTGATAGACATAATGAATTGGGGCCAATTTTCACGTGCTATAAATGATCTGGGGTTTTAGTAATCCATGCTAAGGTTTTCTGCCATCCCCATGAATAATCAGGAATTGACAAAAATGAGAAGGTACTTTTTCAGTAGATCTAATTATAGCTATAGTGAAGCCTTAATGCTCTTATAAATTCAGAGCGAATGTGAAGGTATTTGAAAGATAAGAGCTTTTTGATAATATTAGGGACATTCTTGTAGTTAAATGATTAGGAGAAGATTTAAAATATTATTTTTCTTATAATAGGATTGCTGTAGCAACCAGTACCATTCTTAGCTAAGTTACCCAATTTTTCTTCTTTTATCCTTTTTAGTAAAACCATTCTCACTTCAAACATGATTTGCTCTCAAAGACATGAACTGTCGATCTACACATTCTGCATATTTGGAACTCATTTATCACTCATGAAACAAAAGTAATTTCTTTTTAATGAGTGCCTTTTAATTTAAAAACTTTATATGATATCACATATTACACTATTTTTCAACCCTCCATGGCAACTTTGGAAATAGGAAACAATATAAATGTAAGTAAAAAGTAGATACATGTATCTTTCTGTTCAGTAGCTGAACAAAATGCTTTCAGCAGGTGGTGGGCCAGTAGCAAGTTTCCTTGCTACTGGGTTATGAAGGTAAAAAAGATAGACATGGCCCTGCCTTTATGAGTCTTAAAGGTACTGTAGGAATAATTATAAATATGATTATTCTAGGAAGGAGAAAGAGCTTGGGAGTGAATATGGACACTTAATTTAGACTGGGATGTCAAAGAAGACTTCCCTCAGGAAGCAGAGCCTCTGCTGAGATGTAAAAGATTAGGAAGAGTATCCAATTTGAGGAGGAGTACTGCAGTGCCTTAGAGGGTAAAGTCTTTTCAAAGGACCAAAAGAGGAGGACCAATAGGGATATGAAAAACACTAAAATATTGATCAGGGAGATAGTAGGAATAAAGAGGCAGAGATGAAGTTAGGGAAGAGGATACCAGGTCAGAAACACCTTATGGTTTCTATTATTTGGGACTTGTATTTAATGGGTAAAAACAGGTTATTACAATGTTTTAAGCATGGAAATAATAAGATCAAAGTAGTGTTTAAGAGATCATTTCACTGTAGCACGTGCAATGGATTGGAAAGGAACCTGGTTGGAGGCATTTGGCCTTTTTGTTTCTGTTGCATTGGTCTGAAAATGGACAAGAGTGGATCCAATGGTGATAGATAAGAGTAGGTAAATTCAGGAGATGAATATGAGGTAAAATCAGCAAGATTTCATGATACATTTAATTGATCAGATGCATGAGTGATAAATCTTAAGAATAACTCTAAGGTGCTTGGCTTATACTGCACTGGCAATACTGGTACCATTTTCTCAGAAAACAGTAGATCTAAAATGTATTGGGGGAAGATAATGATTATGTTTAAAGCATTATTTAATTTGAGGTGGCTAAAGAAATCCAAATAGAGGTATAGTGAGGAAAACTGTAGGGTTTAATGTTGTCCAAGAAAAATATCACAAAACCGTAATTATCCATTGCCTTCAAATCATGGCCCTAAATCCAAGTGAGACATGCAATGCTGCTACACAATCTTAGTATTATTTTCTTAGTTAACTTCAGTTCCCACTATTGAAAGGATTATTTTGTAGCTTTTCCTCTTTCTTCTAAGTCCTTATAAACTCTGTTCCTTTGTGACTCTCATGGTATATTTGTGTGTGCACGCTGAGAAAATAGAAGTCATCAGAGAGGAACTTTCTTATCTTCCTACCACCAAATCTCCAAACCTATATGCACCTTTCTTCCTGTTAAAGTGGAAATGTCTTTGCTCTTATCAAATAAAAATATATTTAATTGAATTAGGAATTGTAACTCTCTGAGAGTAATTTTCCAAGTGTCTACTATCCCTTTTACATACTCAGGGGCACTCTCAATCAATCTCTCTCTCTCTGTCTCTGTCTCTCTCTCTCTCTCCCCCTCGCTCCCTCTCTCTCTCCCCCTTTCCCTCCCTCCTGTAGTCATTAACAGGAGCCTGATACAATTTCCAGAACTCATCAATGGAAACAAAATGAAGCAAAACAAAACACATAACAACAACAAAACTATAAATCTCACATGACCTCATTTCTCCCCATGGGAAAAGCTACCAAACAGTTTGGTTTCCGTGCAGAACACAATTTCTTAAATTATTTTACCATACATGCATATCCACCTCCTCATTTTAAGTCACATGTTGACACACTCCACTCCACTGCCACTGCTTTTATTAAGAATGTAGCCTACTTGTTGCCATACTTCTCCACAGCATTTGATCATGTCCTCTTTTTGGAAACTCCAGTTAATTTTCCTACAAAATGCTAGCATAGCCTACAAGTTTCCACACAATATTTAAGAAACCCTTTAAATGTGACCTCATTCCTCACTCACTATCTCCATTCATACTAACCTACTTGCAATTTCCAGCACTTGAGAAACTCCTTTATCTGCCTCTGAATATTGCAGGAAAAGCATTCCAGGACAAAAGACAAGAAATGTAAATTGGGCGGGGAGGTAAAAAAGCTTCTAGTTCATGATAAACTTGGATTTAATCTGAACACATTTGGAAGACTCTGTGTGTATTATTATTTTTTTGAGGACATTCTTTCTGTTAAGGACTGTGGCATGGAATATTTGTACTGTGGTGAGAAAATAAAAATTATACTCTATACCTTGAAGCTACGATATATTTGGGAAACACAAAATAAATAATAGTCAAAAAAAGTAAAATTTACTTTTTACATTTTAATCATGACAATATTCAACAAAAATTATTTAAGTAAGCGGTAAAATTTCTCTAAATTCCAACTTGATATAGTTCATTCAAAATAAAGGAAGATTCTGGAGCAAAGCTGTTTCACATGACATGTCACCTAAATATTTGAAAATACTATGCAAGTCCACTCAAGTTGGACAAGAAACAGGAGAAAAAAATGCATCCTATGTTAACATGTTTCGTAAGATTTTCTTAGCAGTCCTCTGGAGGCACAGAAACTATTTTTAATAACTCTTATTCTGTCCATGCTTCAAGTCTCATTTTAAGTGCTATGTTTTTTTTTCTATGATGCTTGTGCTAAATCCATGATTACATATTGTTTCCTTACACATCCTTTAGAACTTTGAACCATTTGTTTAGCGTCTCTTTTATGGTAGATAGAAAATATTTTGCCAAAATTCTATGTGTATGAATTCTCATCTACTCCCAACTCATATAAACATTCTGGAGAATGGAAACTGTTCATTTGATTTTCATCATATGAAGCATAGTTCTTTGTGTTGAGTACATATTCATCAGTATTTACTGGTATAAGTAGTACATTTGTGTCTTTCTTAGGGTCTAAATGGTATGGCAGGAACTTAAAAAATCTGGTAATCAGAGTTGCTTAAATATTAAGTTCTGGCAAGTAAAAAATAATATTTCATCTTCACTCACTACTTTAGAAGTTTTGCACAGATTACCAACACTAACTCTCATATGTATCACTTTAAAAGCAAAGATGTTATAGTCAGTTTTTAAATTTAAACATAAGATGCATGTCATTTATATTCAAATTAATGAAGGCTGTCATTTGTTAAAAGTGTGAAAAGGTGCTGTCTACTCTGATTAGAAATTTTTTTAAATCCTCAAAATTACCAAAAATGTATAGTTGACAAGTTAGGATTTTTTCAACTATTTCTTGTCATTTAAATTACTTTTAATGTTTCCAAAATATTTTCATGTTAAAGGTCCTTCACTCCTGGGATACTTAAATTAATCCATTTTACAATTCAAAGTCAATACTCCAGAAGCATGGTCACCAAGAAAAAAAAAATTTAAGTAATGTAAAAAATACTGTTTTAGTAATTTATAATTAAATTATAATTCTCCCCATTCGAATTAAAATATACAGATCATTTAAATATATATATAAATATATAAATAAATATATATGTTAGAAGGAAATGAGAATAATAAATGCACAGACTGTTGTTGTCTATAGAGTTCAAGATATAATTAACCTTCAAAAATGTCATTAGATTGATCCAATTATACTTTATTAAGAATGACAGAAAATCACTATGAACAAGATTTTTACCATAGTTCTATCATATGTGAATTGTCAGAGAATATAAGCTATGTCAAATTTGCTTTTTAAATAGATTTTTCAAAATAAGGTGCCCACAAGATAGTTAGCTGAAATTTAAAAGATGTGTTAATTAAGAAAAACAGCATAACACAACATGCTAGAAGGAAATTAAAACTCAAAATATATCCAAAAATATTTATACCAAAATTTAACAGTAATAGAAGATTTATCCTTACATTTAAAATATATGTTCAGCAAAAAAATAGGTACTGTGTTAAAACAGACATTAAAATAGATTTTCAACTAGGTAACAGTTCTTGAATGTTTGCAAACAGAAACATGACAACTAACCTATTTTAGAATCTAGAATAGGCTAATTAGAAACTAAGTTTAAATGATTGAAAGCAATAAGGCTAATTTGAATATTAGAAAACAATATCAGAGAAGAACAAGAATACTATTGATAAATACTTTAAATATATCTCTTTCTCTAGATATATATATGTATATATATATAAATTAGGCTCACCAAATATTGATAGACACTCAAAGGAATTACATAATATTTATAAATAAAAGTAAAATTAATTGCTACATATCCTTTACATATTCACTCATTCAATATATGTAATAAAACAAGCCTATGTGTCATAAATTGTACTGGACATATAAATATAAGTAAAAACTACTCATTGCCATTATGCCATTAAATAACTCAGTCATCTGGCTATTGCTTACATGTTGTCTGGCATATATTTAGGCATTCATTACTTGTTTAATGTTTAGTATTAATACACACATTTTTAAAAGACACTCAAAATGACAATTTAAAAATAGAATCCTGTGTGTGTGTCTGTATGTGTGTGGAGACAAAACATTTTTGTCTCTCAGTAAAAGATATAAACACACATATTATTATTAATTATATATAAAATTATAACTTTTATATACTTATTAAATTATACTTTATATTGTAAATTATAAATAAAATATAGATGTGTCACTTTAGAAATTGTTTAGGATTGTATTACTCTCAGATTTTTATGTTCTAAATCTATGTCATTTATAGAAGTGCTGTATCATGTAGGGTCAATGATCAATTCTACTGAACTGAACTCCCTCTCTTAGTCTAGGGTAAGACACCTCCCCTATAGGTCACAAAAGAGCAGAATATACTTAAATTTAGTAAAAAAATGTGTTATGTACCAATATTACCTCCTACTTTATTTCTAAGATCAGAACTTCCATACTTCATAACTAACAGCTAGCAACATTAGAAAATACTTAAAATTTGAAATATACTGAATAAGTTATGTATAGATAATATCTATGTACTAAATAACCTGGGATGGAATATTTGTCATGCTCAAGTAATTCATGTTGATTGAATTATTACTTAGTTAAAATTATTCCTTGATGATGATATGGTTTTCTAAGATAAAACAGTTAAGCTAAACTAATTTCAGTTTCACAAGTTTAAATACCAAGAGTCCTATGGAGTATTCATGAAAAGACATTATGCAGTGATATGATGATGTATCTCTCCACTTTGGCAACATGGACATGCATGAGATATAATAACTAACCCATGAAGCCCTCTGTGGTTTGGAATGGACAGACACATGGCCCCTAAACTGTGTACAGCTGTAATTCACAAGATTACCATTTTATATTTATCTAACTAAATCTCCACTAAAATAAAAGCCACAGAATTTCAGTGACTCTTCAAAGACTTCCATAACCAATCTATATAAGGATGAACATTGATTGAAAATAATAGAATCCATGGTATCTCTCAAAGCAGAGGTTATAATTTCCCTTTAATTTTTGATTAACTGGATTTCTCTCCAATAACAAACTGCTATAGATAATTTTAAAGTTATATTTTAATTGTTAATTTACTGGACACATTTTATTGCTGTAATTTCAATAGATACTTAAGATGCTGAGCAGTTTTGTTCTCCCAAACAAATACCAGCATGCTTTAGTAATAGTGTGTATAGGATATGTATGAGACTGTACATGAATGTGCAAAACATTTGATATTTGGTTATACATTTTCAACTTCATTTAAAAATTAATTAGATAAAATTAATTTAAAATTTTAATCAGATAAAGATTTGGGAGTTAAAAAGCATTTATGTTGTTAAAATGAACAGAATCCAATGCAAAATTTGTTTTGAAGTATATGCAAGGTCTGGCCCAGGGTCTTGACCTTGACAGCTATGATAAAAATAGTGCTTTCTGTTATGAACATTTCCCCTTGTACCACTGGGCATTACGTCTCAGTTCACTAACTCAGAAGATGATATAACCAGAGTAACAAAATCATATCTCCTTTGATATGATGAAAAAGTACAGATTAAGTATGTACCATTTTGAAATAAAGAATAAGCCACTTTTTGTGGTATAAATGAATTAGTGATAATTTTCTCCTTAAAAATCAAGCAACAACTACAACAAAGGAAAATTTACTCCTGAGTCCATTAAGAGAATTACTCCCCAGATTGGTTATAATTTGACTTTAACTAAAATGTTAACAATGCAGTTCTCTTTAAAAAGCATAGATATAGAGAGATTAACTACAGTAAGTATTTGAAAACTATAATTTACATTAAAACAAAAGAAATATTTAAAAATTGCCCTGATTATTTGCGAGAAAGTGTGCTTGAATATAGGATGTAGCTGGTTTATATGAACATAAATACAATGAAGGAAGTATAAAGGATACCTAAGACATGCAGTCATTCTAAATTTTCTCCAGATTGCACACTGAGACTTAAACTGAATCAAGCCATTTTGCAAATGTTTAATCCATATCTATGAAATGTTGTCCTTTTAAATTGAAAGTCTGTGAATTAGCAAAAGCAACTGGCTAGTGCAGTTAATTTGGCAAAAGCAACCATCTATTTGCCCCTAATTTTCAGGGTTCAAGTGTCCTACTGGGTTTCAAATTAAACAATTTCAAACGTCAACATTAGGGGCACAATGCTTTATTCACAGAATAGAAAATTCATGCCCAAAATAACTTAGTAAAGACTGTCCTTTAATAATATACCTTATTTCTAGAAACTTCAAGCAGGCAAAATCTGAAATATATTTCATAGCATTATATATTATATTATCTTTATTTGTCTATGTTTAGCTCACATATTTTTTCTTCTTAGTTTAATGTGATCGGTGCTATAGAATTTCTCAATCATTCCCAGAGTTTATTTTTATGTCTTAGCTATCTGGTGATCTCAATGTCAAAACCAGAATGAGGCTTGGCTTTTTTTCAAAAGTCAGAGCAGGAAGAAAAAGGAAGCCAAAAAAACAATAACTAAATGGCTGATCTCAAGGATGATTACAAAGCAGGTTCTTTACTTCGTAATATGGAAATTTAGACTTCAAGATTATAATCTCACTTAAAATTAGATTATGTTTTAAAGCATATTCCTTTCCACTGTCACTTTATGGTTACCATCCTGCCAACATCTCACCATTTTATTCTATAATTACATGATATAGAAACAATAATTACAGTAGCCATACTAATAAAACAAAATAACATATATTCAGCATGACCACTAGTGCCAGTCAATAAGTGGAACTCTACATAGATCCAGATCATTTAATTAGGACAATAATAATATGAAGTCAGTGTTATTAATTCCATTGTATAGGTACCAGGTTAAGCAATGTGCCTAAATTCTTAGAACCAGCCAATAAATAAAGAATCTGGAAGTTCAGCACCAGAGTGTCTGGTAACACAGCTAAGCTTTCTCACCATTATTCTGTTGAGAGCAGGCCTTGAGGCACCATCTTTCTTGTTCCTGGATAATAGTCACTCTGTATGTAATGAACCATTCTCAGGGTTGAGGACTGTGGAAAACATTTCAAGTGTATTCTATGCAATCTCAGGTAACCCAGACTGCTATTAGCAGGACTTTATTCACTACTTATTTCTCATTACTGTGTTCTCCACAGTTCCTGTTTTTAACTCTTTCAGTCCATGTGGCCACCTAATATCTCTTCTTTGATTAAAGAGCTTGGACTTATGAGGTTATTAGACTTGAGTTCAAATCTTGGCAATTTTACACGTATCCATATGACCCTCGAGACGATACATTACAAACCTTGAAACTAATTTTCCATATCTGTAAAACAGTAGCTCCTTTATGGATATTTGTAAGGGTTTAATTGGAATACACACATACACAGGTATAGATCCAAATATAGTATGGGTATAGATATACACGATGTGTAGCATACACACCCATATATGTGTAGCGCTGCACTTGGCAGAGAACACTCAATAAATAATAGCTCTTTACTAATATGAAGAATACTATGATTAATATGCCAATGGTCATCAAGTCTTTTTTTTTTTTTTTTTTTCGGTACGCGGGCCTCTCACTGTTGTGGC
>NC_041220.1:40448470-40461434 GCF_002837175.3 Physeter macrocephalus | reverse complement strand
CCGGACCGGGGCACGAACCCGTGTCCCCTGCATCGGCAGGCGGATTCTCAACCACTGCGCCACCAGGGAAGCCAGGTCATCAAGTCTTGAGCTACCTCTGTGTCTATCCGCTTCAACTCAGAATAGATTTACATCTCATAATCACAAGATTACAGAACTGGAAATGACCTTACATGTGGCTGTCACATGCCAGACATAATACATGCACATACCAGGCTTGTGTATAATGAGTAGCAGTAATTCCTCTCACCTCCCTTTGTTTTTCCACTGAAGAAACCATACTAACACTTGAGTGAGAGTAAAAGACAAGGCTTCATTTAAACTAACCTAAAATCTAAATTAAGAAAGACATTTCATGGCTTTTAACTATTTAACAGAGAAGCAAAAATGATTAAAATAGCCTGCCTAAAATCATAGAGAAATTTAGGACTAAAACTTTGGCCGCTGATTCCAATGTTATACATTTTCAAGTACATTCTTGAACTATTGTCAGAAGGATAATAACTCACTTTTAAAACAAAAATAAACCTCATAAACTGCCATGGAAAGCAGTTGTTTGTGGTGGTGATGGTGTTAGACTTCACCTCTCCACCTGACTGTGTTGCCTTGAATATCTCGCAACTGTCTTGACTAACGTCATCCACTCCAGACTTAGATGGTCACCACACTATGGGCAAGTCTTAAAGTAGTCTTAAATTAGATAAACAAATTCAAAATGTTCACTTCATTAGAATATAAAGCTTTAAGAGACTGCAAGCATTTATCTTTTTTAATACAATCAGGAATAACCTTTTATAAGGCTAAAATTTGACTCATGATAATTTTTCCTTCCTTAAACAACAAACAATCTCAGAAGTTAGATAATCTTTGTCTTTGTGAGTGCCTAGAGATGTGGGGTATATTTATTTTATTACAGTTTTGTAGAATAATATCACAATTTTAGGGAAACACTTTCTTCTAAGAAACTACAATTTGAATAGTATGAATGACTAACCTAAAAGTTACAGATGATAGAGGCTGATGAAAGCATGTACAGTGCATTATAGAACCTCAACTTTTACATTTTTCTTCTTTCTTTCCTTTTTTTACATCATGAGCATATTACATTGACACATTTTTCAGCACGAAACCTACAGAACTGATATTGAAAAGATAGCATTTGTTATGGACTAAATGTTGTTTGTGCCCTCAAAATTCATAGGCTGAAGCCCTGACTTCCAATGTGATGGCAGTAGGAGGTGGGGCCTGTGGAAGGTAACTAAGTAGATGAGATCATGAGGGTGGGGCCCTCATGATGGAATTAGTGGCTTTATAAGAAGATGGGGAGTGGCTGGAGTAAAGTTAGTAAAAGTAAGTGTATTAGGGGATGTGGTCAAACAGGTGGTGGGCAACAGATCACAAAGGGCTTTGAAGGCTGTTGTAAAAACTTTCATTTTACTCAGAGAAATGACATAGTACAATTTTAAAGGATCACTGTGGCTTCTGTCTTGAGAACTGACTTTAATGGATAAAGAGGGAAAGCAAGGGGAACAGTTAAGAGGCTAATACTATAATCCACCAGAAGGATAATGCTGGTTTGGTCCAGGTTGGTAGTAGTGGAAGTGCTGTGAAACCACTGGATGCTGCATATAATTGACGGTAAAGAAAACAGCATTTGCTGATGGATTGGATGAGAGATACAAGATAAAGAGAGGAGTAAAGAATGATTTGAGAAACTGAAAGGGTGAAACTGTTCTCATCTGATATAGAGAAGTTTGCAGATGGTGCACGTTTTCAGGGGAAGATGGGGAATTCAGTTTGCGACATATTACATTTAAGAAGTATGAGAAATTCAAGAGGAGATGTCAACCATACAGCTGCATAGATGAGTCTGGAGTTTGAGAGATAACTCAGGGCTGAAGTTAAGAGTATTTAACGCCATCGGACTGAATAAAATCTCCATGGGGAAGAGTGTTCATGGAGAAGAGAAGATGGTCCTCCACACTCAGTATCCAACACAAAAAATTCCAGACATTGTTGGTTGTCTTTGGCTGGGTGCTCAGGATACAAAGATACTACCAAGAGACTAAAAGCATAGATTTCAGCTATTTATTTACTAATTATTGTGCCTTCAAAGTTCTGGGCAATTTACTAAGACGTATTTTAACTTCACTTCCTCAGTTAAAACTCAAGAAATCCATGAGGTAAATAATATCAACCATTTTACACTTAAGTAAACTGTACCCCTGAAATATACCCCCCAAAAAAGCTGAGATTCAGACTCCATTCTCTTCACTGACAAGTCTGTCTCCCAATCTCCTACTTCTTTATCCTTGAAGGGATTCTGGCTCTTTATTCTTGAAAGGATTCTGGCTCTGTCAGCCTTCTTTCCCAAGAAGAAACTCAGCCCCACTTTCTCTCTCCACCTTTCCTTTTGGTTTCTGAAGGAAAACCCATATTTGGTTGGACTAAATGCCACCTGGCTTTGTACCATCCCACTTTTTATTCAAAGATGACCAAAATTAAGTAATACATTATCTGGGGGAACATTTTCATTTTTTTCTCTGTAAGATGTAAATTTCTTTCTAGCTCATGATGGCATTTTAATCAAAATTATGGTAAAAATCAACAGGGACAAAATTAAAAATCATCTATTGGAAAGTAGTCATTTTGTTGTGATACTTAAAACTTCTTATTAAAAATACACTAAATCCATCATTAGCAGTAGTTACTATTAAGAATATTTTACATATCAGTAAGCATGGCATTGCCAGTGGTAGGTGAACATACAGAGAAAAAAGTATAAGAAATAAATGTCATGAATTATGTTAATTTTAATAAACTTTTAAAAGACATTTTAAATATAAAGACTATAGTGTTTTACATAGATTTTACAATGAATCATTTAAACATCAACTGATATAAACATGAAAAATAAATGAATACACCTAACTTTTTCAAAATCTATCCTGTATGCAAAATTTAAAAATTAATCTAGTGGTGAAATCTGGGGGGAAAATCCGTGACTTTTCAAAAGTCAGATGTGTGATGGCTTACTAGAACTGAGTCTTCAGTCCTGTGATCAAGCCTGCCAGGCAGATTTGTCACTGAACCTGCAGAGAAATAGGGATTCTCAAATTATGATCTGGTTTAAACAACTGGAGTAATTTGTGGTTAGGAAATATGACATTTGGGAGAACTTATTTTGATTTATGTTGTGTGCGTTTGCACTACCCACATTTTAGGGCTCTAGTCCAAAGCAGTAATAAGTTACAAACATTGTTCTTAAGGAGCCACTAAATATTCTTGATAGATTTTCATTTATGTAAGCACACAGATAGTACGGAAGTCTCTGTTTTTTATAAACTCTTCCCCAGACATATTAAATATTTAAATTAAAGTTGAAATGGAATCATTCCTAGTTCTGACAAATCATATTTTTTAGTGGAGTACTTCACGTGAATATTTCTAAGCACTTTTGAATATTTCACATATTTTGTGTGTTTATTTTCTTTAAGGTATTTGAAACTATGCCTAGAAACAAGGCATTGATTGAATCAACTTTTACACCTTTTAAAAATTTTGGAAAGGCATCTCAATAATTAATCTTTGTCTGGTCTTTTAAATCATTTTAACATGTGTTATGATTTTGTCATGAGAATCAAAAAAAGTCAGTGGGAAACAACCTTCTATCATTATCCATATAATAAAAGTCAAGATTTAACACTTATTGAGTGCCTACTATATGCCAGATCTTGTCATAAATGCTTTGCATATACTATCATACTTTACCTACCATTTTATCCCTTACCTCACGAATCATCTTCTCTATACAACTCTGTACATCCCCCCTTTTATTGATCCCATGTCCCTCACTTCTGTAACACCTGAAAGCCTACTATTATAATTCTTAGTCTATTTTAAGTTATCAGCAAAATCTCCTGCATCCTCAATCTTTTTTCATATTCCCTTTACTTTTTAGCTCTAGCAAACACCTGGTTCTCTCCTGAAGACAGTAACTGCCCAGGGGTAACGGTTATCTCATATGCCCTCCTACCAGTTGGTTTCTAAACGTTTCCCTCCTGCTCTACATTGCACTTCCCAGACCATTCTCCCTATAGTAGATTTTACTTTTCACAGTGCCTGCCGCAAGATCTCCCATGATATCTTTTAAAATTTATTTTTGGTGAGCGCACTTAAGTTCTACTCTCCTGGCAAATTTCAATCATACAGTTTAGTGTTATCCACTGTAGTCACCATGTTATCTTTGGGAGTAAAAGCAAAAGGTGAAACCTGAAATGTAGAAGTTTTTGTTTCATATCCTAGAGCCTACTATATTTTCCCCAACATTTACATTTACTTTTTTTATGTCTAAGTTTCTACCAAATTTAAGAAAGCTGAGCTTGTGAAGTAAGCTTTATAGAAACGCCAAACCTAAACTATTCAGGTCCTAATCATTTGAGAGTCACTGTTGCATAGGTTTGCCCCAAAGGGAAGCAAAAGTAAACATTTCCCTTCCCCTTCTTTATGTAATCCAGCTACCATTCCCACCCTGAAAAATCCATTTCCCATTGCCTGCTGTAAACTTGAAGTACTAGCCTGCAGCAAGCTCAGCAGCAGCTCTTAGCCCACTGTCTGTGCTTCTCAGATTTAGAGCTTCCAGAGCTTGATTTGTGAAGCTCTATTCTGAAAATCATTATGTAACTTAACTTTTCCCTTCATTTTAAATTTCACAGTCCATCTGAAAATCTTTTTATTTAACAAATAGCTATAACTCTCAAAACACCCATCTCTGGTACTCAAACCAACAGAAAAAGGTCTAAGATCTCACTAACTGATTTATATTTGCTAGGGGTGCTGAAAAATCTGAGGTCTGTCCCAGCACTGCCTCTAACGTGTTCTATATCTCCCAAGGAGGCTCTGGTTCTTTTGTGTCCCAATTCTTTGAGAATATTGCAGGATAGGGATTTTCTGCTTCATCCTTGGTCTGCTGGGCTTTTCTAAGTAATTAATAATTATAGATGAACTATGTAAATACACAAATTTTCAATAATTGCACTTGACTTACTCAAAGCCAACACCCTATTTACTTTCCTCATCATTTTCATCTTTCATACCGGTAAGCAAAAGACTTCTCTGTATTTAAATATAATTAAAAGAGCAACCTTGACCCTTCTCCAAATCATATCTGCCATCAAAATTAGTTTTCCAGAGTACGCAGACTTTTTAATAACATATGATCTGAGCTCTGTGGTTAGTGGAGAACAGATTTAAAGTGTCATCCAGTTTATCCAATATTTACATTACAGAAACCTCTGTGCTTCCTTAACGTAAATGTATGAATGACATAAGACTTTGAGTTAGTGTAACTGAACCAGCAGAGGCCCTATTTATTTCATAATTGATGTACAGCTCTTCATATCACACCCTTGTCCTCTACCAACAATGCTTTTCTTACACAGTGTGCAATCAGTCCTTTTTTAACTCATTTCTATTTTCTATTCTTACAATTCACTGCAATTGAAATGATTCAATATAAATTTTACAACAATCTGAATAAGGTGGTCTCACATCACACATTTTATTTTAAATCAGTTACTATAAGCAATACCCTGGGAATTGAGAATATATTAAGGGAGTCTAAAAAGCATGATTAACAGAAAGAGGCAAAGGATATAAAAGAAAATCATTATCAGGTGGCTGCTAATTTAGTGGATTTAATTTTTTTCATACTCTATCTTCTCCATTCTTAATATTTAATCACAGAGCATCAGTAGGCAGACTAACACAAAATATATAATTGAAATGTGTACTTAATATGATACATGATAAAGTATGTAGTATAATATTTAATATAATATAACATAATATAACAGACATCATATTATATAATATGTATTATATATCACCTGGGATCCCACAAAAGTAATAAACATGCATAAGAAAACTTAGAATATTTTTCCTTTGTATCATGGTTTTTCATGTAAAATAAATTGGAACCATACATTGCCACAGTGACCTGGTGCTTGAGCTTTGAAGCAACAAAGTATGGAAACAGAGATTAGGGGTACATTTTCAGTTGGCCTGATATTTCATTTCTCTTTGCTATTGTAAATGGAGGGGACTGGCTAATTTTCCTACAGTGTGTGAGAAGATGTCCAGCTGGCTGGGATAAAAGACACATTTTAAGAGAAACAAAGTTGTTTTGCTATATGATGAAAAACATATTTTATAACCAAACGTGAAAACAGAAAACAGTTTTCAATTGAGCTTACAAATCTGATGCTGTACAATATTTTCCTTTATGAAACAGTTTGGATATCAAAGACCAGGAGCTATCAATGTGGAACCAAGGGTTTAGAGAGATAATAAAAAGGACGTTCCAATAGCTTTGTTGAATTTTCAGAGTCCTCTTGATTTTTTTAGTTGCTTCTAGCTCCTCCTGAGAAAAAGAAAACTACTGAGTAACAGGTTAAATACACAGTATGACTAGAGGCAAGTTTTCAAGTTCAAAAGTGCCTTTTTCCTAACCTAGAACAAAGAAGGGGGAAAATGGTGGATGTTTACTTCCACATCAGAATAGCTAAGGTGATTAAGCCAGCACCACAAAAACTCTTCTGAAAACTTCAGAGTAAATATTGAACTATGAAATGCCTAGAAATAATTTAAAATGATTGACTAGAAAAACAACTTGGTCTCCACTTCCAAGCAAAATTGTAAACATACATTAAAAATTTTACTGCTGTCTACATTGCTTTCACTGTATTTTTTCATTCACTACATTTTTGATGGACCATAGTACTCAAGGAAGTCTATCAAATAATTGGAGCAGGATTGTCATTAGAGTAGTGAAATTGAAATAGGTAAGTATAAAATTTTTTAAAAGATAAAATATTTTGAAGTGACTCTGTCGAAGGAGAAAGGAGTCTAGAGGCAAAATCTAGAGAGCAAAACAGATAATGTGCTTTGTCTACTGAGCCAAAGATGACTACGTAGACAAAGATGTGATTCTTTCAAATGTTAACACATCATATCCTTTATTGTTGCCTTATATTTTTATACCAGACATGTATTTCTATGCTCTTTATGGTGTGTACATTTACATACCACTTGTCACATTGTTCAGTTTTGTAATTATATCTGTACCTGTATTTTCACTCCAAACTGTGAGTTCCTAGAAGATCAAAGTTGTGTTGTATATATCTCAGCATACCTGTTTGGAATCAATCAAACTCTGCTTGGATTAGCCAAATGGAGTATCAGAAAATAGCCTCTAGATAAAGGAAGTTAAATATGCATATATATCACACTTTGTGTAGCTGTGCATTTTCATTGTGTTTCATTCTGAATAAAATCCTGGTAATTTTCCATATCAATAAACAAGCTTTTCAAGTACTTACACCAATATTTTCCCAAGAAAAAGAACAGATTGTTCGGCAGCTGAAACACTGAGGACATAAGTAAATATAACAGATCACCTAGCTACTCCTACAAAGCAAAGGAGGGGTACCTGAATTTTGTGTTTAAAAGTATCTAATCCTTCCAACAAAGATCTATTCTGTTCCACAATGATACACATCATATAAATGTCACATCTTCTATGAGGCATTGTAACTTTTTCCTTTCTTAAAAATATCTTCCATACCATATTAACTCCTAAGTTCCATGTAGAGTCCTACAGTATGTATCCCGTGCCTTAAGAAGAGCCTGTATTTGAAGGTAGTAGATTTTTAAAGCTTACAATTCTGCAATTTTCCATCTACTAAAAGACTATTAAGTAGATATGCCTTGGAACTGCTGTATTAATGGAGTGGCATTTGGCAGGTAGTGCTATGATTTATTTTACAAGTTGCCTTTAGGACTGTGTCTAAGAAAGAGAAATAATTTAATATAATTTCATTCATTCATTCATTCACAAGTTTTTTATTATTTTGTCCCAGGGCTATGAAATGATAATGATACAATTTAAAAAGACAGGTTTACGGGCTTCCCTGGTGGCGCAGTGGTTGAGAGGCTGCCTGCCGATGCAGGGGGCACGGCTTCGTGCCCCGGTCGGGGAAGATCCCACATGCCGCGGAGCAGAAGGCAGGTTTAAAATTTATCATGAATTTAATATATAGCTTTTCGTATTTTAAGATGGAACTTTTTTTTTTTTTTCGGTACGCGGGCCTCTCACTGTTGTGGCTTCTCCTGCTGCGGAGCACAGGCTCCGGACACGCAGGCTCAGCGGCCATGGCTCACGGGCCCAGCCGCTCCGCGACACGTGGGATCTTCCTGGACCGGGGCACAAACCCGCGTCCCCTGCATCGGCAGGCGGCCTCTCAACCACTGTGCCACCAGGGAAGCCCTAAGATGGAACATTTTTATACAATGTATTCTTTCTCCTGTCTACAGCAGTTATCGATCTGTTTGCTACACGTGTCCTTCTGCTCTTCAACTGTACAGATACACATTTGTGACGCATTCAGGTAACCTCCTACACCCTTTGGAACCATTGAAAAACTATTTACTATACTCTAAAGAGCAGTGATCTGCCTTAAAGTGCTCACATTTAAAAGTACAGACTTCCTCAAATGAAAAACATAAAGAAATAAAAACACAATGACCTTACTAAACACACAGACTCATCATTTTCTCAAAGAGAAGCCCTCTGGCATGAATGTACTGTTGAAGGAATAGTATAAGAATAGTAAAAGTTAGAGCATATCAAATTTCTTTATTTTTTTGCTTCAAACAAGTACCATGGCATTTTTCTGAATCTGTTCTTCTATATCTTTCTCTCAGGCACGAAAGATGTTTTGAAAATCTCTTGGTAGCTGATTATTACCTTAACCACTGAGGTTATAGAGATGAGTAACACTTCCTGTAATTTGAGCTTGCCAGTTATTGGACAAATTCACCTCTCTCAATTTCAGTTTCCTCATATAAAATATAGTATACTACTACTACCTACCTCATTGTATTGTTGTTATGAACCACTAATATTTAGCCCAGTACCTGTCATATAGTAAGTATTCGACTGATGATAGGTATTATTATTTTTCATTTATCAAAACTTATTGGTAATCTGATAAATTGTCAGAATTTATTCGATAACTTGTCTAAAAAAAGACAAGTTAATTATGAAGCAATTCTCTCCTTAGTGAATGTCCATTGTTTGTTAGGAAAAAATATCTACAATAGTTCAAAATCAGTTAGGAAAATAAAATTAGCATTATCTCTGATATCAGTTTAAGGAAACCAAAATGCCATGAAAGCCATACCTTGCATATTTGTAGATCATACCACCTAAATGCCAACTGCATCAAATTAAAGTTTTGCCTCACTTCCACCTTCTTAGAGAAATGCAGGATCTCCCTCATTTTCTTCCTTTTAATCTTATTATTTATCTTCAGTAAGGTAAAGGCAATAGATCCAGATAATAAAATTCCGAAATATATTAACAGGAATTTCAGAGAAGAAAAAGACCTCTATTGCCACCAAATACACATTTTTTAAAAAAGTTCATTCTTACCCCTACTTGGAAAATTATAAATTTTAGCTACCAACTCATAGATATCAGACTGCAACCATTTAAAATATTGATATTACTGACAGTTGGTGAGCAAGTGGTAACAATTAAATTTGTATATAGTGCTAAGGACAAGCAAACTTTGGAAAGAAATTTGGCAGTATCTGCCTAAATTCTACCTCTATGTATGTCTCTTAGAGAAACACTCACAAATGTGCCAAGAGCCTTGTATTAAGACATTTATTGTGCCATTGAGACACAATCTATAGTAGAATACTATACAGCAATGAAATTTTAAAAATTAGATCTTTATTCACCAAAGGCATAAAACATGAAAAACTTATGTTGATAGGAAAAATAGCTGTAAAATTATACATAAAATATTTTCCAATTACCTAAATTTTGTAAAACTAAGAAAACATAACTATATACTGAATTGGAGATGCGCACACACACATACCCACAGACCCACAGACCCACACACATAGAAACCCACACACAACATACACATGAAGTACAAAAAGACATAACTAGAGGAGAGTATTTACTTTTGGAGAGGGTTAAGATTCAGTAGGAGTGGAGCCTCAACTTTATTTTTTTAATGAAATAATAATTTAAAAAGAAAACCATTTCTTTTTAAAATCAGACCTATATTTTCAACCAATAACCTCATGGGGTTTGGTATGAAAAGCTGAATGGTAACTCTGCTAGGACTAGGATGTGGTGGGAATTAAAGTTCTGGGCGTCCTTATTTTTAAACATTTTAGTTAATTAAATAAATGTTCCAGGGTTTAGTATTATCTGCTCATCTCTCTCACTATGTTGATGGAAGTTTCAGCTATGGTCAGCTTGAAAAAAAAATCATTTGACCAGTAAATGGCATTACCAAAATGTTTCCTAAGTCATTTCTTACATAATGAGATATAATCTTGCTGTGGATGTTTGCAAATATAAAAGGGGGACACAGTTAAGCACTTCACATTGATAAAATATTAGGTGCTGTGAGCAAAAACACCACAGAAGAAATTAGCAGCTTCTAGATTTAGCCTAATTAATCCAAAATTGGATAAAAAAAAAAATTCTGTGCTTTAATTTTGGCACTAATTTTTGCTAAGATTAAAAAAGAGGGAAAAAAAAAAAAAAAAAAAAAAAAAAAAAAAAAAAAGAGGGATTTCCTAGTTTAAAGAGTCTAATTATTCTACTCAAGTACATTTTATGCACTCTTAAGAAATGTGGTTAAGTCACTTCCTCCTCTATCCTTTTATCCTTAAGTAAAAAGCATTTGGTTTTCCCTGTTGCTTAGAAAATTCAATCTGTATATACATTCATTCATTAAAATCCATCTTTTAATGTTTAATTCAAGAATCCCAAGAGGGAAATAACTAGTTCAGGATACCCAGTGATTTACATACTACATCCTTGTCAACAAATATGCAGGGCAGGAACGAATTTCATTTCCTTTTGTTTCACACTATTTTTTCCATCTTTGGTTGCATTTGAATTTTAACTGTGTTCACATTCTGCTATTCATAGGAAAGTCGCCTGAAGCGGACAGCAAAAGAAGCACTAAATCGAGCACGTAAATCACCTCTTCCCTAGTTCCACAGCCGATTTAAAGAGCATCCTGGCACTAATGCTTGGAAATAATATACTGTCGAACCTGACACAGCAGAGGGACTCTACTTCAAATTATAGGATAGTCCAGGTGACCGTGCAATTACAATTAACCTCTTGCCCACAATGTCAGTGATAAACAGTCAAGCGAGTGATGGATCTAAGAAAGTAATCAGGTAACTGAAAAAGCGATTTCTGAGGTTTTAGTGTTTAAAAACATTTTTTTAATTAAAATATCTCACAACTTCAAAAATGGTTTCCTGGTGAATGTAATAGTGTTCTTCACTGTTAAAGCAACTATATCATATGACATAATAAAATCGACTAGAAGAATATCTGACACACAACAGGTGATCAAGAACTGTTTACGAAAACACTTGCAGAATGTTAATAAGCACATTTGCAGAAATCCGCAACCTTTCTAATCCTCAAGCACTGGTCCAATGTTTGAAATAGTTTTTCAAAGCATACTTTTTCCCAATCAGGTTTATATGAAATAATAACTATATTGATATATTGACATCAATTATATATGAATATAATGCATGCATACAGACACAGATATAGAATATCAGGTTATGTATACTCGTCATATAGAGAACCAGAGAACAAGAGAGACAGAGAAATATTGTGTTTAAGTATACCTGGTCTTTTCACTATAGATATTAATAATTTTCATTATTGTATATGCCACATACACAATGAATGTATGTAACAGCTTATTAATAGATATCATGGTTTAGCAAATCTCTGTAGAGGCAAGAATTTTCCAACCTTTGAATCACACAAATGTGCTTGCATATGTAAAACTGGAACTATGACATGGACATATGTTACCCTTACTCTACTAAAATATACTTAGTTCAAACTCAGTATATTAAATTAATATAGTCATGGTAATTACCATAAAAATTTTCCAAGGAATTCAGTGATCAATTCTGACAAAGTTCTGGTAGGTGTTATTAATGAACTAAAGTCTACTATTAAAAAGCAATCTTTTCTAATTCAAAATGACATTATATTTTTAATTAATGTATTTATTTTTTTTGGCTGTGTTGGGTCTTCGTTTCTGTGCAAGGGCTTTCACCAGCTGCAGCGAGCAGGGGCCACTCTTCATCGCGGTGCGCGGGCCTCTCGCTATGGCGGCTTCTCGTTGCGGAGCACAGGCTCCAGACGCGCAGGCTCAGTAGTTGTGGCTCACGGGCCCAGTTGCTCCGCGGCATGTGGGATGCCCCCAGACCAGGGCTCGAACCCGTGTCCCCTGCATCGGCAGGCAGACTCTCAACCACTGCGTCACCAGGGAAGCCCCAAAATGACATAATCATACAAATTTAGAAACATTGATACTCAAAGTTAACACACATATATAAGATAATTAAGAAAGCAATTAAAGTACAAACAACTAAAAATAATACTATGTATTCTTTATTGTGACAAGTGCCAGGTGAAACAGAAGTAGTATAATAAAATGACTTTAGTTTCATATTTCTTACATTCTAGCTGGGGGATAAAAAGTCTATCATAGAGTTTTTTAAAAAAGAATTAATATAATTAGTACAAAGTGTTGAAAGGATGAAACCCAAGAATAAATTAACCAGTTAGAGAAAATTTATGGAGCTGTTAGGATTAGAGCTATGCCCAGTAACACAAAAAGTAATAATCTTAATATTAAAAAAACAAACCCAATCCAAAAATGGGCAGAAGACCTAAATAGATATTTCTCCAAAGAAGATAAACAGATTGCCAACAAACACATGAAAGGATGCTCAACATCACTAATCATTAGAGAAATGCAAATCAAAACTACAATGAGGTATCACCTCACACCAGTAAGAATGGCCATCATCAAAAAATCTAGAA
>NC_041220.1:40410285-40448248 GCF_002837175.3 Physeter macrocephalus | reverse complement strand
AGAGTGAAGTAAGTCAGAAAGAGAAAAACAAATACCGTATGCTAACACATATATATGGAATCTAAAAAAAAAATGGTTCTGAAGAACCTAGGGGCAGGACAGGAATAAAGACACAGACATAGAGAATGGACTTGAGGACACAGGGAGGGGGAAGGGTAAGCTGGGATGAAGTGAGAGAGTGGCATGGACATATACAAACTACTATATATAAAATAGATAACTAATAAGGACCTACTGTGTAGCACAGGGAATTCTACTCAATACTCTGTAATGACCTATATGGGAAAAGAATCTAAAAACGAGTGAATATATGTATAGCTGATTCACTTTGCTGTACACCTGAAGCTAACACAACATTGTAAATCAACTATACTACAATATAATTTTTTTAAAAAAAGAATGAAAGCAATATATGCAGGATGGCTTTGCGGGATAACAAGGATCTTGGTGCCTGATAGTAAAGCAGTATCACATCAGTCCTCGGCTGAATTCCCCCAGGCTTCTTTTGAACGAGAGAAAAACAATTATACTTATTTAAGCAATGAAACTTGTTTAGGCCTTTGAACTTTCACTTATATTCAGCAAAAGCTAATTCTAATGAATACTTAAGCCCACAGCACTTCAGGGCAAAAATTGCCTTCTCCTAATCTCTTTTGAAGCAAACAGATAACAATTTATCACTGTGATCTGACTTCTTTCAGTTCATTTAACTTCCTTGAAGTATGATAGGCATCAAAATCTCTTGTAATTGACTCCTTACTGACTGGTGAGGAAATCACTGCATCTGACAAGATCTTCAAGGAAAACAAATTTCCAATTACATAATATGGAAGAAGTTCCATTCCTACTGAGCTAGTATATGGGTGAAACCATGTATATTTTACTAATTGTCTGAGATAAAGTGCAATTTTCTCACACACACCAGAAAGATTAATCCAGCAGCATCCTGAGCAGTCAATTTTACTGTACTTTTTGAGACAGAAATTTTACTTAAATCTTTGCAAGGTCTCTGAATTCTACATATATATTTTTTAAATGTTGGTGAAATAAATTAAATTTGGCTTTGAATCAAATTACAAACAATTCCAAAGCATATAAACTTAATTCAACAATTTCATCCACATAAAATGAGACATCTGTATCTTTCAGCTTGAATAAAAGGAAATCTAAAATACAGAAGATTTAAATCCATCCACTTCATATAGCAGAAGTTTTGGAAGGAGAAATCTATAAAAATCTTTATATTTATTTCCCCGTTTAACAGCAACTCATGGCACAAAAAGGAAAATGAAAACTGAAATTAATTGTTCGGTTTCAAGTATTCTATACTTGATTTATCATGATATATAAAATTGGTGCATATCTTAGAATCATGTTTCTGTGATGACAACCCAGTTTTACATCCTTTAAATGGTAAATGAATTAATCACTTTCATATTCTAATTGGGTCAGACTATGACTTAAAGGGACACATTTTTCCATAAAACCCCTGGGATTCAAAAATTAGAGCATATTTCTCACATGAGAGACAGAGTGAATATCTGTATGCTCCCTGTAGTGGAAATAAAGGAAGGTAGTGAACCAAAATTTATTTTCAGTTATAAGAAACTGGGATATGGACCACTTATTTTCCAATTGATTTTTTATAACTCAACTGAGCATGTGCTTATATCTAAATTGGAACATTATCATCTTAAATTTAAGGAATAAAATTAATGTGCATCATTAAGTCTTATAGTTATTACATAACTGTACGATAAGTAGGAGATATTTAGTGAAAATATATGACATAGAAAAATCCAAGTTTTTCAGACGGCAAAATTAAGTTGTACCTTGCTATTGTGGCACTAGCTCCCTGAAACTCAGGAATGCCTGCAAGAGAATGTTTACTTACCCTATCAGATACATTCCCAAATTTTAAAAATGCCGAGAAATAAATATCTACAAAATAGGTTGAGGCTGACAGTCTTCATATGGGCTCAATTCTTTTTTTTAGTTTAGAACCATTTCTTACTTGTATCATGTTAAACATGGACTTTTCTACATATTTGGTATATCTCAGAACCCAAAAGTGAATTTGCCTCAAAGTTCTAAATAAGGATAACAGTATCTTTCTCCTAGGATTTGATAAGATTAAAGATTTGATAAGGTTAAAAAATTAATGCAGAGGAAAATAGAGTAGGGCCTGTTAAGCAGTGGGGACACAAAGATGTTAGTGGTTACTATGATTGGCAGAGAAAAGTGAAGTTTCATAAACACCTGCTGCAGGGGCTCCCTGTCTCCCACTCTCCCTCAGGCCAGGTCCCTCCATTTTGGCTTGAACTCTAGTGATTCAAAGCCATATCCTAAATCCCCTTTCACTCTTGTAAGTGTGAGGCATTCTGTTCTTTTAAACACAAGACAGAAAAACTGAGAGGTAAATTCTGCTTCTAGTGTCTACTTTTATACTAATTCAGACCTCATAGAGATCTTTTTCCCAAGACATGATATAGACTATACATACAGATAGAAATTTTTCAAAAGTTTAAATCAATATATAGACAGTTTTATTAAGGGCAACCATAAGGTTGTAAGAATGTGGAATAAGAATAATCTATCTTATACTGCTGAAAAAATGGCATGAAGTATACAAACAGCTTCACCAAAGAGCCTTTCTTGTCACTCCTACTAGATGTTCAGGGCTTGGCTGAAGTGCCCCTGGGTCTAAAGAAAGATTAAATCCTTATTCTCCTTTCTTAGGAGCATAAATAAGACTCTAGCTTTGATAGGTATTAATTTTGCATGATCTTACTTGGTTCCTTCTTTTCCATCATTATTCTCTCCAGGAGTCAAAGATGTTATTCTAGAAGAAGTTTCTTAAAAATATAATTAGAATTCTTAAAAGGTGAACAGAAAAAGAAGAAGTAGGAAATGGAGGAGGAGAAAGAAGAAAAAAGATGGAGAAAAGAATTTGTTAAAATATAATTTAGTAAGGGAATGAAGATAGGCCTTTTATGTGTCAATTAGCATAAAAGAAGACATAAATAATGTCTGAATATGACAAAAATGACCCTTCGTTAATTATTTTTAGGCAGATGTGAAAAAGAAACATAGTCATAATTCCATTTGCTTCTATAATCATGTTTAATAGCAGTTTGTTAAAATTGTACCGCAAGCCGATCAAGGGACTGGTATGTTCAGATAGCTGCTCCAAGAGGTTAAAAACAGCTACAATTTGATCAGTAGAGATGTTACAATCTCACTGAAAAAAAATTTCAAATTAAATGATATCATAGAGAAAGAGTTTTGGAAGAAACAAGGAGGCTTTAAATTAGGCTAATCCACTTTTCAAGAAAGTTTCTTGAAAGCATACTGTTTTCAAAATCTGACTCACTTTGCTAATGCTTCACTCTAGTTGTTATTGTGAATCATGTTAGTGATGATCGCACCTTTTATTACATTTTACAATCATATAATATGCCAAATAATAAGCTAAATATCATTGCACCATATTATACAATAAAATTCGCATGTGACTACTGTATTTTTTTTTTACAATAAGTGCTTTTGAAAAACTATTCTATTCTGAGAGCATTCTTGCAATTTAAAATTTACAAAAAAAAATAGGCAATTATGTAATGTGATTATTCTATAAGGGTGTTCTACTGACAGGAAGAAGATACTGACAAAGTCAGCACCATGCATGAAATTAATCACAGTGAAACAAATGTCAGGAACATACAGACACTTATCATGAATGTCATAAATGAATGGGTGGCAACAAGACATGTTAACACTATATTTCACTGTATAGACCAAAGGGTATATTCTTAAAGCCTGAGGAGTATTCTTAAAAGTTCTATTTTCCAAATGGAAGAAATATGATCATGAAAAGTTATTTCTTCTCGAAAGGATCAAATTGTCTCTTGTCTTGCACAGTTCACGTGAATAAATGGGATCTGACACCAGTCTAACTTTATCATTGACAATTCTATAGTTCAATAAGCAATCATTTTTTTCCTCTCTGAACTGCTTATTCTCCCCTGAGTTTGGTGCCCAGAGCATGTCTTTTCAGTGCGTGTTTAAAAAATAATTTATATGTTGACAATCTGAAAAATAATAGTAAAACAAAAAAGAAGGACTACAGGTTCATTCTTTTAAAGAAGAGAAACATTGCAAAAGATTCCTGCAAACATGAATTTAAGTTGGCAGGGTCCTCTTACACCACTAATCATACAATAATTAAAATACTGCAGGAATTTATTTAACACCAGGTTGGTTTCACCTAGACACTTAGATTGCCACATTACAGGACAGAAAGTCAAGGGAGCTTAACACAGTTATCCCTCTTGGATGCCTTTTTTCTCCTTATTCTTTTTCTCTTTGTAATGGTATGAGTTTCCAAGCCCCATCCCCATCCCATCCCCATCCCAGTACCAGACAGCAGTCACTTTTAGTGAAAAATCCTTTTTAAGCGTTAGTCACTAAACACTTTGAAGTGTTAGGTCTGGTTGCTGATTTCTGTTCAATGGAAGGAAAGGAACACTTCAACAAAGGAAAGACTTTGAAAATGACGAGGCTGAGACAAAAATGACAGTACAACACAACTACATGCCCCTCTCTCTCTTTCTTTCTAGCCCACATCCCTCTCTCTTCCTCTCTCTCCCTTTTCTCCTTGTCCTTTCTTCACCCCCCCCCATCTTCCCTTCCTTTCCTCCTTTCTTTCTATCTTTACTTTTTTTTCTACTTTTAAGAAAAATATCATTTAGGTTTTTGGGTTTTTTTTTCTCTCTAAGTCTCCAATCTGTCTTTTCCTCTAAGCTGTGTTTAAACAGACAAAGATAGAAAGTTCAGTCATGATGGAAAAACTACCTTGTGGTCATAAAACTATGCAGATTCTATTCTCATTAATATATTTGTCATCAAAGAAGCACAGTTTTATCGAGGATCATTTTTTTCTGCCCTAGTAATGTTGGTATTTCTAATTGAAAGAAATATAAGGTCAAAGAATCAGGCATCTATGATTCTCAAATAAGTGTATTCCTGCTACTTTCTCTTCATTTAATTTGTCTCAGTTCTCCTCTCCCTGCTTATACAGTTTGGATGGGGTTTCAAACGGGATCAGTTATGGAAAGCAGTACCCATGTATCTGGTAGGCCCCAAACAGATGGGATCTCCATTTCTCCAAAATAACCCATTACTCCTGATCAGATAACTACAAAGGTCACTGTCTTGACTAATACATATGAAAGCAGAAAGATGGCATCAATACATGATGCCAAGGCTTGAATAATGCTTATCAAAAATAAAACAATTTGTTATCAGTGATTTCTTTGACCTAAAAGTCCAGAAGAGAGACGAGGTTTATAGAACTTGACTAGTAGTACAACAATTTGACATAATGGGGTATGAATAAACTAGAAAACACAAAACAAGGAATTCTGGAGCTCAGGCTGAGTGATCGTTGATAGAGAAGAAGGTGAAAAAGGAAAGAACAAAATATTTTTAACACTAGGTAATTTTCCATTTGACAAAAGACATTACATTGCAGCATATATAAGCTACCATTCTTTATTGATCCAACAGAAGCTGGCATGTGAGGCCAATGATTTCATTTGCTAGGACCAACTCACATGGTCTGGAACAAAAAAGGTCGGCAACAATAGAACAATGGTCTAACGACAGAAGTTTCAACTTGACATATCTACTGTAGGAGTCAATTAATTGTAGAGCAGCACTGGAATGATAGAATGTCACATTCACCATACTCAGTGGTACTCTAACGCAGGGGTCTGTGAGGACCACACAATAAATATTTATAGTTTCATGAGCCACAAGGTTTCCATCACAGCCACTCAACTCTTGAGTTGTAGCTCAAAATTAAGAATTGACAATATGTAAATAATAAATAAATGAGCTCTGGGTGGGATTTGGCCCACATGCCTGCATTTGAATGACCCCATTCCAAAGAATCACACTTGAGTGAACATTTTAAATTATTTTACTACTTTTTAATCTTTATTTTATAAGTAAATGGAGAGGCAGTGAGAGTTTGGAAGTGCTAGGATGCTTACTTCTGACTGCCATGTATTATACACAGCATTCATGGTAGAGGCACTTATAGAATTTAATAACTAATCAAGTTGCAGCTATACTGGACACCAAACAAATATTTATGTGTCCCCTCGTTAATATTTCCTTCTATTCTGGGAATAATAAAAGGCATCAAGAACAGCTATGTGGAAAATTGAGAGTTTCATCGAAAGGGGGATGTGCTTGGTATTGCTTTAATAGCAATGCAGCTCTTTGCACATTTGCATATAAATTTTTTTCTGAATTTAAATAAACTATTTTTCTAATGGTTCTTATTTATTTTTGAACAAATATATTGCACTTATTCATTTTCTCTGTAGTGCAATATCTCCTGACTCAAACATACTTGCAGATATTTTAGCAACTATCCACTGATTTGCAAAAGTGATTTATAATGCCAGAGTTTCTGATTCTGTTCAAAGTTAGCAAGTGAAACTCTATGACACTAAGTTACCCAAAAAGCACTGACTTTCTTAATCTCATCTGGATATTAAGAAGAAATTAAAATATCTAAGAACTTCAAGATCCTTAAAGTCTAATTCTACAAAAAACATGTCAGCATTATTAAAAGCAATCATTAAGTGTCTACCAATCACCAAAAGGAATGTTATTTTTAGGAGGTAGCACTTTAAAAAATTTTTACTAATTCAAATCAACTTTGTCCCACTTGCAAAGTAACCTGTCTGCATAAGACATTTATTGGAAAATTTCAACTTCTTCCCTAACAGAATAAGCATTCATAAGTCCCAATGTGACTGGAAGCAACAGTTCTGTAATGGAAATGTCACTGCAACCTTAAATACAGCGTTTGCCACTGTGAAAACTGTAATAACAGATGATCACAAATGACTGGTGTGATGAATCAATGCAGAGAAAGAAGGAGAGAAAGAAGTCTGTGTAGGTGTTTGTGTGGAGTGGGGGGAAGAATGCCTTAAACACAGGAGTAAACAGATGGCAGTGACAGAGGCATTCTGGGATAAATTTGACTTTTTACACCATGGGACTTCTCTGCTACCTGCAGTTACCTATATATCAACTGGACAAAATAATGAAGGTTCAAAGGCAAGAGGAGAAAAAAGAAAGAACAAGAGTGACCTTATTGCTCTCACTTTGGTGATGAGAACAAAAGAAAGGAGGAATAAAAAAGAGCAAATGAGACAGGCAAGCTGTTTTGAAAAAGGTCAGTCAATATATATTGACAGGGCTCTCCTGACATATTTCATGGTCTAACATAGTTCATAATCCATTAATTTTTTTCCTACTGTTGTATTAAATACAATGTTCTGGATAAGAGAAAACAGATTTAAAAAATGACTCTTGGACTTCCTATTTTTATTATGATGAAATAGGTAATTCAGGCTAATTTTCCCTCTTAGAACAAGTTTAAAAAGCAGAACAAAATACTTAAGAATATCTCCTTGACGTTTGGGGACACTGTCTCTAGCAGTATTGTTGATCCCCAAACTGAAAGGCTAACCGGTCCTTTTGACAGCCACATAGGTTTAGGGAAAGAGAGATTGGAATATAATGGCCACCCAGAGACAGGGGCTGAGGGATCCCAAGTAAATACAGTAGTACTGCATTGGAAAGTGACCCTGGAAGCCTGCAGTCTAGATAAAACCAGAGGCACTCTCATACAGGATTTTGCTCAGCTTCAGATTATCTCAATTCATTAAAATGGATTGAGAAGATCTCAGATTATGAGTACCACAAGTCCTGGGTCAAAAGCAAGCATTCTCTGTCGAGGAAAATATTATCATCCAGTAAATCAAATAATCACACAGTATTGCAAATAAAATATACAATACATAATCAAAAATAACCAGCACCACAAGATAGGGCAATATGAATAAAAACTAGCCAGCCCCAAACAACAAGCAATATCAACTGATTCATGGAGACTACAGTATTGATATTAGCAGATGTAGATATTAAATAACTATAACTATTTAAAATAGCTATATAAAATATGTTCAATAAGAAAAATACAAGAAGAAGATTTTTTGTAGAAATTTGGAAATTTTATTTTAAAATGGTAAAATATAATAAAATTAGGAACTTAATGGATGGGGTAAGAGCAAATTAGACAAAATAGAGAAAGAGTTAGTGGACTGGAACATAAGTAAGAGGAAAAACTTCCAGACTGAAATAAAAGGAGAAGAATGGAAAATGTAGAAGAAGACAGGGTATGAGACAATGATAATACCCTGGGAAGTAATAACATACCTCTAATTGGAATCAGAGGAAGGGAGGAAAAATAAGATGAGTCAGAAGTAATGTTTAATAAAGTAAGGAATAAGAAATTTGCAAGCATGATGAAAGATGTGAAACCACAACTTCAAGAAACTTTATTAATTCCAAGCAAGGAAATATAAAGTAATATATTTGGGGAGATTATTGTCTATGCTTCATGTTTCTGTATGTCCTACAAGCAGAATCACTGACTGGCTTTGTTCAAGACTGATCTTTGCACAGATGTTTGTATAGTAAACATTCTTGGATAATAGAGTAAGTGCCTCACTCTAGAGCAAAGAGAGGTTTTTCTGTATGCTCCAGTGTAACAAAGGTACAGCTATAAAATCTCATTTTCCCTTAACACAATGCCTCTCACCTGAAATGCAACCCACTGAGTATGCAGGTGCCACTTGGCACTCTGCTTCTCTACTTGGGAATTAAGGCTCAGGGATTTGGCATGATGCTAACAATCTAGCTAGTGGTAATGCAGTGAATAATAAAGCTCTTTGTCTCTGACCTGGGAGTATCCTGTCTTCTACCAGTATCCATGAAACTTGGCAAGATAATTGTATTAGCTTGAAAATGAATTGAAAATAGCAGATCTTTCACAGTTCGTGATGTATATACCAAGTAAAAATTCATAAAGCCAAGACAAAAATAAATCTGAATGTCAGCCAAAGAAACCTGTCAGATTACTTTCAAATGAGAAAAAGTACACTAGCAACTGAATTTTCAATAGAAATCATGGAAGCAAGAAGATAATGGAATGATACCAGTAAGTCTCCAAGAAAATTCTGGCAACCTAGAATTTATAGTCCGCAAAAACATCCTCAATATTCAAGGTGATTTTCAGACAAACAAATTGAGAAAAATTATTATCAGTAGACCCAAGTCTTAAGGAATTCTAAAAGGTATTCTTCTGGCAGCAGGAATATGATTATAAATGGAAGAACTCAGATTCAAGAATGATGATAAATAGCAAAATATGTAAGTATCTGGCAAATTTTAAATTAATATTTATACAACCATAATCGTTTGAAATATAGAGCCAATTAAAATAAAAGACACCAATGGCTTCAGTTTGGAAAAGAGTCATGGTACTAAGTGTTCTAAGGCGATCTTTTTTCTGGAAAGGAGGTTAAAGTAACAAATGCATTTCTTTAATATGAAAGAGATGCATGCTGTAATCTCTAGGACAACCCTTAAACCCTAAAGAAAATAGAAAAAAAAAGAATTGAATTAAATTTCCTATTTAAAGTATGTCTTTCTATAGAAGAGATTAACAGACCAAGTAGATCAAGGTTACAGTATATATTTTTTATTTGTACATAAAAGATTAATGTTAAAGTTTAAAAAATCATGTATATGCCCAAACTTTGATATACAGGAATAATTCCTTTAGACACATAAAAATTACAATTAAGTCCCTGCCTTGTAAGGGTTACTAATAATCCCTAAGGTATCTTTCAACTATGCTGCCCGGAGCCCCCAAAGCACACTTCACATTTATTTATAAAACTAAGTATATTACAGCATTTAAGACTGTGTATATGACTACATAGTGATGTTGTTATTACATAAGTATCATGTTTAAAACATTTGACATGTAAAACCAATATACAAAAATTCTTAGAAGTTTTTCTCAAAACATAACAAAGATGAATATTTCAAAAAATAATAATAATCACTGTTAAATTATTGTTTTTATTTGCTTTACTGAACTGGATAAAACGTAAGAAAAGAGAAATAAGAAAAAGAAGTAAAAATTATTTTTAGACACAGGTTGCTAATTCTTCAAAACTTTTGTTTCGGGCTTCCCTGGTGGCACAGTGGTTGAGAGTCCGCCTGCCAATGCAGGCGACACGGGTTTGTGCCCCTGTCCGGGAAGATCCCACATGCCGCAGAGCGGCTGGGCCCGTGAGCCATGGCCGCTGAGCCTGCGCATCCGGAGCCTGTGCTCCGCAGCAGGAGAGGCCACAACAGTGAGAGGCCCGCGTACCGCAAGAAAAACAAAACAAACAAAAAAACACTTTTGTTTCATGGGTGGTGGGGGAGAAGTGGTCCTATTTCTCTTCATTCCAGTCATTACATCAATGTGAAAATATGTTGAAGCGTAAGAAATTGCTGAAATTCATCTATTTTGACATGTGAAAATGGATATTTCACTTGATTTATATTTTAGTAACATTTCAAATGTTAACTAACTTCTAAACTTTTCTTAACTTCTAAATGTGTGCATGTTGTATACAGCACTTACATTTTTATTTTAGTATGTCAAGCATGTGTTATGGCATACTGCATAATAGCATTCTAATATAAGTTTAAAAATTTTGTGATATACTTATTGCACAAACAGTAGTCAATATTCAATACTAAATAACCAAAGTAGTTGTCCTCATTTTTACTCATACTGATTATACTACTCAGTAATCTGTATAATGAATAATGCTGATTGATTCTGATTGTAATTTCAGAGTTCTAAGAATGTAGATATTCCCATGCAGATAGTACAATTATTCTGAACATTGGAAGCTAGTGGTTAATAAATTACATGTTAAAAATTGTAATAAAATATTTATCAAGTCTGTACTTGCAAAGTTATTTTGGCAATTTTCTTTTCCTTCTACAAACTTGTAGAACTGCAACACAAAACACTGTAAATAAGGCTCATCTTAAACAAGTTGAGCAATGATTTAGGCCTCAGTACATTTCTACCTGTCTCCTCAGTGATGCTATGTTTTCATTCAGAGCAGGGGGGATAAAAACACCAACATCACTAATGAAGCTGTTCGGCCCTGTGGCCTGATGTTGGAACAGCAGACGCTGACTTCATCAGTATTTAAATTACAGGAGCAAAGAATGTTTTCTAGTTGAGCACCGTTCCAGTTCTTTGAACTGACTGCCATGGATTCCTGGAGCTTGACCGCATTACAATTTTCACACTTAGCAACTGTAAAATTGTTAAAGAGATATCTTTCCACACGGTTTATCCATTATTACTGCTAAGTTTGGCATACCACCTTAGTTACGGACTTTAAATGCCACTTTCATCACTTCCCAGGGTAACCTTGGCCATGAAATCGGAAAATCAGATCATTTTCTGGTCCATTTTCTTCTTTTCCTTCGGATGAGATTAGATTTTGCTACGCTTGACTGACAAATCCCATTTAGGATTCAGGAGAGGCCTGTACCCCTACCTCTTTAAGAAGTGGGAAGAAAGGACCAATTTCAACTCATCACCCAAAGGCAATTAGTGATTAATTCACACTGTGAGACAAAAATACTTGTAAAAGTATAAAGTGTTTTAGTGTCAGATCACAACATTATTTAAGATTCTTTAAAAATACCAGTCATATTCAAGGGTTGTCTCTGCATGTTTTTTATTTCAAATTATATTTCTTGTTCTGTTACAGAGTAAAGCACAAGCTCAAATTATTTTTACCTGAATAATATGTTCCACAATTAACAGGAAAAATCATTTTTTAAGAAATAACCAATGTTAATCCAAAATAGATACATTTTTCATGGCATATTAACATAAGGTGATTGCTTTATTATTCAGGGATGTAATGCTTAGTTGCTTGGCTGTACAGTTCCAGATATTACCTGCTTTGAGGACATTTATCCATTGTTGATGTGGTGAAAAAGTGTGGTTGAAGAAAGGATGAAAATAATAATTGGTAAATGCCTCAGATTAATATTATGTATTCCAGATTTTGTTTTCTGAGTATATGTAATAGGATTAAAATCTCAATAATGAGTTTAGGGATGAGTTGGCATTTTAAAATCTATGTCCTGCTACACCTCAAATTTACATTAAACTGAGTGAAACAAACAAACAAAAAATCAACTAGATACATTGTCATAGAATCTGAATGAGTCAATGGATCAATGAGATGTCCAAGCCATCTTCTTACGTTTAGAGATCTGTTCAACATTGAAAGACCATTTGATTTAAATAGGCAAACTTGGAAGAGTGATATCTTTAAGGATCAACTGGCTAAAAATGATTGTTACTTTATGTTGATTTCTACGCCTACTGTCCTGTTTCTTTCTAAGCTTCTTTTTATCAATAGTTGCATTTCCAGGAATTATTATTGTATCACATTTTGCATCATTGAAGTTCTAGTGACTTCAGAAAGAATCTTTAGTAGTCCTCAATTTCTCTTTCAATACATTTAATTTCTGATTTGTGTCCAGTCAATTTGGGGCTCTAGCCAAACACCTGGTAAAAGAATAAGCTGAAATTCATTTCTAAACGTTATGTGGGAAGAAATGTGGATCACAGTACCTTGCATAAAGTGCTAAATAAATATTTGTGAAAGATTAGGCCATTTCCCTTCATCTCTCTGGCTGTATAAATATTGCAGTGCATGAATGAAGTGTTCAGATGTAGGAACTCAAATGTTTTGAAATCAATTATAAAAAGAGATTCACAGCTGCTGAAAAATTTAAATAACTTGTTTTCCCCCAAATGGAAAATCTTTCAGTAATATGGAAATATGCACCATCCTAATAGAAAATTCTAGTGAAATTTTATTTTATATATTAGGTACATTTCTGAGAAGCTGTGCAAAGCAAGCATGTGTATAAAAAAGAAAAAAATTCTCTGAATTTCATTATACTTTCAGTAAGAATACCTCTTAGCAAAAGATGTTGTCTTTGGTACATGAGAAAAATTATTACATACCTATGAATTTCAATGTTCATTTTAAAAAGTACTCCTCTTTTATCCCTGTGCTTCTAATATTATATACCATTTGAAGATGCCAAGCAAATGAGAAAAAAAAAATCTCTGAAATTTGCACTTCTGCAAATCTCAAAGATATACACTCTCACTTGAAATCTCATATATGTATGTATATTAATATATAACATTCATATGATTTCCATTTTACTATTTTCATTCATTTCATTGGATTTCATTACTTAGTTGGCTGTCATTTTGGCTATCCTTGTGATATCAACAACATTCAGCTCTATTTTATTCAACAAATAATGATTATTTATTAAGTATGTGCAAATTAATTTTTATTAAAAGTTAATAATTTAGGAAATATAGGTGAGAAATAAAATAGTCTTTGAACAAAATCTGATAGTTGGGCAAGGAAAAAGTGGTAAGACAAATATGTAGATAATTATAATAAAAATATACTACAGATTTGATTTCTTCCTAAACTCTACATTAGTTTTTTCAGGTAATGCTAGTACTTAGTCTACATTTAATTAATAAACTATTCCCCTATGTATGGTCGATGGATTTCTCATCACTAAATATATTTCCATGTTGAATTTTCTTTTTACTTGATGAAAAGTTCTATCATTCTGAAGACAACTATATGAATTATCTGATTATTTTTCATATGGTCAATATTTAGTGAGAATTTACCTTATGTAAACAATTGTTTTAAGGCTTGGTTATGTAATTGAGGAGTAGGTATCCTGGGTCTCTGGACTCTCAGTATTAATACATTTTAATGAAATTTATTTTAATTCAATAAAATTTACCTGTGCTTCTACACAGTGATAACGTTCCAGAGCTGGGGAAAATTCATGCTTAGGTATAAAATGTCAGCACTTTCCCTCTTTACAACAAAGAATAGCTTTTTTACATTGCTTTTGTCCATTTCAGGGAAGTTATATTTACTATACAGATTGTTTTAAAATTGTGAACATACTCTGTGACTCAACCATTTTACTCCTGGGTGCATCTTCAATAGCAGTGGATACATGTTTTCAGGTTTTGCAGACTCAGAATGAATAAGAAAAGGCTATGGCAGCTTGGAATCCACTGGGAGGAAATGTCCGAAGGCTAAGTTTGAACACATCACCATGATTCAAAACACTGATTTGAAAATAGTGTTTTAAATATATACCATTGTTCCCAGATCCTAAATTCACTCTTTAAAAAATGCCCACCTATCTGTCTGTGGCTATCAACTCAAAACAAAAAGTTAAGTGAAACTCAATCACCTGTTTTTTCAAAGAAAACAAGATTTGCTTTATTTTAAATTTCACATAGTACACTACTCTGACACACTGTTCAAAGCTGGGCTACTTCATCAAGCTCTTAAGAGATCATTCAAATATTCTGACAACTGAAAGTAATTGATTATTTAGTGTGGATTTTTTTTACTCAAAACCATGAGGCCAGACTAATGTTACCAAAGAGATATATGCTGTATTCAGACTGTCAAATAGGAATACTAGGATAACATCTGTTAATTTGACATTTTTCAAGCTGTATTTATTTCAAATCTCTTTTTATTTTTCACAAACTGTTATCAAATAATCTTAAAAAAACATGGAAAAGATATAACAACTTTCCAAAATTTCAGGATTTTGTTTTTAAAATCACTACCTTTCTTAATCCAATTCCAACTACAGTTTTTAAAAATGGAACTAAAAGAACACCCTGATGATGATGAATGTGTGCAGACTTCACCAAATCCTATTGATATTTTATAATGTAAGAAAGACCTGTACCCTAGGTAAGATATCAGTAGCCATTTCTCATACAGAAAACACATCTTTCTACTGACATGTCAGTTTTGAAAAAGCACAAAGCCAATTTGATGGCAAGTGTGGATATGTGTTATTTCACCACCAGTCAGATTAAATGGAACAGGCTCAAGAGATCCTACAAGAACTATTATGATGTCAATAAAACATTATGTGAGTGGCAGGGCTAAGCCGGGGACAATTCACCCACTCACTAGTGGAAGTCGAACCGCATGCTGAGAGCACTCAGAGGAGTACTCGGCAGGATTAGAAATAGCCTCAGTATGACCAATATAATTTTTCCTCTCCACAAAAGTAAACATCTAACAAGTGTGGACCAAAGAGAAATATCAAATTAGAAGGATTAAGCTATGTTTCTACCATTGGTAATTTGTGTTTGGTAGAAATAATTTATCCAACAATTGTGTACATATGTGCAATTATGTGCATGGCTATGGAAATCACATGGGGAACAATTTTCTATAATTTAGAGAATTCTAAGGACTTTTAGTATTACTACAATAATATAAATTGATATTGGTTTTATCTCTAATTCTATTTTCACAGTATGGGTAAAATTTAGCAAATAAACTTTTAGCTTCAACACAGCTCAATTTTAACTACCAACAAATGCCCTATGGTACATTATAGCCCAGGAAAAGAACTGGCACCATTTTTATTCCTCTGTATTGGCTAAGACCTGAATAAACATTTATTAAGAACTATTGTGCAACTATATGCCAATAAAATGGACAGCCTGGAAGAAATGGACAAATTCTTAGAAAGGTACAACCTTCCAAGACTGAACCAGGAAGAAATAGAACATATGAACAGACCAATCACAAGTAATGAAATTGAAACTGTGATTAAAAATCTTCCAACAAACAAATGTCCAGGACTAGATACCTTCACAGGTGAATACTATCAAACATTTAGAGAAGTGCTAACACCCATTCTTCTCAACTCTTCCAAAAAATTGCAGAGGGAGGAACACTCTCAAGCTCATTCTACGAGGCCACCATCACCCTGATACAAAATTCAGACAAAGATATCACAAAAAAAGAAACTTATAGACCAATATCACTGATGAATATAGCTGCAAAAATCCTCAACAAAATACTAGCAAACAGAATCCAACAACACATTAAAAGGATCATACACCATGACCAAGTGGGATTTATCCCAAAGATGCAAGGATTCTTCAATATATGCAAATCAATCAGTGTGATACACCACATTAACAAATTTAAGAATAAAACCATATGATCATCTCAACAGATGCAGAAAAAGCTTTTGACAAAATTCAACACCAATTTATGATAAAAAATCTCCAGAAAGTGGGCATAGAGGGAACCTACCTCACCATTATAAAGGCCATATATGATAAACCCACAGCAAACATACTCAGTGGTGAAAAACTGAAGGCATTTTCTCTAAGATTAGGGACAAGACAAGGATGTCCACTCTCGCCACTATTATTCTACATAGTTTTGGAAGTCCTGGTCATGGCAATCAGAGAATAAAAAGAAATAAAAAGAATACAAATTGGAAAACAAGAAGTAAAACTGTCACTGTTTGCAGATGACACGATACTATATATAGAAAATCCTAAATATGCCACCAGAAAACTACTAGAGCTCATCAATGAATTTGGTAAACTTGCAGGATACAAAATTAATGCACATAAATCTCTTGCATTCTTATATACTAACAAAAAAAGATCAGAAAGAGAGATTAAGGAAACAATCCCATTTACCATTGCAACAAAAGAATAAAATACCTGGGAATAAATCTACCTAAAAAGGCAAAAGACCTGTACTCAGAAAACTATAAGATACTGATGAAAGAAATCAAAGATGACACAAACAGCTGGAGAGATATACCATGTTCTTGGATTGGAAAAATCAATACTGTGAAACTGACTATACTACCCAAAGCAATCTACAGATTCAGTGCAATTCCTATCAAATTACCAATGGCATTTTTCACAGAACTAAAACAAAATATTTTAAAATTTGTATGGAAACACAAAAGACCCTGAATAGACAAAGCAATCTTGAGAAAGAAAAACACAGAACTAAAACAAAATATTTTAAAATTTGTATGGAAACACAAAAGACCCTGAATAGACAAAGCAATCTTGAGAGAAAAAAACAGCTGGAGGAATCAGGCTCCCTGACTTCAGACTATACTACAAAGCTACAGTAATCAAGACAGTATGGCACTGGCACAAAAATAGAAAAACAGATCAATGGAAAGGATAGAAAGCCCAGAGATAATCCCATGCACCTATGGTCAACTAATCTTTGACAAAGGAGGCAAGAATATACTACGGAGAAAAGACAGTCTCTTCAATATGGGGTGCTGGGAAAACTGGACAGCTACATGTGAAAGAATGAAATTAGAACACTCCCTAGCAACATACACAAAAATAAACTCAAAATGGATTAAGGACCTAAATGTTAGGCCAGACACTTTAAAGCTCTTAGAGAAAATCAGGCAGACCACTCTTTGACATAAATCACAGCAAGATCTTTGTGACCCACCTCCTAGAATAATGAAAATAAAAACAAAAATAAACAAATGGGACCTTATGAAACCTAACAGCTTTTGCACAGCAAAGGAAACCATAAGCAAGACGAAAAGAATGGGAGAAAATATTTGTAAATGAAGCAACTGACAAAGGATTACTCTCCAAAATATACAAACTGCTCATGCAGCTCAATATCAAAAGAACAACAACCCAATCAAAAAATGGGCAGAAGACCTAAATAGTCATTTCTCCAAAGAAGATATACAGATGGCTAAGAAGCACATTAAAAGCTGCTCAACATCATTAATTATTAGAGAAATGCAAATCAAAACTACAATGAGGTATCACCTCACACTGGTCAGAATAGCCATCATCAAAAAATCTACAAAGAATAAATGCTGGAGAGGGTGTGGAGAAAAGGGAACCCTCTTGTACTGTTGGTGGGAATGTAAACTGATACAGCCACTGTGGAGAACAGTATGGAGGTTCCTTAAAAAACTAAAACTAGAAATATGGTATGACCCAACAACCCCACTCCTGGGCATATACTCAGAGTAAACCATAATTCAAAAAGACAAGTGCACCCCAATGTTCATTGCAGCACTATTTACAATAGTCAGGACATGGAAGAAACCTAAATGTCCATCAAAAGAGGAATGGATAAAGAGGATGTGGTACATATATACAATGGAATATCACTCAGCCATAAAGGGAATAAAATTGTGCCATTTGCAGAGACAATGGACTTAGAGACTGTCATACAGAGTGAAGTAAGCCAGAAAAACAAGTATCATATATTACTACATATATGTGGAATCTGGAAAAACGGTATAGATGAACTTATTTGCAAAGCAGAAATAGAGACACAGACATAGAGAACAAACGTAAAGCTACCAAGGGGGAAGGGAGGGGTGGGATGGATTCAGAGATTGGGATTGACATATATACACTACTATATATAAAATAGATAACTAATGAGAACAGACTGTATAGCACAGGGAACTCTACTCAATGCTCTGTGGTGACCTAAATGGGAAGGAAATCCAAGGAAGAGGGGATATATGTATATGTGTGGCTGATTCACTTTGCTGTAAAGCAGAAACTAACACAACATTGTAAAGCAACTATATCCAATTAAAAAACAACAACAACAAAAAAACTATCACAACTACTAAGGTTAGTAACCATAGAGCATTTTGTCATCTGAAAAACATTTAATTTTTTGTTCTGATTCCATATGGAGTTTTCCTTCATTTTCTCTATCAAAAAGTTAGTGACTAAGAGAAATTCTGTTTGTTTTCTTTATTTGAACTACTGTGGGTCTCATTTTCTGTAGTTTCTTCTTGTGGGAGGTATGAAAAAGCATAGAAATAGATTTTGAAAATAGGACTGATGTATAAACACATTAAAATTTACATGGAATAGTCTAGGCTTGACTACTGGGGGTAAAAATGAAAACAGACTTGGGGAAGGGTCATGGTAACAGCAATTTTGGCAGAACATATCTCATAGATCATATATACTGGCGTATATATGTTTTATCTCATTCTGTAATTACACACCCCAATCCCATAAATTTTGTTATGAATGTTTGAATACTGATACATTGGGGATCATATGAAGCACAAATGATGATCTATAACTAATATCATTGAAAAATTAAAGTTAGCTAGTTTGATCAACTCAGACCCATAATGATTTAATAAATATTAAATTTATAATTATTATCACCATTCATTCAGAAAATATTTTAGAGTATTTATAATGTGCTACCCTTTGATCTAGGCACTTAGACCACTACAGTAAAGAGAACAGACAAAAATAAAATCACAAAACCAAATTCATAAATATATATAGATTACTGCATAAGTCATTAATCCAAGAGACCAGAGAGAGAGATAGAGAAATGTGTGTGTAGACACAGACCAAAAAACAGGGATAACTGTAATAAACAAGGTTTGATTAGGAGGTGAAAGGCAGAGACAGTCAAGCAGATTTCAAGGAGGAAGAAGGTAAAGAGGCAACAGAATTCTAACAATTATCTGGGATTTCAGAGGGGAATGAAGAGGGAAGGAGCTGTAAAGGGCTGGGTAATGTGAGTTAAAAAATAAAATAGAGATGCTCTCACATCATCGATTGATTACTGAAATGATTCTAAAAATCCCAAGCCAAAATTCTTCTTAAACTGCACTACTCAGAAAATCTATTTCCACCTTTCTCCATTAGCTGTGTATAAGCGTAGTTATACATTCATTTATTGATAATGATAACATATCACACCTGCATGAAGTTGCATTTGATGTGTATTTACTTATTTTTTTAACATCTTTATTGGAGTATAATTGCTCTACAATGGTGTGTTAGTTTCTGCTTTATAACAAAGTGAATCAGTTATACATATGTTCCCATATCTCTTCCCTCTTGCGTCTCCCTCCCTCCCACCCTCCCTATCCCACCCCTCTGGGTGGTCACAAACCACCTAGCTGATCTCCCTGTGCTATGCGGCTTCTTCCCACTAGTTATCTATTTTACGTTTGGTAGTGTATATATGTCCATGCCACTCTCTCATTTTGTCACAGCTTACCCTTCCCCCTCCCCATATCCTCAAGTCCATTCTCTAGTAGTTGGTGTGTATTTAAATTTCCCACAGTGGATTGGTAAAAATGAAATGTAAAATGCACACGGGAATAGTTTAGAAAAAACAAAATATAGTATCATTACATTAGAATATTTCATGTATGTGTCCCAGCTGATCCTTTTATTGGTCTTCATTTTAGCTATGCATGTGTGTGTGTGTGCATGTGTATGTATGTGCAGGTTTTTTTGGACACCTTTATATGCTGAGCACAGTAGGACAGAATCCATTTGGGAATCTATCCTTATTTCCTTTTACAAGTAAAGAAAATAATTGTAGAGTATCTACTGCTGGGATTTAAACCCATGTTTCATGCCTGGAGACATAACATTTTATTCAAGGTGCCAAAGCTTACAAATTTCTCATTAGAAAATTCTTCAAAACAGAAGATAAGGGTAATGTCCCATTGTCCCTCTGTTGGGATGCCTCATTCATAAGCAAGGGCATGTAGTGGGTAGACTGAGTACACTGTGCTGAGGAATGGCACAACTTAGTGGGCAGGTGCGTTTCTGAATTTAGGCTGTTCAAGTGGTCCACTGATCCCATGGTCAACTTCTAATGTCTCACAAGTATATATAAATACATGCATTGGGTAAAAGCAGAAAGTGAGAGTAACAGAATCATTAGGCCACTGAAATTAAGACACATTGTATTCATATAAACTGTTTCAATGCCTCAACTCATCATCAAGTCCATGCACCTCCATTATGTTAAAAGCCAAATACATGTATTGATCTGTGGTATATTTCTTGGAAACCATAGGGTAGAATGAACCACAAAAAGGTTGGGGGGAAAACCATTCTAGGAAATAATTTTTAAGCAAGATTGATATACTAGCAAATTGGAGATAAAATGGCCTAAAAAGAATTGCTTTGCTGCTCTCAACACAGTAATAATTCTCTTCCCACTGGAGTGTAATATCTTAAGACATTTCTGGTGACCATCCAGTTTGACAATACTCATAATTAACCTGATCAATATCTATAAACTAGTTAACTGTGGTTATCAGAAAGTCAGCACCTTCAACTGAATACAACAGAGCTCTTGATTCTTTTGATTATTTGGAATTTTGAGTCAAGTTTGAAGGTCACTGGCCATCATTCCTTGAAAGAACCAGACATGTTAGGCATGGAAATTATGTTATAGACACAGTAGGATGGTACTTTTCAACTGTGATGCAAGTAAGCTTGGAGGTCCATAATTTCAATGGAACACATTTTGTGGTTTTATTTCAATGACAATTTAGGGAAATTAATAAATGAGTTCTAAATTTCCTATTACTACTGAGTAGTGCCACTTTTGGGTTTATGTTTTGGATTATATTGGCACTAAGTGACCAGAGTTTATATTGTAAATTTTAAGGCCACGTTTCTCAATTGTTTTTCTAACACACTTTGGAGACCTTTAGGGTTCTCCAGTATAACCTTGAATGCTTGTGAATGTTTGTGGACCTTTAGAGTATCCCTTAATTTCCTCAAGTATAAGGGAAAAATATGTAATTAGCTCTTCTTGAAACTAGATTTCATATTAACATAAGAAAAAAAACTAGATAGTTTGGGTTGGTTTCATAGCCATTAAGGCATTTTGGGAAAAGAGCACTTTAAATTTGGTGTCTAGTATATTCAGCCCAATTTCATTTCAATAACTCTATTCACAAAGTATTTAAGTTCTTAACTCGTACTCTTGTATAAGAAAAAGACTCATGAATTTATAATTATGTGTTCCAGAAAAATTTAATAAGGGATTTCTAATATGGCCTTTTGTAATTTTCACTTTGCTCAGACTACAATTTACTTTATTCTACCTCAATGTATTTTGGTCAATTTCCATTTCTAAAAACTCGTGAATCTATTAGTTATGTTATTTTCAAAACTAATAATTTAAATAATATTCCACTTTCACCAAATTTGGAAAACTTGCATATGTGTAAGGCAAAAGAAATAGTATAGCAAAAAGCAATAACTGAAAACAATAACTTTTAAAAGAACAAGATAATCTTAAAGATAATTCTAAACTATAGTTAATGCACATATACAGTAAAGGTACATATATATTTTTTAAATAAATAAATTTATTTATTTATATATTTATTTTTGGCTGCCTTGGGTCTTCGCTGCTGTGAGCGGGCTTTCTCTAGTTGCGGCAAGCAGGGGCTACTCTTCGTTGCGGTGCATGGGATTCTCATTGCGGTGGCTTCTCTTGTTGTGGAGCATGGGCTCTAGGTGCGTGGGCTCAGTAGTTGTGGCTCGCAGGCTCCAGAGGGTAGGCTCAGTAGCTGTGGCACATGGGCTTAGTTGCTCCGTGGCATCTTCCTGGACCAGGGCTCGAACCCGTGTCCCCTGCATTGGCAGGCGGATTCTTAACCACTGCACCACCAGGGAAGTCCCAGTAGATGTATATTTGACAGTGAAAATATAACCAAAAAATTCTAAAAAGACTGGCTTATAATAGAAATAAAAATTGAACAGAATACAAGTAAATGTTAATTCTAATTAGGAATAGTCTGAGTTCATAATTTGAAATAAACTATGAAAATTTTTTATTTCCTATTGTACTTTGGAGACAATAACTAGAAGGCTATTTTTATCTCTTTTTTTTTGCCCTAATGATCTTTACTTCAAATTTGGTTATGCCAGAAATGCTGTGATGTTCAATTTAGCCAATTCTTAGGTTATAACCTTGATTTCTCCCTTTCCTTCAAAATATTCGTTCAAACTTGTCTTTCATAATTTCTCTGTCCTTTGCATTACAAAAAGACCTCTGTGGGGGCCCTACTTTTACCACATGGAAATATGGTAATTAAGAGCTTTCTGCCCTTATTTTCTCATGACTGAGTAACATGGAAAACAATGGGGTCTCCTCTTCCTGTTTAGCAATTCCATTCATGCAACAAACATGTTCAATGTACATGTCATAATATAATAACAGTCTAAATGGATTAAATTGCAGTGTGTATTAAACACACAATTCTCTCTGGCAGATGTATACAGATATTATGCAGAGCACCACTTAACACTCTTCATATCCAGTTGCAATGCACAAAGTAACACTTCACAGGGTTCCACAAAAACCCACTCCAAGATACTAAGACTCCTCTGAAACACCTTTCTGTAACAAACTTTTTTTAGAAATGAAGGCTGCCATGTAAACGGTGAACCATTTTCTAAATCAATTTCATGCCCTCTCTTCAACTCCACCTACCCACCTTCTTTTTTCTTTTTTTCTGTCATTCCTTATTTTTTTTTTTTTTGATGGAAATCCAGAGAAGCAGAATAGTGCTACTCCAATTTAATTCACAGTAGCAGCACTGAGTGATTGGGCCCTAAAGCTCTGAGGTGGCTAGAAACATCTGCCAGTTATCAAGGCCTATTCTTGTCATTTGTAGGGCTTGTCTGTATTACACCATCATATCTGTAATGGGAGTAAAATGCAATTGACAGTTCACTAATTATAATAAATTGTTTTTCCTACCAAAACAGTAACATACCTAGAGACTACTTAAAATATACCGTGGTGGTTGTGGAAAGCAGACTCTTTAAACATTTCTTTATTGGGGGGTAATTTCTTTCTTTCTTTCTTTATTTATTATAATGTAGTTTCATTTTTTTAATGGGAATTTCAGGAATGCACGTTTATGCATGGTCATCCTCTTATAGGTCTAACATACTTAATATAAAAGAATCACACACTGACTATACCCACTCACGAACCCACCCACCTACACTCACTCCACATTTTATATGTGCATTCATGAAACTGTTAATTTACAGAAGCTTGAAAATATTTATTTCTAATGTGCTATGAAAGCAAAAAAAAACAGTTTTTTATAGATAGTTATAATAGATGTTTGCATTTCTTGAAAAGTTTCAGTTCTTACAGCATTTCATTATATGAGGCATAAACGGATGAACTTGGTAGAATACCACCAAAAGTGAAGTTCTTATCAACCCCCTACTTCCATCAGTCCACAAGGTTGCATCAGAATGCTTAGGTTCTTTTTTAAGTTTTGATACTTGGTCTTGAAATGGCCATATGTCAAACTGACACTTCTCATCATAGGAAAAACATATTTTAAACAGCTGACATATTGCCACATGTAAGCTAATATCAATAACATCAGAGTCTAGGTTCTCTGAGTATCTAACCTATTAAGGAAAAAAGACTGAAAGAAGGGCTCTGCCAGGAAATAAATGTTCAAGTACAAATCGGTGATAGCCAAACTCTTGTCAGTGTATGACATTCTGCTACCGAAAATTGAATGAGATAAAAATGCAGCAGGCTTTAAAATGATTCATACAAAAACGCAGCATGTAACATCTGAATGTATATGTCTAAAAGCATATTTTGCAGGAAGCAGTAAATACAGCCTATGGCTGTGCCTATTAACCAAAGAGCTTGAGGCATTCACTCCACTTATCCACAGTGAAATGCAAATTATGGATCAGTGAAAGTTTCTATGTTGGAGTGGATAGGGGACTCTCTTATAATAATTTATGTTCTTATCACTGACGTTGTCCTGTTCTTTCAGATTCACATTCATACTTTGTTCTGACCCTCCTGTTTTAGATTCTGCCAACTGATAAATTAATCCTCCTCTGATAGTTTTTCATAGGTGTCATGAAGTACTGGCCAGTTTTCATACTCAAAGTTTTGGCAGAGAAACAACAGAGATCTACTTACAATCATGAGTAATCAACATTGAAAATATATTTCTTTTTTTTTTTTTTTTTTTTTTTTTTTTTGCGGTACGCGGGCCTCTCACTGCTGTGGTCTCTCCCGTTGTGGAGCACAGGCTCCGGACGCGCAGGCTCAGCGGCCATGGCTCACGGGTCTAGCCGCTCTGCGGCACGTGGGATCTTCCCGAACCGGGGCACGAACGCGTGTCCCCTGCATTGGCAGGCTGACTCTCAACCACTGCACCACCAGGGAAGCCCTATTTCTATCTTTAATCAAAAATATATTTTACTTCAAGAAAAGACTCTCTTTTGTCATGGCAAAAAATTTGTGGTCCTGACTCCACAATCTTTTCATCTGCTCTAAAGAAAGTGTGACTTTTTGCTTCAAGTGACAAGTGTCTTTTTTCAAACAACTTTCAAATTTTGCTAGAAGTAGATCTTATTGAAAAAGTAAAGCACCCTTTAAGGTGTGATTCCAACAACAGTTGTTAAAGGAGAAGCACGGAAACTTATTTTGCTTCAGTAATAAGTATGAGAATTAAACATATAGCACTTTTGGGATACCTAACACAATTATATCTACCAAAATACTGTTGCATTTGATTTAATAATCCCCAAAGATGGAAAATTCTGTCTTGTGTTATGAAAAATTAGATTTACTCATGATTTGTCATAAAATATCAAATAATCACATACTATATTAGGACTACAAGAATATTTTAAATACCAAATGTGCAACAGAAAATTAAATATTTTATTAATCATTAACACTAACTCTGCCTATTTTTACTCAACACCAAATCTTCAGGCTTGAATATTGTGTTTTATTCTACTGCACGGAAAATACCAACATAACTTTTGAAATGACTATCATTCAGTTTACAGAGAAAAAATTATTTCATGAAAGTACTTGTTTTGAAAAGCAAAAATACCATACCAATAGGAATAATATCCTAAAAAATATTTATTTTTTAAAGAAATCACTGTTTCTTATAAAGAAAGAAAATAAATCTATCATCAATGAATTTTTCAATTTTATGAATATTTTATTACATTTAGGATCATGAGAAGTGTTTCTCTAGTGATCTTCAGCTTTAATCTACTGTTCTAATCATTAAGGTCTAGCATATATTCTAACACTAAATATGACTAATTATTTTCCTTTATCATGATGTACATTAAAAAATAATTTTGCTTAATTTTTCTAAGCATAAAAAAGAGCTAAAATGTTTAAATGTTTGAAAAGTAACATTCAACTAACTCACCAATTTTATTTCAGAGAATAATGCAAATACTTATCTACGCAAACATGAAACTGTCATAAATGCATATCACAAACATATACTTTGAAGAAATATTTTAGTGAATTCTATAGTGCAATACAACAATATGAAGTGTGAATCATTTTTCGTGAGTCAAATTTGACCCCTTTATAGAACTCTAAAGAAAATAAGTTTTTAAGGAGTGAAGGAAGAAAATAATTATTCAATAAGGGTAACTATGACACTTAGTTCTCTACCTTGAAGTATGTTTTCTGTTTGATTTTACTGACTGGTGATGAACTTCTCACGTTCCTGTTTAAATCTCATTCCTAAATAATGATATGGCTTCTAGGCTCAAACCAAGAGTATAAAGAATTTCTTTCATCTTCAGAAGATTCTACTCCCAAAACCATTCTGCAATTAGTTTTAAAGTATATACTTACAGATATAATAATTTTATTATTTATGATAATGTCATCATACTTTATTTAGTCATTTTATCTCTTTAATATATCACTCAACCTCCATAGCAGGCATTCTAGAGGTAAGCATATGGACTAGAAACAGAATTAAGTCTCGATATTTAAACTTAAATCCTAACCACATCTAATAGCTTCTAAGCATGAATCATCCCAGTAATATGTGAAATAAAGGGAAACAATTTAGACAGTGCAAAAGTCATGATTATCAATTTCTATCACTTTAATAATAATGAAAGGCGATATAAATTGATAAACATGAATTTTGTGACATATACTAGCTAAAAAGTTTATATAACTATTGTGGCTTCAAACCTAGTTCTCTGGCAGAGTTTCCCTCAGCTTATGTATATGGAGTATGATAAGCATGTGTGTGTAAGAAAATAGAAATAAAGAAAAGTACAATAAAGAGAGTGTGTCCTTTACTCTCACTCACTATTTGTGTAATAATAGTTATCACAACAATTCTGTAAGGTGGATTTGAATATATTTCAAAAGCTTTGAAAATACCCAGATACATTCACACTCTTAAAGCTCTAAATTAAGAGAATAATTAGAAATACAGTTAAATATTTGTTTAAATAGAAATTTATTGAAACGTTATTCCAAAAAGTAGAGAAAGCAGTCTAAATGTCCAGGAATAGGTAAATTGTTAAATAAACTGCTTATATTTTGACAAAAATAAAAATCATTTTCTCAGAAAGTACTGAATGCCATGGCAAAATGCTCCAGTAATGCTCCAGAGATACTGAGTGTTTCCATCTAAATCCCCCAATTGACATTTCCTATAAATCCCATGAAACTTCAGATGGATTCTCCAGCATCTCACCTTCAGTTCAAGATCAGAGTTATGGAAATTCTAATACTTAACATCCCTGGTTTTACTGGACAGTGTTTCCCTTCTAGAGACAAGGCAAAGAGGCTGGTACAGTGACATAATTTGGATCAACACTATCCCACAAAAAGTAAGATCTAAATTGTGAAAAGACCATTGCTAGCCATAGAAAAGGATAAATCTAGGAAAACAGTATAAAGAACTGGGCACTTTTAGGAGAGAGCAATCAATATAAAGCACACACCAACTAGAACAAGTGAGCAGATCAGAGAGAAGCTCAACATGAATCACCGCAAGATTAATTCTGAGTGAAATTGAGTAGGCCATACTTTACAGCATCTCTGCTGCTCAACACCTTGGATGGTCAGCAATCTAAATGTTTAAACTCTTACCAAGCTGAGTAGCTGTCCATGTATCTCCTCCTCTTGCTGCCCAAACCCCACCCCTCAGCAACTTTATGACAGAGAAATCATCTAGTCTCTCCACATACTACCTCCTGCTCAACACCTTGGATGGTCAGCAATCTAAATGTTTAAACTCTTACCAAGCTGAGTAGCTGTCCATGTATCTCCTCCTCTTGCTGCCCAAACCCCACCCCTCAGCAACTTTATGACAGAGAAATCATCTAGTCTCTCCACGTACTACCTCCACAACTCAACATGGATATGTTAGTTTACCTGAATATTCTACTACACAGTGAAGCTCTCTATTTGAAAATGTCTATTCAGGGTCTCAAAGTTTTTACCCTAACATTCTCTGCAAAAGGATGGAAGCATTATGTTTAATATTATAATGGTCTATTTCCTCACATGAATTATGCCACTTCTCCTCCTCTTCACCCTATAAAGGAAAAGGATCAAGTCTATAAGCAGATTTAGTTCTAAATATATGGCATATTGAAAACCCAATAACAATCCCACCACCACTATCCTAAGATAATGAGAACTCTATTAGAAATAACTATATAAAATTAGTCAAGGGAATGACATTTTCTAATTTTGGTCTGAACTTTTTCTAGAAACATCCCCATGGCAGAGCTCTCCATCCAGATGGAAAAAATGGCAAAGTATAATAATAAGACAAGTACGAAGTATGTAGTATGTGGAAGTATGTAGTATGTGTGATTATCATTCACCTGAAGAGGGTTAGTGTCTTTAGAGTCATCTCTCTCAAATTTGATTCATCCAGTATTAGGCACCGTCCCTAAACTATACACATATTTGAGTGTAAAAGATAAAAACGAGGAGCTCAAATATCTTGGTACTCACCACAGACTTTGACATATTTTCTTTATTTTCTACTATGAATTGTCACTTACTCGATAACTCTATTCACTTGGGAGATCTCTCACCCTAGACACGCATGAAAAGTTCACGAAGTTAGGACAGGTAGGCATTTGGAGTAGCACCACTGGGAGTTCAGGTCTTGACTTCATACTTGATGCAAATGTTCAGTCCCTTGCCGCCTCACTCCAAGTCCATCAGTTTGAATGACATTCACTCTCCACACCGAAAGAGAGAAAGTTTACACACCACAGAAATAGGAAAATGAATCCTATTTTTCTTGAACACATGTAAATCTTTCTAACACTGTTTCTAATAGAATGTTTGAATGTGCATTTTATTTCCGATCAAAGAAACATTTGCTAAAAATCATATCTGAAGGTAAGGTTTATTTTTTAATTATTATTTTATTGGCTGAACACAGACTTACGTTTAATTTGCTATCATTATAATTTTAGGGACTTGCCTGGTGGCGCAGTGGTTAAGAGTCCACCTGCCAATGAAGGGGACACAGGTGTGAGCCCTGGTCTGGGAAGATTCCACATGCCACGGAGGAACTAAGCTTGTGCGCCACAACTACTGAGCCCACGTGCCACAACTACTGAAGCCCACATGCCTGGAGCCCTTGCTGTGCAACAAGAGAAGCCACCACAATGAGAAGCCCTCACATCACAACGAAGAGTAGCCCTCACTCACCACAACTAGAGAAAAGCCTGCATGCAGCCATGAAGACCCAACACAGCCAAAAATAAAAAAATAATTAATTAATTTTAAAAAATAATTTTAATCATTTACTTAAGAGTAAATTTTTTATTAACTGAATATATATTGTTTTTCAAAATATATGAGAATTCCTGTTTTTGTTTGTTTGTTTGTTTTGCGGTACGCAGGCCTCTCACTGTTGTGGCCTCTCCCGCTGTGGAGCACAGGTTCCGGATACACAGGCTCAGCGTCCATGGCCCACGGGTCCAGCCGCTCCCCGGCATGCGGGATCCTCCCGGACCGGGGCACGAACCCGTGTCCCCTGCATTGGCAGGCGGACTCTCAACCACTGCGCCACCAGGGAAGCCCAGAATTCCTCTTTTTAAAAGACCATTTTATCTGTTGGACCTCAGTATTTGGAGGGTACCTTCTTTAATACTTTCAGCTATGTTCATTCATGAGATAATTAGGCAGTTCATTTCAAAGCCTTTTATAAGTCAGGACAGTTACATCATTTTTATGATATTAAAAAAGTCTGCTATATCATGTGTATGTGACAGTAGCACATGAAGTAAGTTACTATGTATCTTGAGTCTACTAAGGGATTGACGTGGTATTTAGAGACTAGGGCAGGAAAATCCACAGTAGGTTAATTTACGTTATTATAATTTAAGCCTAATTTGTTTATTATTCCTCTGCTTGAAAGTTTTAAGCAAATTCTGCATAATACTATTATTTATATTTTAATTTGAAATAGACTAGATTATTTACAAAGTAGCCTTCGTTTTAGACAAAAACATTACATTATACATGAAGAAATAGAACTAACTACCTAGACTCTAAAATATCAGAAGGCCAGTGACAATTTCTTTTTTAAAGAAAAAAGGTTAAAGGGAAAATATGTACTTAGCATCAAAACTGAAGTGTACGTTTACAAAATCCTGTCACATTTCTCTCACACCAGACTGGTATGTTACCAAATATACTAGAAACAATCTCCACAAATTTAGGAAACTTTTTTTTTTAAACATCTTTATTGGAGTATAATGGCTTTACAATGGCATGTTAGTATCTGCTTTATAACAAAGTGAATCAAATTTATGAAACTTTTGTTCTTTGTTCACATTGTGTCTCTTGTAGTAGAACATCTAGTACATAACTGCCCTCAATTAATATTCATTGAATAATTAAATACATGCAAATTATAAATAAGTTTAATATACAAAAATGGGTTACATCTTGAGATATCACTATATATCAATATACCTATAGGTATATCTAATTTCTAACTCTCTAACTCTATCTATGTCTAATCTCCACACCCATCCCAAATGTGTAAATCATTTGGGATTATCTATGAGTTTCTCCTATAAAACTCTTCCTAACATATTCTACCCCAACCCCCAGCTGTTTTTTGCAATATATACATACCTCATATAACAAGCAGACTTGTTACTTCCAAACTTTTACACTCAGAAAAATGACAGTGCTGGTTTTTTCCTCCTCCCTCTCTCCCAGGGAAGGGTCAGTAAAAGACACCGCTAGTGGAGGACGAGACTGGAAAGGCACAGGTAAGCCAGGGACTCAGTGCTCAGCCTCTCACTGCCATCCTCAGGGGCAGGAGCCAGGGACAGTGGCAGTTCACCTTTAAGGAACTGGGTAATAGTGGACCTGGACAGCCCCAGTAAGCAGAGGGAGACAGACATACAGGTCAGATGTCTGCCCCACCCGCATATGCTCTGCATGATCTGAGCCATTAATATAGGTTCAGGGCAGAATGTTGACAGCAATTAATGTAGTGTAAACTTGTAAAGGCTTCCACTACGTAACGAATGTATGTAAATTAAAGTTTTATTTAGGTAAAGATTTTACTGTTTGCAATGAAAAGTGTGTATGTTGTTTGAATTTTTTTATAAAAGAGGAAACAAAAAGGATACATTAGAACAACAGGTCTTTGAGGTTTACCAACAAATACATGGACAATATTAGTATAAACACTTAGGCAATAATTTGGCAACAAACTAAAGAAAATATGAGAGAATAACTACACGAAGTGCCCTTAATGCTGGCTTTTACTCATTCTAGCATTATTCCTGAGCCTATAATTATAGCCTTCTTATGTAGAGAATTCCATATTTGTTTGAAATGCTAAAGCTTACTATTAAAAGCAGTAAGAGTATATTTTTGTAGATAATCAAATACTATACTAACTTGATCCTTAATTAGAACTTAAACTAGAAAATGCAGCTGAATATGGGAAGCAATTACTTTATTTGGTGTTTTGAAATATTAAACTAAGATAGAAATTGCTATATACAGCATACTTTTATAGCTGGCAGGTATGGTACTTTCAAAAAAAAATTTTTCAAAGATCATTAAAAAATTCTTATGGGAATTCCTTTTTCTTTAACTACAAAATAACTAAATAACCAGTTTAGCATGAGAATGTGGAATTTCTACTGTTTCATCTCCTTAGTTATGTTGTCAGTGTTTTTCTTCCCAGGTATTGACTGAATAACTAAAAGACAGAAGGGAAGTATTTGTATGTAGAACTGTAGGTAATGGAGTGAAGATGGATATACAGAGCCATTTCACACAGCCACTTCAGGGTTGTGGCAGTGTAGCCTAAGTAAAGTTTCAATGTGAAATACATGAATATTGGAACAAATGAGTGTAACTACATTTAGGATGTTTTACTATATGTTACTGATGGCTCATAATATTTTCAAAATATTTCCTAATTATAAAATTAGGAATATAATTCCTCTTATTACTCATTGCATTTGTTTTCCCATATTTGCTTAAAAGAGTCTTCAGCTCTGTTGGGTCAAACATACCAGTGCCTAATAGTTCCAGTCAGTGTGATTTAAATTTGAACATTTCCATTTTTTCAAGTTGATTTCCAACCAACATGTGTCAATTAAAAAAATGAAATGATAAATTCTGATTTTTCTGAGCATAGTAATTTCAAACCAACAAGAATAGGACTTATTATTATTGAGTTAGCCTATCAATGAAGACACATACACACCTCAAAGTACTAAAAATAATTCTTCAGTGATTCTCATTTGACGAGCAAGTAACTTAGGCAAGTGCAAACACTTGCTTCTACAACAAAGATTAGAAGAATCCTTCATTCCTTTAAAAATTTAATCCACTCCATTAATATTTGAAAAAAATCCTAAAGAGTATATAGTTGATGATAAATGTGTATAAGCTAAAGTTCTAAGCCTGAAAACAATCCAATGATTGCATTTTCAAGAAGAGTAGCTCATTTTAGCAGAGTTCTAAAACCTGAGTAATGCTCTCCAAAATTCAATCTCTCAGTATTTATTTAATTAAAAAAAATTTCTCTTACTACTTTATATATACAAATACAAAGCTAAAAATAAAATTATTAGCTTATAGTTGCTATACTTATAAAATCAAATAATTTTACAAAGTCAATGCAAGCAAAACTACAGAACCAATAAAATTCAAATTAACAATACTATTAATGTCACAGATTATGATATTTTACCTGCAAGTAAAATACTATATTTGACTACACTCTCTGTCATTACATGGGGAACTTTCAAGTTCAGCACAAAGTGATGATTCAATCCTCTTGAAACTCTTCTATATTTAAAATGTTATGATGGACTTGCCTGGTGGTCCAGTGGGTAAGACTCCACGCTCCCAATGCAGGGGGCCTGGGTTCCATCCCTGGTCGGGGAACTAGATCCCGCATGCATGCCACAACTAAGATCCCGCATGCTGCAACGAAAGATCCCATGTGCTGCAACTAAGAGCCGGTGCAACCAAAATAGATAAATAAATATTTTAAAAAATAATAAAATAAAATGATATGAAACTTCTATTGATATAATGAACATTATTTTCATTTGGATTTTGCTTGGTCATGCAACAAATTACTTGGCTCCATTCTTTTACCTTTACTCTGAATAATTAATATTTAAGTAAATTAAATTTGCTTAAAGGTTTATTTGGAAAAAGTGCATAAGTAGACCTAGAGAAAATGCATATTCTCCCAGTACTCAGATTTAAAACATAACTATATTACTTTTTGCTATGATCTGAATGTTTGTGCTCCCTCCGCATTTCATATTGTTGAAATCCTAACCTTCAAAGATGATGGTATTTGTAGGTGGGGCCTTTGGGAGGTGCTTAATTCATAAGGGTGGAGTCCTCATTAATGGGATTAATGCCTTATAAAAAAGAGGCTCCTGAGGGATCCCTAGTCCTTTCAACCATGTGAGGACAAGGGAGAAATCAGCAGTCTACATCTGGAAGAGGGCTTTCATCAGATACCAAATCTGCCAGCATAGTCATCCCAGACTTCCCAGCCTCCAGAAGTGTGAGAAATAAATGTCTGTTGTTTATAAGCCACCCAGTCTCTGCTTGTTTCTTACAGCAGCCCAAAAGGGTGAAGACACTTTTTAAAGATTTTTGTGGTAATTAAAACATAAAATAGATACAGAGAAGATGGTGGAAGAGTAAGACGCGGTGATCACCTTCCTCACCACAGATACATCAGAAATACATCTACACGTGGAACTGCTCCTATAGAACACCCACTGAACGCTGGCAGAAGACCTCAGACCTTCCAAAAGGCAAGAAACTCCCCACGTACCTGGGTAGGGGAAAAGAAAAAAGAATAAACAGAGACAAAAGAATAGGGATGGGACCTGCACCAGTGGGAGGGAGCTGTGAAGGACAAAAGGTTCCCACACACTAGAAGCCCCTTCACGGGCGGAGACTGCGGGTGGCAGAGGGGGAAGCTTCGGAGCCACGGAGGAGAGCACAGCAACAGGGTGCGGAGGGCAAAGTGGAGAGATTCCCGCACTGAGGATCGGTGCCGACTAGCACTCACCAGACGAAGAGGCTTGTCTGCTCACCCACCGGGACCGGCGATGGCTGGGAGCTCGGTTGGATCGCAGGGAGAGGGCTGGGGTTGGCTGCGTGAACACAGCCTGAAGGGGGCCAGTGTGCCACGGCTAGCCGGGAGGGAGTCCGGGAAAAAGTCTGGAGCTGCCAAAGAGACAATAGACTTTTTCTTGTCTCTTTGTTTCCTGGTGCGCAAGGAGAGGTTATTCAGAGCCCCGCTTAAAGCAGCTCCAGAAATGGGCGCGAGCCGCGTCTATCAGTGCGGACACCAGAGACGTGCATGAGACGCTAAGGTCGCTGCTGCAGCCACCAAGAAGCCTGTGTGCAAGCACAGGTCACTTTCCACACCTCCCCTCCCGGAAGCCTCTGCAGCCCGCCATTGCCAGGGTCCCAGGATCCAGGGACAACTTCCGCGGGAGAATGCAAGGCGCGCCTCAGGTTGGTGCAACTTCACGCTGGCCTCTACCGCTGAAGGCTCACCCCGCATCCGTACCCCTCCCTCCCCCCGGCCTGAGTGAGCCAGAGCCCGCGGATCAGCTGCTCCTTTAACCCCGTCCTGTCTGAGAGAAGAACAGACGTCCCCAGGCGACCTACATGCAGAGGCGGGGCCAAATCCAAAGCTGAACCCCAGGAGCTGTGCGAACAAAAGAGAAAGGGAAATCTCTCCCGGCAGCCTCCGAAGCAGTGGATTAAAACTCCACAATCAACTTGATGTACCCTGCATCTGTGGAATACCTGAATAGACAAAGAATCATCCAATATTGAGGAGGTGGACTCTGGGAGCAAGATATATTATTTTTTCCCCTTTTCCTCTTTTTGTGATTGTGAATGTGTATGCTTCTCTGTGAGATTTTGTCTGTATAGCTTTGCTTTCACCATTTGTCCTAGGGTTCTGACCGTCCCGTTATTTTTTTGTTTGTTTGTTTGTTTTACTTTTTAAAATTTTTCTTCTTAATAATTATTTTTTATTTTAATAACTTTATTTTATTTTTTCCTACTTTATTTTATCCTCTTTCTTTCTTTCTTTCTTCCTTCCTTCCCTCTTCCTCCTTTCATCCTTCCTTCCTTTATTTCTTTCCTTTCTATTTTTTCTCCCTTTTATTCTGAGCCGTGTGGATTAAAGGCTCTTGGTGCTCCAGCCAGGCATCAGGTGTGTGTCTCTGAGGTGGGAGAACCAACTTCAGGACACTGGTCCACAAGGGATCTCCCAGCTCCAAGTAACATCACACGGCGAAAATCTCCCAGAGATATCCATCTCAACACCAAGACTCAGCTTCACTCAATGACCAGCAAGCTACAGTGCTGGACACCCTATGCCAAACAACTAGAAGGACAGGAACACAGCTCAATCCATTAGCAGAGAGGCTGCCTAAAATCATAATAAGGCTACAGACATCCCAAAACACACCACCAGACATGGACGGGCCCACCAGAAAGACAAGATCCAGCCTCATCCACCAGAACACAGGCACAAGTCCCCTCAACCAGGAAACCTACTCAACCCACTGAACCAACCTTAGCCACTGGGGACAGACACCAAAAACAATGGGAACTACGAACCTGCAGCCTGCAAAAGGAGAACCCAAACACAGTAAGATAAGCAAAATGAAAAGACAGAAAACACACAGCAGATGAGGGAGCAAGGTAAAAACCCACCAGACCTAACAAGTGAAGAGGAAATAGGCAGTCTACCTGAAAAAGAATTCAGAATAATGATAGTATAGATGATTCAAAATCTTGGAAATAGAATAGACAAAATGCAAGAAACATTTAACAAGGACCTAGAAGAACTAAAGAGGAAGCAAGCAACGATGAACAACACAATAAATGAAATTCAAAATACTGTAGATGGGATGAATAGCAGAATAACTGAGGCAGAAGAACGGATAAGTGACCGGGAAGATAAAATAGTGGAAATAACTACTGCAGAGCAGAATAAAGAAAAAAGAATGCAACGAATAGAGGACAGTCTCAGAGACCTCTGGGACAACATTAAACGCACCAACATTCGAATTATAGGGGTCCCAAAAGAAGAAGAGAAAAAGAAAGGGACTGAGAAAATATTTGAAGAGATTATAGTTGAAAACTTCCCTAATATGGGAAAGGAAATAGTTATTCAAGTCCAGGAAGCACAGAGAGTCCCATACAGGATAAATCCAAGAGGAAACACGCCAAGAACATATTAATCAAACTATCAAAAGTTAAATACAAAGAAAACATATTAAAAGTAGCAAAGGAAAAACAACAAATAACACACAAGGGAAGCCCCGTAAGGTTAACAGCTGATCTTTCAGCAGAAACTTTGCAAGCCAGAAGGGAGTGGCAGGACATATTTAAAGTGATGAAGGAGAAAAACCTACAAAAAAACTGACAACCAAGATTACTCTACCCAGCAAGGATCTCATTCAGATTTGATGGAGAAATTAAAACCTTTACAAACAAGCAAAAGCTGAGAGAGTTCAGCCCCAATAAACCAGCATTACAACAAATGCTAAAGGAACTTCTCAGGGAAGAAACACAAGAGAAGGAAAAGACCTACAATAACAAACCCGAAAAAATTAAGTAAATGGTAATAGGAACATACATATCGATAATTACCTTAAATGTAAATGGATTAAATGCTCCCACCAAAAGACACAGACTGGCTGAATGGATACAAAAACAAGACCTGTATATATGCTATCTACAAGAGACTCACTTCAGAGCTAGGGACACATACAGACTGAAAGTGAGGGGATGGAAAAGATATTCCATGCAAATGGAAATCAGAAGAAAGCTGGAGTAGCAATTCTCATATCAGACAAAATAGACTTTAAAATAAAGACTATTACAAGAGACAAAGAAGGATACTACATAATGATCAAGGGATCGATCCATGAAGAAGATATAACAATTGTAAATATTTATGCACCCAACATAGGAGCACCTCAATACATAAGGCAAATACTATCAGTCATAAAAGGGGAAATCAACAGCAACACAACCACAGTAGAGGACTTTAACACCCTACTTTCACCAATGGACAGATCATCCAAAATGAAAATAAATAAGGAAACACAAGTTTGAAATGATACATTAAACAAGATGGACATTCCATCCAAAAAACAAAAGAATACACATTTTTCTCAAGTGCTCATGGAACATTTTCCAGGATAGATCATATCTTGGGTCACAAATCTAGCCTTGGTAAATTTAAGAAAATTGAAAATCGTATCAAGTATCTTTCCCGACCACAATGCTATGAGACTAGATATCAATAACAGGAAAAGAACTGTAAAAAATAAAAACATATGGAGGCTAAACAATACACTACTTAGTAACCAAGAGATCACTGAAGAAATCAAATAGGAAATTAAAAAAAATACCTAGAAACAAATGACAATGAAAACACGATGACCCAAAACCTATGGGATGCAGCAAAAGCAGTTCTAGGAGGGAAGTTTATAGCAATACAATCCTACCTTAAGAAACAGGAAACACCGCAAATAAACAACCTAACCTTGCACCTAAAGCAATTAGAGAAAGAACAAAAAAACCCCAAATTTAGTAGAAGGAAAGAAATCATAAAGATCAGATCAGAAATAAATGAAAAAGAAATGAAGGAAACGATAGCAAAGATCAATAAAACTAAAAGCTGGTTCTTTGAGAAGATAAACAAAATTGATAAACCATTAGCCAGTCTCATAAAGAAAAAAAGGGAGAAGACTCAAATCAATAGAATTAGAAATGAAAAAGGAGAAGTAACAACTGACACTGCAGAAATACAAAGGATCATGAGAGATTACTACAAGCAACTCTATGCCAATAAAATGGACAACCTGGAAGAAATGCACAAATTCTTAGAAAAGCACAACCTTCCGAGA
>NC_041220.1:40343655-40409127 GCF_002837175.3 Physeter macrocephalus | reverse complement strand
TTACCATTGCAACGAAAAGAATAAAATATCTAGGAATAAACCTACCTAAGGAGACAAAAGACGTGTATGCAGAAAATTATAAGACACTGATGAAAAAAATTAAAGATGATACAAATAGATGGAGAGATATACCATGTTCATGGATTGGAAGAATTAACATTGTGAAAATGACTACTACCCAAAGCAATCTACAGATTTAATGCAATCCCTATCAAACTATCACTGGATTTTTTTACAGAACTAGAACAAAAAATCTCACAATTTGTATGGAAACACAAAAGACCCCGAATAGCCAAAGCAGTCTTGATAATGATAAATGGAGCTGGAGGAATCAGGCTACCTGACTTCAGACTATACTACAGAGCTACAGTAATCAAGACAGTATGGTACTGGCACAAAAACAGAAATATCGATCAATGGAACAGGATAGAAAGCCCAGAGATAAACCCACACACATATGGTCACCTTATCTTTGATAAAGGAGGCAAGAATATACAGTGGAGAAAAGACAGCCTCTTCAATAATTGGTGCTGGGAAAACTGGACAGGTACATGTAAAAGTATGAAATTAGAACACTCCCTAACACCATACACAAAAATAAACTCAAAATGGGTTAAAGACCTACATGTAAGGCCAGACACTATCAAACTCTTAGAGGAAAACATAGGCAGAACACTCTATGACATAAATCACAGTAAGATCCTTTTTGACCCACCTCCTAGAGAAATGTAAATAAAAACAAAAATAAACAAATGGGACCTAATGAAACTTAAAAGTTTTTGCATAGCAATGGATACCATAAACAAGATCAAAAGACAACCCTCAAAATGGGAGAAAATAGTTGCAAATGAAGCAACTGACAAAGGATTAATCTCCAAAATGTATAAGCAATCATGCAGCTCAATAACAGAAAAACAAACAACCCAATCCAAAAATGGGCAGAATACCTAAATAGACATTTCTCCAAAGAAGATAGTCAGAATGGCCATCATCAAAAAATCTAGAAACAATAAATGCTGGAGAGGGTGTGGAGAAAAGGGAACACTCTTGCACTCTTGGTGGGAATGTAAATTGATACAGCCACTATGGAGAACAGTATGGAGGTTCCTTGAAAAACTACACATAGAACTACCATACGACCCAACAATCCCACTACTGGGCATATACCCTGAGAAAACCATAATTCAAAAAGAGTCAGGTACCACATTGTTCATTGCAGCTCTGTTTACAATAGCCAGGACACGGAAGCCACCTACGTGTCCATCAACAGATGAATGGATAAAGAAGAAGTGGCACATATATACAATGGAATACTACTCAGCCATAAAAAGAAACGAAACTGAGTTATTGGTAGTGAGGTGGATGGACCTGGAATCTGTCATACAGAGTGAAGTAAGTTAGAAGGAGTAAAACAAATACCATATGGTAACAAATATATATGGAATCTAAGAAAAAAAATGTCATGAATAGCCTAGGGGTAGGATGGGAATAAAACTCAGAACTACTAGAGCATGGCCTTGAGGATATGGGGAGGGGGAAGGGTAAGCTGTGACGAAGTGAGAGAGTGGCATGGATATATATATACACTACCAAACGTAGGGTGGATAGCTAGTGGGAAGCAGCCGCATGGCACAGGGAGATCAGCTAGGTGGTTTGTGTCCACCTAGAGGGGTGGGATAGGGTGGATGGGAGGGAGGGAGACGCAAGAGGGAAGAGATATGGGAACATATTTATATGTACAACTGAGTCACTTTGTTGTAAGGCAGATAGTAACACACCCTTGTAAAGCAATTATACTCCAATAAAGATGTTAAAAAAAAACATAAAATATAAACATCCTAATAAAGATCTTTAAGGTCCAGAAGAACATGTCCATGAAACCCATTCTGAAAAGCACCATACTAACCCAATCTGTCACCTCAAAAAATGAACAACTGATCTCTAGCAAGTAAAGTGACCTATTCACAGTCATCTGTTTCTGTCACAGTTTTTTGAAACACCATTAACTATCATTGTCTTCATTCATCAATCTGGGATCTTAGAAACTTAATCTGAAACTTTCATTCCATGAGTTTATATAGATTATGGAGACTGAAGGTAATGAGTTTTAAAATATATTAGCCATAGGGACATTTTTAATTCTTGCTTATTTAACTGCCGTAGGCTAAAATTCTATATAGGGTCTTGAGTTAGAAAATGCCTTCAATACATTTTACTTCCTTAAATGAAATATAGGTTATAATCTCTTGACAAAATAACTATTTCAAACCAAATTAACAGAAGGTTTCTAAATGGGCTTTGTGTTAAATACTGAAGACATAACATAAATGTTCAAATGTTTAACACTGTTTTGTTTGTAATTCTTTACACTTAGACATTTAAAATTTTAACTAAATCATCTAAGTAACAGACTTTAGGTGAAATGGTGGCAAATATTCATGTCTGATTATGTGGGAGTGTATGTGGGTGTGATTATGCGAGTATATGATTCTATGTCAAAAAACATGACCTGAGATGCAGTAAACATTTCCAAATTCATTTAGGAAAAAGAAATATAAAAAGAAATCCTGGATGTATTCTGAAAGAAAGAATAATTTAATAGGTTGAAACTAACATTCTTAATGTGGTAACTTAGGTATGTGTAGAAATTTCTGTGAGACAATTTATAACTAATTTTCTGGATGCCACAGTTCTGTTCTTAGGCTAAGCCAGGGGAGTAGGTATTTTTGACTACACCTTGAATAATTTTCCATTTAAAATTTTAGAGTCTAAATTAGATGGAAAACTATGCATTAGATAAGCAAAATTGGGTGTTCTGTACTCATAAAACATTTAATCTTATTTTTCTCTTCCGCTGGAGGACAAAAAATAAATTATAATTGTTTGAATATCAGAAATGACTGGCAATTGGAAGAAAAAAGAAAAGAAAACAATCTCAAAGATTTTCCTAAGCATAACCTATGGGGAAAAAAAGAGAATTTGTTTATGGACAAATTATCAAAAAGCAATAAAGTGGAAGTGCCTTGCTTCAGTTGAAATTTTCTGATAACTGGTCTCCAGACAAATGAAGGTTACAGAGATATCTATGAAAGTAACCTGTGTAGTCCCTGGGGAAAGAGGAAAAGTTAAAATTGCATTCCATCAACTCTTGCAACTGGCTTGCAGCTGTGCTGTGTGTAGGTAATCTTAAGCATCTGATTTCTGAAAAAATGAAGAAATGGAGAAATTTAATAATTTACCGATATTTACTGAAGATTCAATCTGCAGTGGTGTAGAATGAAGGGAAATGACAATTGAGACTAGTGCTAAATGACTTTCTGTTGATTCTACAACTTTGAATTACATAATAGATCATCACTTCTATGTCATCTTTGCCACTACCTCCACTCTTCCTTCCTTCTATCCCTGTCTCCTTTATATAAGGGGAGGAGAAATACAGGAACTAGAATTCAGACAAGGTGTTCCTCCCTTATTTTTAATTCTACAATAAAAGTCCTATTAAACTGTTAGGTTAACAGACTCATTCTTATTTGCAAATATACACATATGTTCATTAAATTCATTTAAAAATATGTCTTAAGGTAAAGTCATTGTTCCACGTGTTACTGTTATACAAAGTCCCTAGTCTCAGGGAGTTTATATTCTGCTGAGAGAGAGGGAATTAATTAATTTTACAATTATAAGAGGAAAATGTATATTAAAGATCAATATTTAATGAAAATCTATTGCCACTAAACATGATATTATTAAAGCTTTCTCTATAGGATACAGAGAAAATGAATTAAAAGGAAAAAAAAAAAACCTACAATAAGCAACAATAACTTATGTTCCCTGTCTTCAAAGTTTATGTCCTCCTGCAAAAGAGGACATTAGTCTTTAATATTCCTATTTTTTTTTTAGATGGGAATGACATCTTCAGAATAAAGTACACGAACTAATGTATGCATCACCAATATAATTCAGTGAAATTACATATGATAATAGTTTATCAAGGTTTTGTTATAAGAAGAACAACAATTTGCAGACAATAAAGGCCCAGCAGAATAAAAGCCTGATTGCAGCAATGAATAATGCATATCGCCTATGGTACTAATTAACCTTGTACTCCAGTAAGATAATATAGAACAATAAGGCTAATTTGAATGTGGTCCAGCACTTTTCACTATGGCTTGTGATTATCACCCTTCAGAACATGTTAAATTTTATTTTGTAAAATGAGAAAGATATATCTGTTATTTTTTACATAAAATAATAAACAATGAAATTATATTTTAATATCATTAATTTTCCAAAAAGGTAGATTAAACATATATATAATATAATGTACAAGATATACAGTATGCTAAATAAAAATAAAATGTGCTAAGTAAAAATAAACATACACTGTTTACTTATAAATTATACAGAATATTAACAATACATATTAATTTGGCAAAATATTTAGCTAAAATATCAATGTATAATCAAGCCAACTGGACTCAGAAAATGCCTATAATTTATATCTAATCCTTCGATTAGTGTAACCAAGAATTTTCCCCTTCCTCTTAAAATTATAAGATGAATTAAATGGACTAGGTAAAACTAAAATCTATAATGGGAATATTTTCTTCAAAAATAAACTCCTATGAATTTATTCAAAATATAATACTTTATTCTTTGTGATTAAATCACGTTGGATGGACAGTCATAGTGATGCCTGAAAAGAGATAAATTATCTTCAATCAAAAATGCCAATCTTTAATGTTTTTTTGTGTGTGTGTGGTACGCGGGCCTTTCACTGTTGTGGCCTCTCCCATTGCGCAGCACAGGCTCCGGACGCACATGCTCAGCGGCCATGGCTCACGGGCCCAGCCGCTCCGCGGCACGTGGGATCTTCCCGGACCGGGGCACGAACCCGTGTCCCCTGCATCGGCAGGTGGATTCTCAACCACTGCGCCACCAGGGAAGCCCTTTTTAATGTTTTAATCACATTATTTGTTATTATTTAGGTATATTTTAAAGTGAAAATAATAACATTTCAAATTTTGAAAAAGATTTTCAAATCTGTTTCAATAAATCTCTTGTGAAAGTTTGATGATAGAGAAAAGATCTTTTTAGATTTTTAGGTGGCATGACACAGCTTCCCTACCCCCCACCAAAATATGCTCAAAAGTGACAAAGCATATGTATACACGAGTCTTGTCTCTATTGCAGGAAACAAGAGAAACTGAATGTGAACAGAAACTGAATATCTAGCAGAAGAGGTTTTCTACCTTTTATATAAATATACTTCTGAATGAAAATATTGCTTTCTTAGTTCATAAAAGTGTATGTTTATTTTTAGACAGAGTTTGCATATATGTGAATGTCATTCTTGATGGAAATCCTTTGTATTTGAACTATTCTCTTTTGAGAGAAAAGTATATTGTTAGGAAGTCTATTTAAATATTTATTTAGCATCCATATAATAATTACATATATGATCTTTTATCTTTTGAACTGGTTATCTCTTGATGGGAAAAATCAAAGAAAATTTCGGAGAGAGGATAAAATCAATGCTTGTAAAATACAGTGTGCTGGTCTCTCCACTACCAGTGTGGTATAGAAGTTAAAAGCAGAAACCGAAACAAACGGCCTGGGCTTTCATCCAACTCCACTAACAGTCAGTAGACTGTTACCCTTGTTATGTAAACTCTCTGTGTCTGCTTGTTTTTCTGTAAAACTTAAGAACCATACATGATTCATAGTGTGTATGTGTGCACACTCATGCACATGTGCATGTACACAAGGATCAAATTATATAACAAATAAGCAGTGTTCAGTAGAGTGTGTGCCACATAGAACTTGCCATGGAAGTGTTGGGCATGTTATCATTATTATTTTAATATCATCATCAACAGGCTTATCACCATCTCTAATAACGGAACAAAAAGGATGGACTTATTGTTCAGAAAAATTCCTACACACACTTAACAAATATTTATGTCAGGCTATGTCTTTACATATCACAATAATACCCTTCTATGTCCTTTGGTTCTAAGTTAGCAGAACCAAACATCCTCTTTTGGAAGAAAGAGGCAAAAGAAATTACAAAGCCAAAATAACTTTCTCTTAAGGAATTAACTTCAGGTTTTCTCGAAGAGTAAAGGTATTCAAATGAAGGAAATCAATTCACAACAAAAAAATTTATAATCGAAGGAGAAAAAAAGGAAATTAGGAAAGGATATAAGTAGAATTAATCATAAGTAGAAGCAATCAAAGTAATACAAGAGAGAAGCAGCTTGTATTAGAAAAAAATAACTAAGAATTGGAGAAAAAAAACCATAACCTAGTTTTAAATCTTGTCTGAGAGTTGGGCCTCAGAGTTTTTCAAGGTCAAATACCACTTCAGTGAGGAAAAATACATGCCAAGTGCATTTTAATGAACAGTAAGAGCTGAAGTCGTCAGTACTTTCTTAAGTTTAAACAGAATATATTCACTTTAGTTGTAGAGAAGCTGAAATGACAGAATACAAAGACAAATCTTTTTGTCTCCAGGACCAAAGTAAGTAAGATGTTTTTGGAAAGAACAGGGATATGTAAGGATTACGGGAGTCCACAGTTACATTTAGTTGTGCATCTGACCTTTCTATATAGAAAATATAAAACATTTGTTGTAATTAGCAGTTATAAATCAACAAGCTCTAATAAGCATTTAAAAACTATATTATTAACTAGAAACCAATTGAACAAAATAAAGAAAAAGAACATATATTTTTCTATAGAAGCTAGGGACTTATACCCCCTCCTTTTTTTGGTCTTATTTTATAAAACTAGTAATATTTATCATAACAAAACTGAAAAAAAAACTTCCAGTATTATTTTTTTTCACTTGAAATACATTGAAAACTCTGAAAATTATCATCTTTGAAATGATGGAAATAGTGTCTCCCAAACATAGAGAAAAAAAAAAAGAAAGAAGGAGAGAAGAGAGTTAAGGAGTAATGACGGAGAGAGAGACAGAGAGAGAAAGAGTATTCTTAGGGAATTTGAGTTTGCAGCCATATTTTCCTCAATTCCTGGGTTATTTTCCTGACATTAACAATGAAGAAGTATCACTGCATATTAACAGTATTTGATTGCACATATATTGCTTTAGATCATATGAAACTACCACCTTTTGTATTTCCAAAGTGGTCATGTTGGACTTCCCTGGCGGCGCAGTGGTTGAGAATCCGCCTGCCGATGCAGGGGACACGGGTTCGTGCCCCAGTCCAGGAAGATCCCATATGCCGCGGAGCGGCTAGGCCCGTGAGCCATGGCCGCTGAGCCTGCGCGTCCGGAGCCTGTGCTCCACAACGGGAGAGGCCACAACAGTGAGAGGCCGGCATACCGCAAAAAAAAAAAAAAAAAAACAACACACACACACACACACACACAAAAGACCACACAAAGTGGTCATGTACTAGCAATTTCGTATAATTGCACCCAATTTAATAATTTTTTTCCTACTAAAAGTCAAAGATTTAAGTTATATAATAATTATACAATCTTGATTTGTCATGATTCTTTCAGCATTACTGACTACATATATATCTAAACAGAATTAGTTCTTTTTGTACCTTTTCCTATAATTATTATCATATATTGTTCTTTGAATTTGATTTTTTAAAACAAGTAGCAGTTATTATTTTTCTTTACATCAATGCTATGATCGTCTCCATGCTTGTTCTTTGGCTGTACATTTCTCCCCCATATAACTGTTAACAATTGAGTTTATCAATTTTTTAAATTAAAAAATAAAACATGGTGCCTTCTGGGAACGTAGAATACTCAGTAAGTTTTTCTCTCAAAGTTTATATGCATTGAAGTCAAACAAAACTGTATTAGAAGCTAACTCAGAGTTCTTGGAAATCATACTTAATCTATTTCAGCTTCAATTTCCTCACTTATAAAATAGAAACAACAGTATATCTGTCAGAGTTACATTGTTTCTATATACCTCACATATTAGCTGGGTCTAAAAATGCAGGAATATGTACTATTTTTTTCCTAGAACAGTTCTGTTTTACCCATTAGAACATAAGGACATTTGCCTTTATTATCAGGCTGACTGTTTAATTTAGATGAGTCAACAGAGAAGTAACAATTATTTTAATTGTACTATTTTATTTATAAAGATCTGTTTGCTCATTTTTAAATTTTTATATTGTATTTCTTTTGTTTTGTATTCCACTTCTTTTCAACTTCCCACAATTAAGAATGACATGAAAATACTTCAAAATGGAAGTCTCCAGTAAGACACCTTGTACCTGAAAGCCATAACATCAGAATTGGTGGGGACGTGAAGAATCATTTAGTTTCTTTATTGTGGACATGAAAATTCAAAGGTCACACCAGGTCCATGAGGTGCAGAGGCTTTTCCCAAGCCAGAATCTTTACAAAATCTCCTCACTCACATTGTACAGTATAGTTTTTTTGTTTTTTTTTTTGCTTCCCTACCCCACTCCCAAAAGAAACAAAAGCAACAAAACAAACAAAACTTGAATAAAATCACACTTCAATACTCCAAAAGCTAAAGCATGAAAAAGAAAAAGGTTTCCTGTACTACTTATGGGAGCAGACAAATAAGGCAAAGTAATTTATGTGCACAAGAATGCAAAAAGCAAAAAAGTCAGAAATGGATTGAGAGTTCTTAACCTACAACCCAATCTCTCTCTCTCTCTCTCTCTCTCTCTCTCACAGCATGTATATTGGGTTTATTCCAAAAGTTTTTTTCTTCCCCCCCTTTGAATATTCACATAGAAAACATGTAATCAATTCTAGTTTGGTTCCTGATTATAGGGTCTCTATTGACCAGGGTAAGAGCTTCATGCTCTTTCAATTTCCTCTCACTCACACTTTGCTTTGCTCACACAGTCTTGCTTTGCTTTATTTGTTCCATTCCCCTGTCACTACATAATCCTTCTACCTTAAATTGCCTTTCCACATCCTCAGTTTGAGGTCTGAATATGGGGACAATAATCTCCTCTAGGCGACTCTGGTGACTCCTAGGTCCCTCCAGGGTGCCTCTGCCTCTGATATACAGTGTAGTTCTGCTCACATAGATGTTAGATTAGCCCACAGGGATTTGAGTCGGGTGACAAAATTAAGTGGAGCTCAAGTGCATTTTAATGGAGAACATATAATACAGTGGGAAAACACAGATATGAAACAAACACACCTAGGTTAAAATGTCAGTTTGCCACTTTATAGTTTTAGTTAAAATTAACCTCTCTGAGCTTCAGTTACCCCCGAAACTATGGCTCACAGGACGCTGTCAAGCTTAAAAGAGAGAATGTCAATAAAACATTTAATAGTACTGGCACACAGCAGGTCTTGGCACATGTGTCAACCCTTCTTCTTGCCTCACCATCCCATATAAGATACCCTGACAATTCTGGCGTTCAGAATTGTCATTAATTGCCAGTTTTTGTTATTTATCATTTATTGGCCTTACTTCTTGGAATCTCTATTATTTCTAGTATATTACTGCTTTTTACACTGACTTGAAAGTCAAACTATTCCCTTTGGCCAGCTTTTGCATTTTCAAGGAACAAGAATTTTTTCTCCTCAGCTTTCATTCCCTTCTCTTCTAACTTCAGATGAAAACAATGTAAATTCTCCTGAGATCTGATCAGAGGAACACTCTGGCCAGTCTTCCCCTTGATGATGGAGGTTGCCCTTGGTTAAGAGTTTCACTTTCATCAGATTTTTCTAAAACTCAGATTATTTTTGCCTAACTAACTCTTGTGCCTCCTCAATGATTAATTTCTTCTTCCTTCAGTCCTTAATCAAAGTTTGTTACAAATGGACTCTCCATTCCTGTAATATACATGCAATTCCTTGCAACATGCCTGGTTGGCCCAGTTTATTTCCCTCTTAAATTGAAATTAAAATTTTCCCACTTACACTCAGAAACCTCCTCAGTCTTTAAAGGCCGTGGCCTGAGGAGCTGACCTGGTGCAGACTGGACTGGACAGAGTGCTCCCCCCTCCCAGGGTTCCACATGTCCTAGGAGGATAGGTGGCCATCCCAGGGTGGTGAAAGCAACACAAGCAATCGTCAGTTCAAAAAGCAGATACAAATAAACAAGCAAACCTCCAGCACTTTGCCTAGGGTTATTTTTCACTGAAATGGCTTTCAACTTTTAAAGTAACTAGCATGTACTGAGGATTTGCTCTGGGCCAAGTACTAAGTCTCATGAGCCTCCAGTCTTTAAAATCTAATCCAGGTTTCAAAATCATAAACAATACTTTTACTGTGCGAGACAGTGGAAAAACTTTTTTTCCTATGGATTAGTTTCTAACATTATGTACCGAGATCAATAACATCTCAGTGCCTGCCAATAAAGCATGGAAGAAATCAAACTGTAAAAATAAAGTGCTATACTTGAGTATTATTTTGAGGCAACTACTAACAGATGTTTTCCTCTTGTCCATGGTGGGACAAAAGTTCCTATTTTGGATTTAACTTCATTTTCACCTGAATGAAGAGCAAAGTTCCTCCAAGTTTAAGTGCATTATCTGTTGCTGTTTGTTTGTGTGGGCCTGAAGAGGAAGGCCTGACTTAAGTCAGCTCTATTATTACTGTATAAATGCCCTCACCACTCCCTCTCTCCAACCACTGACTGTGTCAAAAAAAAGCTACTGTTGTCACAAAACAAGGAGTCCTCACTGTTGTGACATTTCATTTATCTGGGCAGCAACATGCTTGAAAGGAGACTGCCTCGTCTGAGTAAAGTATGGAAGACAATCAAACCCAGTTAAGCAAACCAGTGTTGACATATTAAATCATGCTTGAACCAAGAAAGCAAAAACAGGCGACACACAAAACCTTCTAAAGAAAGTTTTAAATAAATAAATAATACAGGTCAATGTAGTTCTAAAAAAAGAAGCTTTTAGCGTTGGAAAATACTGGGACTAGGTGAATACGGGGATATCATTCACAGGAGCCAGTGATTATGTTGCTCTCTGATTGTGAGGTGCAAAACTAGGCTTAGTGTGGTAAAGGGAAGCATAGGAGAATACTGGGAAGCTTTAGGGAAATCACATCACCTTACTTTCCAATCCATAAAATGGAAAATAAAATTTTGATAGTCCCATTCTTTATTTAAGAAATGTCCTAATAGAATCCCTTCCAAGCGCTTTGAATTCATCAGAGGAAAAGCCCTTATGCATATGGAGTACTGTATTATTAGTCTCCTGCACAATCACACAGCAGGAAATTTGGCGTGCTCATTCTCTAAGTTTGATCCCTGCTAACAATTCCATCAAAGAAATGGAGTTACCCATCAGTCAAATTATCATTTTCTCTAATTGTTACTTCCCCCAAACTGTGTCTCTTCTTTTTTTAAAAAACAACTATACCTTAACAGCACTCAAATGAGCAGGATATCTTCAAGCTCAGAAAAGATCAAAGCATATCAACAAATCACTTGAGTTTTTAAGGACAAACCCTACTGGTCAGCCATAAATGCAGACAAAGTGTTTAACAACAAAGAGAATCAAATACTAGAAGATAAGATGGGATCCACATCTATGACCAGAAATAATAAAGGATACAAAAGCCTTTTCATGTAATGATAACCAGTTATGAGATCATGAATAGCTTAGAATTCATAGTTTTATTTTTACAGCTAATAAATAATACATTTTCTAGAAAAAACTATGCAGAGCTAGTGGCTCCATGCCTTCCTGCTTTATACTAATTGGCATGTCCTTCTGGACTAACGTGCAAACTAAATTTAAAGGTAATAAATTATACTGTTTAGGTAAACAGCATACTTAACCTTCTTTCCTGTGAGTAGTATAAACTGGATATATAAACAAATCAATTAAATAGATTGATACCTACAAATTAAGCTAAGCTTCTTATTAGTTGCTTAGATATTTAGCTTTCTGTGCAACCCTCCAAAGTGGTTAAGCAGATTTTTCAAGGCTTATCCATACAGGAGGTGTACTACATAAATCTAAACATGTCGAGCAGAAAACATTTGACATATTAATTATAATAGAAATATGGTCCTAAGAAGAATAAGTGCTTTTTATTCAGGATTATCATGGATGCTATATGTGATTACAAACTACAAATCAATTTGTGATTAAGTGTGTTTATATACTGTTCAAAGTACAACAGTAGAATGGAGAATCTGAAGTTAAACATATGATTCTAATGCCAAGTCTAAAACGTGGTGGCTGTGTGATACTGGGCAGGTTAATCTTCTCCCTACTTCCAACCCTTGGACCCCAATTTATCAGTTTACTGATGATCATAAAATTTGCAACTAATATATTAAATCCTGATTAGCTAAAGTCAAGTCACAGGCTGTGCTAATATTTAAATGTTATTCCCACATCCCCCCGAATTAAAGTTCTCTTTTTCCTGCAAAAAAGGATAATTTTGTTTTAGTTATTTTGTTGTAACAGAGAGCTTATGAAATACATCAAGATTTCCATCTGTATCATATCTCCATTTTTAGTACTATGAAAAATATGATTATTCTTATTTCAATAAAGAGCATTAACATAGCACCTCTAAACTCCTGTCTTTTGTTTTCTTTTATTCAGGATGAAATTATTATAATTACACCAAGTTGGCTAATAACATGAAATTAAATTTTGTGGTATCACTTATTATCCTTTATGCAAAATTGTTTTAGACAAAACAGTATGACTACTAGTTTGTGTTTCCAAGTTTCATAAATGTTCCTTTTATACTCCTTTCTCAAAGCCAGGCTGTCCTTTTCCCTAAATTAATTTTTTTAATATTATTTTTTTGAAGAAGTTTGAGAGATTTTGATAAAAGAATGTGGAAAGAATTTAAGGAAATGAAGGAATTTTTTCTCTATGGTCTGTAAATCATTTTAATTCTAATGCTACTTGCAGAAGAAGAAAAGTAAAAAATAACTTTTTCTCTATTCATGTCAACGTTAAAATGTCAATTCTCATTTTAAAAAGTTACTTTACTTGACAAATGTTTCAGTTTAATTTTTTCAGCTATTAACTCTTTAGTAAAATAAAACGTGTTGACTAAAACATAAATGAAATGTACTTTTCAAAAAAATGAGCTACTTTTTATTTCTGATAAAATGAATACCAATGAATTTTGCAATTGGTGGGTGGAGAGTGTTTCAGACAGGGGTGTATATATCCTTCACTAATTTTAGCTTCCTGTAGATCAGCAATAATTTTTCAAAATTAAGTTTTATATTTGGGCATTGTATACTTAGGGAACTATAGACTTAAGTTTAGCATTTACTAGTTCACCCAAGTCTTCTGGTTCCAACAACATGAAGGTCTAAGAAAAACTGGAAACGCTCCAGGTACAAATACCTAGAAATTAAATTAAATAGAACAAAGTTTGGGGCTGATAAAGTTAATTCATATATTGGGACCCACAAAATTGAGGTCACCCCAGTGGCCCAGCACACGTCACAAATCTAAACCTAAATCAGCCTGCACTTAAGAGAAACCTAACATACACCAATCAGTATCCTCCAACTCAGCTTTAGTTAGCCCACCTTACCCTAGAAAGTAGGACCTGATAGCCTTGTAAGTAAATCCGGACCTCCTAGCCAATCATTCCCTGGTTCCGCATTGCCTCTTCTAAAGCTCTAAAAACCTCACTCTTGCCCAAAATCCCCTGGGAAGAGTGTCCCACTGCTGGTGAGGCACTGTACTCCCCCAGTCCATGGATTATTTTGAATAAAGGATATCAAACTTGTTACTAAATTGTTTTAGTTTTGTCATTTAACAGGGCTCATTTTACTGTGTTTTGTTTTAATGCAGGGAAATTTTAAGATGGCAATATGTTTTATAAATCTAGGGATGGAAACCCACAGGGGGCAGAAAAAAAGAGGGAACCAAAGCATGGAGTGCTGCCTTTTAGAACTGATACTATCCTGCTTCTCTGCAAGACAGGAGGGCTGAGAATGGGTGTGGGAAACGGGAAGACCTGGATTTTAATTTCCCAGGGTTCAGGAGAAAAAGCCATAGCCTTGTGTCAAGTGGGGAGCCCTTCAGAGAGTCTGAAACCTTGAAAAACTGGCTGCACCCTCAAGAAGGCACTGGTTAGTAGGAGAAGGAGGAAAGGAGAAATTGTAGAGTTAGACAGAATAAGACAAAATATTAATATGCTTATCATTTCTGTGTTGTTTTTACAGTTTCTTTGTATTTAGGTATAAAGCAGAAGGTTGGCAGACTACAACCTATGGGCCAAATCCTGCCTGTCACCTGTTTATGTAAATAAAGTTTTATTGGAATACAAAAAAAAAAATAGAAGGCACTGGGTAAAACGCTGCCCACGTATACAAGGAGTGCCAAAGAGGCTTGTGGGAGGTGGGACATCTTCATTGAGGGAAGAAATCAGTCTTCAAGAATCAAAATTTGTGGCCTTCCCTGGATGAGGTTTTGGGGTATAAATTTACACAAGACACTCAAAGCCACCAAACCTTAATCCTAACTATCATAAGACTCCTTAATCTGGACTACACGTTACAGTCACCTAGGGAGCTTTAAAAAAAAATACTGACGCTCTGGCCAGCACCACACAATGGAATCAGAATCTCTCATAGGTGTGTCCAGCAACAATATGGTTTTAAATTATTAAAATCATTGTGTTGCACTATAAAAATGTTGAGAAGAGAAGAATTAGATAAAAACTGGTCCCAATAATACCTCATCAGTAGGAGGAAAGCTTAAATCATGTGAAGAACTCCTACAAGCCAATAAAAAAAGACAAGCACTCCAAAAATGTAATTAATAAATTGGAGTAATTAGGACATGGATGCCATTTGTACTTTTTTCTCTACCTTGCTGTGGTTTGATTTTTCCCCTAATTTGCCAATATTGTTTACTTATGATAATAGTAGAATGAATTGATAGTAAATATGAGATTCTAAAGTCAAGAAGCAATTAGCAGAAATAAAAAAGGAAAGAATTTCATTAGGTCTAATACAATCAAAAGTTATAAAACTACCATCTATATCAAAACAAGAAACATCTGGAGGGAAAGATAAATATATAATTAATGCGTAATAGTCATGAAACAACATGGAGAGTGCAATATTTTGATATTTATTCAAAGGGATTAAGATAAATACATTTCTTGCCCTTATGTAGTTACATGGCCCTAAAATTTATCTGTATTTCAGTTCCTTAATCTTTAAAATAAAGAAAAAAGGAGGATTCACTCCAAGAGTCCTTTATATTACTGCTTCTCAAACTTAGATGCACATAAAAAACACCAAGGGAGCTCGCTAAAATGTAGATTCAGATTCAGTTTTTCTATGATGACGCTTAAGATTCTGCAGTTCAAAAGTTCTCAGGTCATGCTGAAGTGGCTAATCCATGCCCCGCTCCTGAAGTACGCATACTTTATATGCCTTTACAGGCTATCTCTGCAGGTGCATGTCGTATTATTTAACATTTCACATATGAGGAAAGTTGGGATCAGTCTGATTTTGTTTGTCCACAGTCACACAGCTACCAAACGGAAAAGTGAGATTTGAACTGAGACCTGCATCACCTTAAAACGCAAAGCTCTCTGTTTACTGCATACAAAATCTCCTGGTGATTTCAGGTCGATTTTGAGGTTTTACGTCTACTTAATGATTTTATGCCAGTGTTGGCTCCTTTGTTTCATATCATTTGCATTCTTTTTTTAACTTTTTGCTCTTAAGAATCTGAGAACAGACACTGAGATGTTTGCTGAATCACACTCAGTGAGTTTTCAAAATTAAACTTTCCTGTACACACAACTTTTCCCGTGAGAGCTATACTGATTTACGTTATCAGACTTTGTGAAAATCCTTCTGCTGCTATCTGAATAATAAAAAAATAAGCAAACAATAAAACAGAAGGAGTACATTGTGGTTTCCCAGTACATTTAAGTATCATGGATTTTAAATCACTTCTGAATATATCAATTCAGATATATGATGATATAAAATAGCCTTTATCTTTATCCTTAAACCTTTTTTCAGAGAATTATCTTTCTATATTAATTTATTTCTATATTTCTGTATTAATTTATATATTTCTATATTAATTTGTTATAATAAAAGTAGCCTATCCAATGCATATCATTTTAATAAATTTTTTTATCAGGAGATGTTTTGTAAAATATGAGACACTTGAACATAACAATTAATTCTCCATCCATGTGATCATAATGGAGCTCAAGATCAGAAATGCTAAAATTCCTTTGCACGGCAACAATACGGAATGTGCCACCATCATAATAAGACATTCTAGAGACTGACTCAAAGTAAAATGTACAAAGTAGCTATTACTCTTACTGTAAACATGAGGCATAGTATTTATTTGTTACATTTATTCTGAACATGGCATAGGAAAGGGAGACTCAAGACTTTGCCTAATGTACCTTCTTTTACGAGTGAGAAAGTAGGAGTGCAAGCCAAATCTCTCTCTCTTTTTTTTTTTTTTTTTTTTTTTTTACTGTGCACATATCCAGAAGATTCAATGGACCAATGAAACATTAAGTTCTTAAAAAAGAAAAGGCTTTCATTCTTTCAACTGGTATAATAATTTACAAGTTGCCATCTACCACACCAATACTACTCATAAATAAACTGAGTTGTTTCATATTTGATATGTATGTATTTGACCCTAGGTATTATTAGGAATTCTCTATCCTTAAGACAGTATAATATGTATATGAATAGCCTCTTTTAGCAGGTAATTTCAGGGAGTAGCAGCTCTTTTATTTCTCAGATTTTAATATGCAAATACATTTTAATATAATTTTGGAGAGAAAAGAGATATATACAAAATTGATTAATATACTATGATAGATCTCTGCACTGAAAGCTTCCATCTGCTTGTTAAGCTGTTTCCCATAGTCTTCATGTGGCTTTTTTTTTCACATCTGTGTTAAACATCACCTTTTCAGAGAAACATTTTCTTACTACCCATTTTTTTGCATACTCACACTGCCAGTAACCACGCTCATAAACCGTAACTGTAGATGTGAGTGCATATGTATGTTTGTGAGCTATCTGTCTGCATTACTAGGATACAGGAATTGTATAGATAGAGTACAGTGCCTACTACAATAACTTAAAGGATGAGTGATCAATAATTTAAAGAATGAGTGATGATATCTAAGGAGAGAGCAAATCTCCTTTATAAAGTAGGTTCCAATATATTTACATAGTTTTGATCACCCAATAAATAAAAATGTAGGATTATCCTTTGATAAATGATTCTACTCAAGAATATACTCTCTAGGGCTTCCCTGGTGGCGCAGCGGTTGAGAGTCCGCCTGCCGATGCGGGCGACGCGGGTTTGTGCCGCGGAGCGGCTGGGCCCGTGAGCCATGGCCGCTGAGCCTGCGGATACGGGTTCGTGCCCCGGTCTGGGACGCGGGTTTGTGCCGCGGAGCGGCTGGGCCCGTGAGCCATGGCCGCTGAGCCTGCGCGTCCGGAGCCTGTGCTCCGCAACGGGAGAGGCCACAGCAGTGAGAGGCCCGCGTACTGCAAAAAAAAAAAAAAAAGAATATTTTCTCTAGTTTAAACAAATTAGGGAATTTTCTAAGCTGAAGCTACCCTGTATTTTCCAATGGACAGACACATATTCCGGTACATAATTTTATTTTTAATAAAATATCTAAGACATAGCTAATGTTTATTGAATAAGTACAGTTTTCTAGGCATTATTCTAAATAATTTTCACATAATATCTCCTAGAATTGCTATGAGGTAGTTAGACACGAGGAAAACAAGGAATAAAGAGATTCAACAACTTGGCCAGGGATACAGAGCTGATAAATGGCAGAGGTAGGATTTGAATCCAGGCATTCTGGCTCAGAATCTGCAGCTTAAAACACTAGAGTACGTTGCGTCTCATCAGCAGCATATTTCCTGATATCCTATATCACTTTATCCAAGTTAAATTAGTCACATTTCAAAATGAATACGCATTTCAAGAAATGTACACTTCTTTCATTCTGCAGAAAAATGTTCACTTTTGCAAAGGTAACCAGTCTATAAACATATTTAGCTTTAGCAGCACATCAGCTCACGTAGGCAGAGGGAGTATATTTCAATCAGTGGTTCTCAACCAAGAGAGATTTTTGCTGCCAGGGGACACTGGCAATATATGGAGGCATTTTTGACTATGAAAATCAGGAGTGGAGTATTAGAGGCCAAGGAAGCTGCTAAATATCCTACAGTGAACAGGACCACCCGTCCCCCCCAAACAACTAGTTATCTGGCCCAAAATATCAATAGTATCAGTGTTGAAAAACCCTGATTTAGAAAAAAAAAAAAAAAAGCAAAAACAAAAAAAATGCAGAGTATGCTCTAACATTTTAATAGAACTAATCTAAAATTATTCAAGGGAGGAGTTAAAAAGAAAAAAAAAATCTATTTTATTACTCTCATGTGTAATACCCGCAAATAGATGAAATGACTTAACTACTTGATTGTCTTCGTGGTGGTTCACAGCAGCAGGTCACACACACACATATACTCACACACCGTTGACACTCTACTTTCATAATTGCCATCTTTTGTTAAAAATTTTAAATTAAAATTAGTTTCCTTCTGTTGCATAAAATAGCATACCAAATAGGACTAAAAGTTCAACCCCTTTGAAGTTTTTTGGTAATGTGCCTAATTAAAAATAACTAGGCTCTCCAGTGCATAATTATATGAACACCGAATACCCTAAATTTCCAGCCAAATTTGTTTCAAACATAAATATGCACCAGAAGTTTGAATGATCGACATACTACTCCCTGCAGTATCTGTACTGTTTCTGAATCAAGGCTGTTTCTTGAGCTCAGTATTTTCACTACATTTCCTTGCTGTGCAATCATCTCCCAGTTGGACAATTAATGTGCTTTTTCTCCGCAGCCCTTGGCATGTGACACCCCCCCCTTACCCTGTATTTGAGCATGCACCATATACCTTCTTCACTCTGACTGGTTTTGGCAGTGACCCACAATCTAAATCTCTTTCCTCCATTTGATATAAGTGAAACTATAATTATCTAGGGGTAATTTCAAATTACTATTTCATTCCACTAGCAACTGATGAAGATTAGTGGTCTTGCCTTGCATCTAAGTCAGCAACATAATCACAAGAGAACTCAGCAGGCAACATTTGATTCATGTGAACTCAATTACTTCTGTCAAACACATTCACTTAATAAAAAGCAGAAACTTCCAAAATGGGTTTCTGCTAACAATTTTGTACTCAAAAAATTTTCATTTGACTCTTAAGGGAAAAAATAGTGTGAATTTCATCAGAAATAATAATAAATAACAAATATGGAAACATACTTGAATAAATGGATTTAACACATTATTAGTTCCTGAAAATAAAGAACATCTCAAGGAAATAAATTTGTATACTTGAGGCAGCTTATTACAGAAAATTCAGGCATATAAGTAAGCTTTAGCAAAATGAATTCACTCTATATTTTAAGGTAATACAACAGAAACCAGAGTACTTGCTTACCTTGTTAAAATCAGATTATTATGGAAAAGGTAGTCAAGTTCTCCTAAAGGAAGTTAAATATGAACTGCTAAATGGACAGGGACTCCTGAATCACTTCTTGGTTGTCTTTTGGATTGAAGCCACCATATGTTAATAAGCTGCCTAGCATTCTGATTCCTTAAGGTTTAGTTGCTAAAAGCCTCTCGGTCAAGTCTATTATGCCCTGCACGCATATCAGGTCACATGAACATGATCCAACAGCAACTACCTTGTCACTTCCTAGTACAGATTCAGTAAATCTTAACATATGACAATCATTACAACAGGTTTACTCAAACTTCACCTTCTTATTACAGCCTTAATTAAATCCCAACATATTTTGATTATAAAAGAAACTGAGTTATTAAATGTAAATATGTAATAAGGCTATATTATAAACACTTATCAGCATGTGATGTTTTGAGGTCTACAAAAATCACTAAGATGACCTCTATAATAGTTAATATATCATATGCCAACCATATATGATTTAATGCCTGAAACTTGAAAATTTGGCCTGAGAATCTTAGGACTAAGTAAAGATTAATTTAAAAGACATATTTGTCAATTTTTATGACCAAGGATGTTTTCTAAAGATAAGTACAAAGGTAAGACAAGCACAATTATTTATTTAAAATAAATAATTTTAAAACATAGTATTCTTTTATGACTTTGCTCATCCTATTTCCTCTTTTGAATTCATTTTCCTTACCTCTTGCCTTTTGATTTCTTTCTCACTTCTTAAGATTACATATACCACTGCTGTAATCAAGGAGTATGTAGTCTAATGGGGGTGGGGAGTGAATCATTAATCAAATAATAAGTTAACAAATATGTGCAAAATCATAACTCTAAATGGTTTTATGAAGGAAAATATGTGAGTAAATAACAGAGGGGGATGACCTAGTCTTCAAGGATCAGGGCCAGCTTCCTTGAACAAGGAGTGTTGGAGCACAGATCTGAAGGATTAGTATGAGTTAATCAGGCATAAGGGAGGTAAAAGAATGTTTCAGGGGAAGGGAACAGAATCATAGAAGAACAAGTAATGAAAGTGAGCCTTTGAGAAACTAAAAGCGAGCCAGTGTGGCTAGTGCATAGTTTAAGATGTGTCTAGAGAGCTAACAGGAGCAAAGACATGCAGGATCTTAGGCTACTTTAAAAACTTTATTTTAAAGGAAACCATTGAAGAGTCTAAAGTAAGTGTGTTGGGACTAGGCAGGGACTGAGGAGGATGGGTGTGTGCAACTACCAGATTTGCATTTATGTAGAGATGATACACTCACATGGCTCAAAACCCAAAACTACATAAAAAGTCATTCATTATATTTAAAAATAAAGTTCCAACAAGATATGCTTATAGATTGGAGGAAAAAGGAAACAGAGAGAAGTGGGTGATTTTATGAGATAATTGCGTGGTAGTTTCTATAAATACTTTGGGATGGATTGAAAGTGGGAGGTGGGTAAGAAGGAGATGTCAAGAATGATTCCTAGATTTCTGGCCTATCCAGGATAGCTCCAAAACATCAACGTCCCTACTTAAAGGTTTGGGGACAGTACATTAAAACCATAGAATGAGTTAGAGTTATGGAGGAATTGTATATGATACACACACTTACACACATACATACATTTACATTTGCATGTACACATAATATATAGGTTTAAATGCATATATTTATTTATGTGGGACTATCTGTGATGGCTTAATTCTCCAAAACAAACCTTCAACATTTATTTATTCATTCAATAAGATATGTTATTTATAGAATAAACATTTGAAATTCCTCCTAGAGTGGCTACATATCACTTGTACATGGGAAAACACCAAGAGGCACTATTCATATAGACTGCACTGTGTAGAACAACTTCTGGTGCTGTGTCTACAGCCTTCATGACCCACAGCCTTTGTTCCTCCTACCAGAGTAGGGTAATAAACACATTAAGACAGAATCCAGTTTATTGACGTTTCCTCCAAGGTAGGCTCTCCAGTTCGTCCCTCTTTCTCTCAGGTCTCTACTCCTCAATTAGTAAGAGTACGAGAATAGAAAGTTGCAGTAAATGCATGCACTAAAAAACATCCTGTCAGAACACTACTTCCCCAAGGTGTTTTCATGATAAGCACCTGCAGAATATTTTAAGCCCAGCAACAATAAAAAATTATCCTCTAAATGCAGAGGTCCTTTGTACTCTGTGTCAATATGGATGAAGACAAAAGTCACTGTGTTTGAACTAAAGCTACCACATTATCATTCGCTAAAAGGATATAAACCAATAACCAAATCAAGCATGCTGCTTTATAATAATAGTAAACAAATGCTTAGAAATAATAAGATTCATATTGTAAATATTTTAGGGAAAAGAATACAGTGTATTCAATGGATTATATTTAACTCCCACTTCTGATTCTACAATTACATATATCTTCACCTTATACCAAGAAGGCTGCTCAAAAAGAAAAGTTAAGGTAATGTTAGTTAGAACTTTCCTTTAAACCCAAACCTAAATAAAATCTGATTCATTTCCTTGACAAACTTAAAAGCATATCTGAAACATAATTTTGATTTAATAAAACTTTACATATACATATAAAGGAATAGAGAGTTATAGATTACATGGAGAAATAATCATGCACTTGATTGTAGATGGTATACAAATATGAGGTGATGATGAAAAAGGAAGTTTAAATATGGTGCAATGTGTTTCTAGAGAGAAATAATTAAGCAAAGTCAGTATGATTTACAGGAAATTTCCTAGTTTTGTTTCCCTGGATCTACGGTCACTCTACAGTCAGGCCTGAACAAACTTGAGCAAGTGTGATCCACATCATATACTGGATTTAGAAAAAAAAAATGCACCTGAAGCTACCAGTGGGATTAGGGGACTTCTTAGCATTTGGTTTTCTCCTCAGTTAATACACATTAACTCTCATTACCTATTTGGCATGTACACATCATGGTGAAAACAAGTTCAGGTTCATAAGGATGGATTTTTCCTCTTTTAAGGAAAACGTGTTTTCTTCTTCATAAGCTGTTCTTCACTTTGCATAAAGTACTATCCTGTTCCAAAAAGCTATTGATAAAGATCCAAGTTTAAAAGGGCAACTCACCACACTGTGGGCAAAATGAGGGTATTTTCAGATGAAGAGGGAGGCATGCATGATCAAGTTTCAATTTAAAAGAAAAATTAAAACAAAAAAATTTCCAAGCGCAAATTGCTTTGAAATGACTTTTCAGTATCGGCTCTATCTCCAAACAGTTATTTTCTTGGGTTCTACTTATTATGCATTTAAAATTGACCTGGAAATTCTTAAAAGCAAGCATGTAATAGCCATTATATGTAAACAACACAGTAAACTAAGTCCTGTCACCTCACACATATCTTCCAATGAAGTTCATGTGGCTGAACGTATATCCGAAGAAATTTTAAAAGGCAGTTAAAAGCATGCCAAAACAAGTCTCATCGAAGGTTTACATTTGAATTTCATATAACGAGTAAAGAGCACTATTTTCTCCTCATGGAGATAAAGCAGCAATAAAGTAGCAGACACTAATCATACAAAGAAAGTTATATACAAAGAAATAATCCCTTGATCTGAGCTGTCCAAAAATAAAACTTCTGAAAGCAAAATAAATATGAAATATTACACTGCAAGTAAGACACTCTCTGAGAATTATGTATATCCAATAAAATATTACATTAACTCTTTCATCATTGCCAGAAGTTTTAAAATTCTGAGAAGAAAGAAATCAAACTTGAAGAGAAATAATCTCCATAAATTAGCAAAGTAAAAGGTCGTTTGCTCATAATCACTGGAAGAAATACATATACATGATCCAACTGAAGCAGACAACCCCTGCAGATCTACAGGTAAACTCTTACCTTGACAGGTGCCGTTTTTCTCTTCATATCCTGCCTTGCACGTGCATTTCCCGATGGGCACCAGCCACTCCCCTTCAGCGCTGCAGTGCATTTTGGGTGGTTCATCTGTCACAGAATGGTTGACACAGGAGCCCGACACTTCAAGCAACTGTGAAGAATCAGCTCCAGTGATTGTGTCAGGGAAGACAGCCAAGTGTCGTACCACAGAAGGGCATTTTTTATAGTATACACGAACAGAAACGAGAGCGATGCAAGCACCGACATCTTGAAAAGCGAGATAAAATCCCTTTTTGCTTAGAGGGCCTACATCTCTGACCTCTGTATTCAGTTTCATGACACGGTCACCAAGATCAAGTTCTGTAAAGCTTTCATCGGCAGCAATGGTATCAATTTTGATGTACTGGTTTTCCTTGATGTTTCTCCCATTCTCATCTGACTCAAAGTAATACATGTTAAAAGTTTCCTTACAGGTCCCCAGCCCTCCAGGAAGACTGTTGCAGTCCCGCAGAGTAAACTTGAGTTCTATGAAGATTCTGGAAGCACCTTCGTTGGAGATCCAACTGGTCAAAAGCCAGTTATTTTGATTCTGTTCCATAACTTTGCATACTTGGTATGTGTGGATAGGGGCATAATTTTCATCAACTTCACCAATCTCTTCCCACTGTGTAATATAATAGAAGGACAAAAAAAAATTAAAAGATAATTAGAAAATAAGCGGCAAAAATAGTCAAAGAAAACTAATTCAGGTGTAAAATTTCTGCATCCTCAATATACAGTATTGAGAGAAGGAGCTATACCGTGAAAATTTTAAAACATTATTTCCCTTTTTAAATTAAGTAAATAAAGTATTAGTCATTGTCTCCAATGTAACTCAAGCATGAAGACTATTCCCCAGAAAAAATCATGTATTTCAGAGTAATAGGAAAAGAAAATTCAGTATGGATGTGACTAACAAGAAGCAGTGAAAGGCAAGTATATATATTTGGAAGAAAGTTTGAAAGAAAAAGGGTAGATAAAGTTTGAAAGAAAAAAGGAAGTACAACTTTATTTTAAATGACAATGAGAAACAAAGCAGTAAATGCGGAAAAGAAGGGATAAAAATGTAATGTGAATCCACATTTATAAAATGTAATGTGAATCCACATTTATTTAACCCTGGCATGTTACAAATAACACAACAATGTTATAAAACTTGAAAGAAAATTCATTAGTTTAAAATTAATAATAAATGTTTATTTCATTGAACAATCTGGTTAGGAATCTTTTACAATTGGATAACTAAGTGTCTATTCATACATTTATTCACAAATATAAACCTAGAGACAGACAGAAAATAGAGATAAAAATTATAGATTAGTAATATTGAGAGCCTTGTCATTTCAAATACTGAGATTTTTTTGTTATACATATCCTGGGAATGCATTATTCTTTCTTACCAATGCATTATTTTATGCACAATGACCTTAGAAGTTCTGAATATACACAGGATGTAGAAAAATTAAGTATGATTTATAGAGCTTCCAAAATACTATTCAGCCAAAGAAGAGATCTAAACCTATCTCTTTCCTAGTAAAATACTACGGTTTTGAGAATGTCAATGCAACATACCACTTTCTAAACAGTGTAAAACCAGATTTTTCTTCTTCATAAAGGTTATTATAACAAGAAAATTTAAAAACCTGTTTACAATCTGTGTGAATAAAACTACATATAATTTTGTTTTAAATCTTTAAAAATTGTCCTGAAACACACAGAGCAATGAATCCATACATACTGACTTTCAATAAATCCAGAATGTGATTTCAGACATTAAGTATTAACTTCACAGAGCCTCATTTAGTTAGACATGAAATTAAATGGAGCATTATTTTTTGATTCTGTTGAAATGACAAAGATATGAAAATGTGGCATCACAAGGGATGCACATAAATCGTATACCTCAGATGGCCCCTCTCAGAGTTCTAGCTGCCATCAGACAGTCAGAAGTAAAAGGTGTTAATGACGGAAAACTGCTGAGCTCCTTAAAATCACAGAGACATCAAGGTTGTATCTTACCTAACAACTTTCACATTCGGGTGTTACATGAAACCTTAGTTCGTTCATTTAATCTCACTTTTGTCCTCTCTCAAAATTTATCTAAATTGTACTTAGCCTCTGATTTTCTAAACCAGCTTTCTCTCTCATTAAACCACTTACAGTTTCTTCCTGAAGCCATCCAGGTATCAATATGTTTATTATAAATGCTTAATGAATGTCATGATTAATATTTCATGGAAACAAGCACCTCAGCTAACCAAATGAAAACAACAAAAATGATCAACTTACTGTAAGAAGATTAATTAAATGTATTTTCTTTGCATTAGTAAATTGGAAAAGAGCATCAAAAAACTCTTCTCTGAAAAAGGAAAACCAAAATACTACGTTATCTCTGTTTTAGATTCTCTTATTTTTTAATAGTCCTCCAATGTAAAATACAAACATATTTCAAATCCTTGGCCTTAAATCATTTATAGAAGACTCATTTCTGCATCACATATTCCAATAGGATCCTGCTAGCAAGTCAAAGGAATTGGACAAGTAAAAGGAATTGGAATAGCAGCATCTTCCAAGATTATAAGGCAAGCAATTCACAGTCTTCGTACAAAGTCCAAGGTACCACAAATATTATTAAAAATGCAAGCCAAGCAGCACTTGACAAGACAGCTTAATAGTTACTGCTTCGGGTGATAATTTCAAAGTATGTGCATAGGCATATTACTTCTCTGAATATTCTCAATTAAGAAGAGGAAAAACTGTAATTTTCTTTGATGTTAGGATTTATCATGGTGGGATTTTATTTATTTTTCTTTTCAAGTGTCCAAAATATAAATGAAGGCTCACATTTTCTATTTCTAATGCATGAATAGGAGGACTTTAATTTAAATAATTATAGCTATAAGCCATTCAGAGAATCAGAAAGGTAATATATACACATTTCCAATAAATATCTGCTCCTATTTAGACAAATACGATAAGAAACAAGCAAAAATATTTCATTTATTTTAGATTGACCAGCTGAAATAAAACGTTGAATTCTTCAAAGTTTTCTTCCCTTTTAATACAAAGGAGACATCCTGCTGTCCTCAGCAAATATCTTATTTACGAAGAAGAAACAAGGAGATGAACAGAAAGTAATACTCATCAAGAACTTAAGATCACAGCAGGTATATTGCTAGATGCTTTCGCAAACGTCATGTCAAGGAGATTACCATAATTTAATGAAGGGCACAGACAGAAAACACAATATTTTCGGTTTAATTGTGTTGGAATTCCTATGATCCCATGGTTTAATAAAATATTTGCTGACTACTACAAGCGAGGTGCCTGGGCATTTTGGAGGCATGTTTACTGAACATAATATGGTTGGGGTAGCTCTGTTCTTCAGGTCTGGCTACTCCTCAAGACCCTTCCTCTGAGCCCAGGCTTTTTCTTTGTGTTTGCTTCCTCCACATTCCTATTTATTTGCCTTAATATTAAAGAACTGGTTACACACTCAGCTTGGGCTGGCTTGATTTCTCTCTCAAATGCTTGGGCTTGCTCCTTTTCCCACCGGCCAGTGAGAACTCCAAGTCAGTTGCATTCTAATCCCATGCCTGTCCAGGCATCACAAGTCAGCCACATTAATCAGAGAAGTGCAAAAGAAAAAAGACTTATTTTCATATCCATATGTGTATCATGGAGTTACCCACTTATCCTACCCAAAGACATTAAGGACTATTTTCTCCCTGCCTGCCTCTCATTGCCCTATTAGGTTTCTTGCCCCAAGCTCCTATTGCCTCTTATCTTGTTAGCATTGATTTCATTTCCAATCCCCTAGCCTATACATCACTTCTTTCCCTTTCACAACTTAAAACACTGATTCAGGACACACAGCTTAAAGTAAAATCTCCCCTTACATTGTGTCCCCAAATACACATAAAGAATCATCAAGCGAACGGAGTCGATTTTGACCTTTCAAGTTATGGGGGTGCCTATTATCTAGTTCTGTTTTCTTTATTATGCGTCTATACAGAGATTAATTTATTAAGGCTAAAGTACAGTGGTCAGAAACTTTGTAGTAGAGGCCTGCATATAAATACTTGACTGGTCTTGTACAGAGGAAAGATTATCAGCCTGAAGCTCTAGAATTAGTCCCAGCTCTTACAGTATCTAGATGTATAAACCAAGACTTAACCGCTGGCATACTGATTACCATAATCTCGAGTGAGAACTGAAACTATCTATCTCAGTCATCTAATATCCAGTATAAAACATCAGAAGTGGCCTTAAAAGAACTGGTCCTATTGTTCATTTTACAAATGAGAAAACCGAAGACCAGATGTTCCCAAGCTCACAAAATACCACCCTGATACCATACCATCTGAGCATCCCCTCTGCCTGTCTGTACCTCTGCCTTCTTATTAGCATGTCTCTGTCCTTGAAGTCTGGGTTTGCATGTGGGATTCCTTGATTCACTGCATTGATTGCTACTCCACTCTGTTGATACTAAATTCACATTTTTTTTTCCAGACATGATGTAACCATGAATAATAATTGTTTCTTTCTTTTTCTTTCTTTCTTTCTTTGCCTCTCTTTCTCTTTCTTTCTTTCTTTTTCTTTTCTTTCTTTCTTCTCTTTCTCTCTCTCTCTCTCTTTCCCTATATATAAAACTTAATACTCTAAACATGGATATGAAGGTAAAGACAATTTTCTTTTTCTCCACTATACCTCAGAGTCTGACACCACGGGACACAGAGTAGGGCACTCAGTAAATATTTTATAATGAATGAATGAATACCAAACACGTACATATCCCTCCTAAGTCCAGAGATATATGTTAATATGAAATCTGAAATAATTCAAACATGGTAAATAAATGACTATATGATTTGCCTTTTGTTTTTGTTTGAAGAAATATAAATTTTGTTTTCTGTAAACTGTCTGAACTTTATATACTCAAATAAAGAAAAGTTTATAAGTTAATATTTTTGAAAATTAGTCTTCAGTAAAAACCTCTAGAAAATTTATTTTAGGACATTTGCTTATTCCAATCATACAATTATTTTTAGTTTAGTTTTGCATATTAACCTATAGAACTCTTTTTCTTTAGCATTACGTTTTCCCAGTTATAACTTACAGCTTAGTTTAGATATGTTAGATATTTTGGGATATTTTTTAGCATGAAATGTTTTAACATCAGTTTTTATTTTTCACTCACTAGCCTTCTTCAACATTCAATACAAATTAAAAGCCCAGGATGTAGCATATCAGTTAGTGGCACTATACGTTCTTCCCTATTTCAGTCAAACAACATTAGGACCATCTTAATGATTTTCTTCGGCAGAGCGATGTTAAAATATAGCTAGGGATCAACTGCTCCCAGCTTTATTCTGAAGTGTCCAAAGCACAACTTTGTAACAAACCTTGTTTACCACATAAATGCTTCTTTGAATATAGGGATAACTGTCCATTATCCTTTAATATCACAATATTTTGTATAATGCATTTTGAAATGCTCCAAAAGAAACTAATTCTAGGCTTCTCATTTTATTCGAAATATTGTTAGATATCATTTATTTTTTATTTTCTTTGTGTGTGTGTAGTGTGTTTGCTAACTTCACTGAAGATATCCTGACCTCAAATTACTAATTAACTGTTGTTCTTAAACCAGTAGTACATCTCCATGATCTTAGAAATTGCCTGGGAAAGAGTTTGACTATGTGCTCAGATTCGGAAGTCGGGCATTTTACCCATTTTAACTAGTGAGCAAAACATTCCAATTGCTACCGCATCATATGTTTACCTAAAGTCTAGAATTTCTGGAAGCTTCCTGCTCTTGCAAAAATCAAATGAAATACAATATAAAAAATCAGAAACTTCAAACACACCAAAGATCTTTTGTTTTTCTTTCTATTAATGTCCAGTTTTTAATAGTAATTTATATTTTTAATATCAGATTTTTAGTTTCATTATTTCATTTTTTTTCAATTTTGCTATGCTGATTAAAATTAGGTAAAATATACTCAAATAAGAACCTAAATGAATTGCTTATTTTCTCATTTTTCCCAGGTGCACGATAAACTATTACGAATATTCTTCCCCATAACACTTTATAAGACTTGCTATGTTTACATAAAATCATTATGTTTTTCCTCCCTGTTGGATGTACAATTGAGCTCATTTGTCTGTGTGTGCATGCAGAAGCTTGCCGTTACCTAATACATTCAATTCAGGACAATTCCTCTGAGAGAAAATGAACCAGAAAAATCCTCAAAGAATAAGTGACTTAAGAACATGATTAATGGCAGAAAAAGTGAGGAATCCTATTATTGTTGGGGCGGACTTTTTTGTTTGTTCTTACTACCTTTGATGTGTTACTGTCCACTAGAGGCCATTCCTCATTAGAAAGAAATACTGTATTATTAAGACCAGTGCACATTGAACACAAATATGAGCCCCTAGTCCACCTGCTTGTCCAGTGGCTGCTCAAATGCTTAAACAGTGAGAGTCAAGTAGAAGACCAAACTTTCCCTTGGGTCATAATGCTTTGAAAGAAATTTTATTGTAATTCCAAGGTAATCATGGAATGTGTGAAAACCTCAAGACTATAATACAATACAAGAAGAATAGGTCCGAGCTACAGCTAGTCAACCTACATTTGAGAAGATTAATTTTCTCATTACACACTATATGCGTGACATAATCATACAGAACACAGCCACATCATTTTGCAGAGGAGTAAACTGAGATCCAGAGAGATTGATACACTAATTAGTGCCAAATTAATGTCTAAGATCAGAAGTCCCTGATATTAATTATCATTTGCTGCTTTTGAAGGGTTAAAATTTTTAATGCTTAAAATATACTGGCACATGAGGTCATTCTAACCAACAAAAGAGAAAATGTTTCGTTACCTAATGAACTAGGTATTTATGTTTCAAAAGATAAAATTGTGGGCCTTTCTTGTAGAATTCTAGCACCCATCCTTCCTTGGTCAGTTTACTGACTTTTTGATCAAGACCACACAAGTCCATTGAGCAAGAGAAGTAGCTCAGTTTTTATGCACAACCACAAGGCAAAATGGTTTAGAAAGAAAGAAATATGTAGTAGTAATTTCTGTTTCAGAAATTCAATCTCTTTAATAGCTATGTTTTTTTAGTAAAATAAATATGACAAAATGTATCAACTTTCAGCAAAAATCATTTGAATTAATAATCTTGTTACATTTCCTCAATAGTATGTTAGTGGAAAAAAGGATTGCATCAAATAGGCATTTGAGCTGTTTAAAGCATCTTTAAAATTCATGAGTATGATGCAGCAATATTGCTAGAAACGAGACAATTAATTTTCTATGTATGAAATAAAGCTGAAGTCAATTACTTTATTGCCCATAGAATAGTACAAGTATTTATGGGCTCAAATTCAATTTGTGAAATGAAATCACTTGAGAAATAAAGAGATGAAAACTTTCAAGTTTATATGAATACTTTCACAGGGAAATTTGTAGACAATTGAGCATCTGCTTACAACACTAAATATGAATGGTAAAGAGGAGATTTCTTTCACCTGGAAAAACAATTCATATTTTTTTCTTTAATGTTGCAGTCAGTAATATTTTTTTCAAAAAGGAAAGAAAGAAAAAATATGGATTCTTTCTTCATTTATTCTTTAAAAAATATCCAAGCGCACAAGAAATGACTTAGAGACTGGAAAAATCAAAAGTACATTAGTAAAATACTGACAGAGAAGTTTATGATTTAAACAAAAAGGTATATCTTAGAAAAATATTGTAATGAACATGATTTAAAAACAAAAAAGAAAATTTACATATAATGACTGCTTATATATTTGCTGTTGTTCCACTTTTAAGAAGGTATATATTAAACAGTTTCACATTACATAAAATGTTAAAATATATCATGAATACTTCAAGCTTTTATTTGGCTTTTTCTTGAAAAGTTTACTTAGGAAAACAAATTCAAACATCAACTTAATAATAATTTTAAAAGGCAGAACGAGCTAAGTGAATAGGTATTTCTGAAATTAACAAATTAATAAACTGAATTAAAATCTTAAATGATCTCATCAGTGTTTAATCAAAAAGCAGTCCCATTAAGTATGACATGTTATCTAGTTTGTCAGTAATTTTGTGCCATGAACTAAAATTTTAAAAGCAGCAGCTAAAAATAGATTTATAAACCACTGATCTAGTTTAATTCCATTTTATACAATATATTGAGACACCTCCATTTTTATGCAACAGTAGCTTGCCACTGTATATTTTCTATCCTGTTATACCAAGAGGTAGGCAGTCCAACATTTGACAACTTGTAAAACTGTGGTAATACAGATAATCTTTTGTGTACGATTACAAAAGTTCACATAGTCTGTGAGTTTATATCTTTCTAAAGAGATGACTGTGATCTCAATTACATACTTGCATAAGTAAAAGTACAGATTTACCACAGAGATTTTAAGATCTAACGAGTCATATGTTTCTGTTTCAGGGTTTCACAGTGCACGCACACACACACACACACACACACACACACACTCACAATGAAGAATTCTTTCATGACAGTACTACAAGATGCTAGAAATGGTCCTCCGAGTGTTATTTAAATATACATGTTCTCAATAACACTTTAAAATTTTAGAGTGACATTACTACTGTCTTTAATATAAATACTATCCTATTATAAATAGCTAAGAATTATGTGGAGAAGCCTTCTTCTCAAAGCAATATGAAAGTTTCAGTAAATGAGGAAAAAAACTATTTCACTTGGGATTCAATTTAATGAAAATAAAGTAGATTAATCTCTGGTGCTAACCTCTGGTGCACTCAACATTTCAGGCAAAATAGATACAATTATACACTTGCCAGTCTGGCAAAAAAAAAAAAAAAAAAAAAAAAGATTTCAGTAAACTGTTTGCAACTCTGGATTATTTATCCAGCCTATAAAATATACCAGAAAACATAATGTTGTCTGTGGTCTCTGGTCTTTATGCTGCCCTCATTTTTCTTTCTTTTTTTTTTTTTTTGCGGTACCTGGGCCTCTCACCGCTGCGGCCTCTCCCTTTGCGGAGCACAGGCTCCGGACGCGCAGACTCAGCGGCCATGGCTCACGGGCCCAGCCGCTCCGCGGCATGTGGGATCTTCCCGGACCGGGGCACGAACCCGCGTCCGCTGCATCGGCAGGCGGACTCTCAACCACTGCGCCACCAGGGAAGCCCTGCCCTCATTTTTCAATAGAAGGTATTACATTTCTGGTGTAGGCCTTCACAACAGCACCCGTAATCAATTCCATATATCATGTTAATCATGTTCTTGCAATCAGTGGCTATTCAACACAAATTTCCATCTTAGTTTTTGTTGGAAAACAGCCACATTAGGGCTTTGAGTTTATTCAAGTTTAGTGATTATATTGCCATCATAGACTAAAGTTCACAGCATCCACTTGCCATAGCCGTATTACCAACACTGTAGGAATGGAGGGTGTCTACAGTTACTGTGTTGTCCAGTCAGAAGCTGTAACTTCCATACAGAACAACTTTATTTTTCAGTACCCCAGGGCTTCTCTCTTTGAGGTGGAAGTAAAAGAAGGAACAGCCAGGGATCCACTGCAGTTTCTTCCTTCTGAATTTGTTGAGTCTTTTCTGACCAAAAAACTGCTCTCAACAAAAATAGCTCCTTAAGTAAAAGTACACATTTGTACCAAAAACTTAATATGAACATTTTCAATGTTTAGTGATAGTTCTAAGATGGCAATTCCAAATTTTTAGCATTCATTTTTATATGTTTTTGATCATTAGTTTAATGCAAATTTAATTTTGACCTACATTAAACTGTAGAGTTTTATAACAGGGCATGCTAGTTGAAGACAGTGATTGACTAACACTTATAGAAATTTTCTATCAACTCAATCTAAATATTTTGTTGCATTTTATTGAGGATTTTTTAAATTTGAGGATTACTGTGAAAATGCATTTTTCTGAGAATGCTAAGAATTCTAGGCAAATATAAAACCTTTACAGCATTAGTGAAATTACAGCAGTAGGGAAGAGAAATCTTACATTTGTTCTTCCTACTTGAATCTTCTGCCTATATTTTTTCTGTATCTTCCTAGATTGTCCCTTAATCTTCCTGAGGCCTTTTTTCCCTTAGGTTAGTGACCACAAATGGGAATAGTGAAATTAATTTTGCATTGGGATTTTAATCTTAAAACTGAAACAAGTTTTTAATTGCCTTTTTCTCTGCTTATCAACACAATCCCTTTCACCAATATATTCTAGTAATAGGAAGCATAAATGGAGCAAATGTAGATAACAGGTAAGTCTAGTTATCGTACAGAAACATAGAATTTTTTAGCCTAAATAATCTTAGATAATATTTGATATTTCTGTATCTACTTGTAGAGGAGCAAACAGGACTCTGTATATGATAAAGGATATATCAATAATTACAAGAAATAATTGTCACTGACTTCCATTTATTGTTCTGTTTGCTATACAACTAATAGTTAATAACTAACAGATATTCTAGAAAGCTAAATAAAATGTTCAAAACTATACCTTGTCTTAGTATAAGGCCCAGATGAGGCCCAGGTTTCAGGTTTAGAAATATACAGAAAAAAAATTTGAGTTGGATTAAAAATAATTGTTTCCTTTCCCTCAATTATAATCTAAATACACAGTGTTCTTTTAAATATACTAAAAATCAAATTAATGTGATGTTCCTTCATGATACTTGAATCTCATTCAGTTTTTCTTTTCTGTGAGAAAACTACTACCATTTTAGTAGAGACCTAATTTACATTTTAATTTTTTAAAGTTTTTTAATCTACTTTTTTTTTACATTTTGTCTATGACAGTTACACAGAATGAATGATCATTCAAAATCTCCTATCTGCTGGTCTATGTAACCCTTTTCTTAAAATAAAAATGAAAGTCAAAATAGTATTTCAGTTCTTGAATGCTTATACATCTATTGCTGTAAAATAAAAGCAGCCCATGGTGTTGGCTGGAGTTTTGTTTGGCTAAAGACATGCTAAAACGAAAAGAAATTAAGAGTTTCAGCAATAAGGAAAAATTTAAAGAAATGTACTCAGAAAATGACCCAGGAAACTTGAGGAATCAGATAATGGATTTGTATTAACTTATAAAGGGCTCAATGCCTTCACCATATGTGGGAACAAAGAAAAACACAAGGTGATATGGTCTTTCCTCCTTACAGATAGGCAGGAGAAACAGCAGGGAGTAGCATGCTTCAATACTTACATGGGTATCACTATGAACCAAGTCTCCATTTTTTCCATGATATATTGAAACTCATTAGGAAAAGCAATAGAGTAATTGTTAACCTCAGACACCGGTCTTAGAAAAATGATATTCCCCTTAATCAGGATATATAGCCCAGTTTGAATAATGAAGACTGCCATCATGTTTAATGAGGTTAAACAAAAAAAGATGAAATGAAACCATCGGGGCACATCACTTGTTTACATAAATCACCTACTTCTTCACTTATGCTGGCTATGACAATATGCACCAACCTGGAAGACATCTAAGCCCAGTAGTAGCAAATACTATTGTGGCCAGAAGTAGGATGGAACAAACAAATGTATTAAAATCTGGGCTTTAAACCATTTGAAAGTGGAGATAAGATATCCATATTTGATTCTGCAATGCCAAATACAGTCACTGGCACATAGTAAGTGAATGATTAATGCTTATGAATTAATAGTTACAGCCTGTTTTCTCCATTAGACTATGAACAGCACAGAGTTTGTCTTTCATTTCTCCATTTATTATGTAAAAAGTACTAGGACAGAAAAGAATCACAGTAAGTGTTATTTTGTTGAATAAATGAAAGAGGGCACCAAAAAGTGAGAAAGGTTCAGAAATCATAATCCAGGAAAAAAATTAAGATCCAGAAGCAGAAATAAAGTCACGTCCCCAGGGATAAGAAGAAGAGTTCAAATACTGGTTTAATTCCAGAAAACCCTTCCACAGGGTTCTAGGATGTGATATTTTTATTAGGACTCCTAGTACATTGACATATGTAGTCCTGGACATCTTCTGAGTGTTTTTCTGTATCTAGTACTGGGTTGTGCGTATCTCTGTGTCTGTATGTGGATGTGTTTCTGAGCATGTTAGACATTTGGAAAAACAAAGGAAGAGTACATTGGGCATGAACATTACTATCAGTACTCGGAGTTCAAAGGAGAGCCTATAGTCCATTAAGTTCTCAGATTAAAGTTTCACTTAGATTCTATTTTGCTGAAGCCTAAGGAGTACGATTAAACCTTAGATGGGAATCTTAAGGTTAAAATTATTCAGTCAGGCCCAACTTGCTCTAGACATCCTCATATTAGTTCTATGTAATTGTAGTGTGTTCAGATTGCTTAATTCTACAGAAAAATAACTTTATTTTGCTTAGAATCAATTCTGAACAGTATTTTTTTGGTATACTCTTCAAAGATGAACTGTATACTTAGTACAGTTTTTTATTCAATCTACCAACTAGGGTCTGGGTGCATACCTTGAGTTAGAAAGAATGGTAAACACCTTAGCAATGTAAAGGTTTTCTAGAAAAACACTTACACTTTAATTTGTTTATATGTTCACATATGGACTGGGGTGAATTTACGTTCAAGTCAGAGGAAACATGGCAGATTTTTAAAAACCCTGGAGAAGAAGTTAAGTGTTTCAGTCTGTAAGTGAAGATACAAATTTTATATCATTTCCAAATGTTAACCAATGGACTGTGATAAAGTCTTCACTAATTCTTAAAGAAATGAGAAAAATGTAGTAGGTATTTCATAAAACCCAATTTGTTCAATTTAATGGATTATTCTTTATTTGGGGATTATATGCTTATTACTTTTAGTATTAGAATTCTCTTTTAATGAAACATAAGTGATAATAGAGGGTAGTTTATGGGTTTTGATTTAGAGAGTGCTTTGAATTTAATTTTCCAATTACTGGTTGATGAGTGGCATAACTATTCTATATTCTAGGAAATGCCTGTTGGGTTTTGCCTATGAAAAGGAAGGAATGAATGATGTCTCCTAGAATGGACTTGGTCTGGCTTCTGAAGTAAACTGTGCACAGTATTTGAACTTCAAGTTCATGTAATTTCAATTATTAATAAGAGAAGAATGGCTGGTGTGTCATGTAGAAACTCAGGAAGGCTGCAAACAAATCGTCTATTAATATTTAATTTTAAGGGCATATAGTCATTTTATGGCAATTTATTATCAACTGATTTGGATAACATGGGTTTAGGCAGTTTAGCTTATGAAAAGGTAGCACTCTCATATTATTTGTAACTAACCTATCTGAATCTTGGAAATAATATCCCATAATTAAAAGCTTTTATTAAAAGAGGTTGGGCTCCTAGGTCATAAGTCTCACAAAAAGCTATCAACATATGTAATATATAATTAATATATATGATATTGTTTCTATGAGAAGCACATTTAAGATATAACTGAGGAGGTCTGGTGCTCATAGCTCTTTTGCGACAATCCCAAGGATCTAAATCCACACTCTTATAAATGAGGAAATGTTTCTCTTCCTACCACGCATTCATTTATTTATTCAGTCATTCAACAATTACATTGATCACGATATGCTCTGGAGACTCAACAGTGAACAATAAAGACAACTGCATGGGGCTTCCCTGGTGGCGCAGTGGTTGAGAGTCCGCCTGCCAATGCAGGGGACACGGGTTTGTGCCCCGGTCCGGGAAGACTCCACATGCCGCAGAGAGGCTGGGCCCGTGAGCCATGATCGCTGAGCCTGCGCGTCCGGAGCCTGCGCTCCGCAACGGGAGAGGCCACAACAGTGAGAGGCCCGCGTACCGAAAAAAAAAAAAAAAAAAAAAGACAACTGCATGTTTCTTAAAGTATACCCATATTTAACATGCTATCATAGGTGGCATACAATCATAAAATTAATATGATATAATATAATTAATATAATATAATGTCAGGTTTGTGATAAGTGCTAGAAAGGAAATATTAAGTCTCTCTTATAGTCTTCCAAAATAGCTATATGAGGCAGGAGGCTCTAGGATTTTGGAAGTCAAAATCTAGGTATATTCAGAATAGCCACTCCATGGAGACTAAGGCATAAAAACTCTGAGGTCAGTAGAATAAATAAATGGACCTTAATCAAACTTAAAAGCTTTTGCAGAGCAAAGGAAACCATCAATAAAATGAAAAGACAACCTATGGAATGGGAGAAAATATTTGCAAACAATGTGACAAACAAGAAGTTAATATCCAAAATCCACAAACAGCTTATACAACTCAATAGCAAAAAAGCAAACAATCCAATCAAAAAATGGGCAGAAAACCTAAGCAGGCATTTTTGCCTGCTTAGGCAAAAGGCACATACAGATGGCCAAAAGGCACATGAAAAGATGCTCTACATCGCTAATTATTAGAGAAATGTAAATCAAAACCACAATGAAGTATCACCTCATACCAGTCAGAATGGCTATCATCAAAAAGTCTATAAATAGTAAATGCTGGAGAGGGTATGGAGAAAAGGGAACCCTCCTACACTGTTTTTGGTAATGTAAATTGGTGCAGCCACCATGGAAAACCGTTAGCCAAAAAAATTAAACACAGAACTACCAAATGATCCAGCAACCCCACTCCTGGGTATCTATCCAGAAAAAAATGAAAACTCTAATTCGAAAACATACATGCTCCTCAATGTTCATAGCAGCACTATCTTCAACAGTCAAGACATGGAAACAACCCAAGTGCCCATCAACAGACGACTGGCTTAAGAAAATGTGTTGTGTGTGTGTGTGTGTGTATATATACCCACAATGGAATATATATACATACAATGGAATATATATACACATAGTATATATATACACAATGGAATACTACTCAGCCATAAAATGAATGAAATATTACCATGTGCAAGAACATGGATGGACCTAGAGAATATTATTCTGAGTGAAGTAAGTCAGACAGAGAAATTCAAATAGTATATGATATCACTTATATGTGGAATGTAAAAATAATACAAATGAATCTATATACAAAACAGAAACAGACTCACAAACATAGAAAACAAACTTATGGTTACCAAAGGGGAGAAGGAGGGAGGGAAAAATTAGGAGTATGGGATTAACAGATACAAACTACTATACATAAAATAGGTGAGCAACAAGGATTTACTATATAGCACAGGGAATATATTCAATATCTTGTAATAACCTGTAATGGAATATAGTCTAAAGAAAAATAACAATCACTTTGCTGTATACCTGAAACTAACACAATATTGTAAATCAACTATACTTCAATTAAAAGAACGACTTTGAGGTCAGTGGCTTCATGACTTCCTGATAGGTATGTTTCTGCCTTGTTATATAATGGATCATACCTATTATTATGAGTGCCATAGAAAAATATAACAAAAATTCTTAATGAAATCACTTTAAAGATTGTGATACAGAGTATCTTGCTCTTAGAAACAAATGAACTATGTGTTTTAACAACCATATGCTTTGACAGCACTATGGCAGCTATTATAAATAGCAATGAAAGTTTAAGGTTTTATTTGACAAAATTGCTAAATTCAAAGTAAAACTTTAGAAAATGCTAAAATTGCATATATTTGCACCATCGGTAACTAATGACTAATGGACAAAAAAATTAAAGTAAAATCTATGATCTAACAGCTAACCTCACATTTCACTATTACCAATTGTGATCAGATCAGAAACTAGGAAAACAGAATTTGGCCAAATAACCTGTAGAGATTTACAAAAATACAGGTAAAAGTAAAGTGGAAATAATTGTTATACTTCAGGAAAAGTTAAATAGAAAGAGATAAAATAATTATAAGATAAAAATTTTATTGAACTATTTCAAATACAAAAATAATTTTGGTGACATTCCAAAACTTAAAATTGAATGCTTTTAGGTTTACGTATCATTATTCAATGCCTTTCAGATTAGTGATTCACAAATTCACTGCAGAGTATGGTTACTACCCACTGGAGTAGTAGATGGGGCAACTGATTGTAGATGGGGGCAAGAACTTTCATTTACTGCTACTAAACAGTGCATTTCCTTTTAAAATCATAACAAAATAAACCCCATTGTTATCTCTCTCATAATATTCTAATAAATTTGAAAGTAGATGTTTTTAAGGACACAGATTATTGAAAATAATTTCATCTGTGAAACAGTAACAAATTTAATAGACAAACACATTTAAAAGCAACTGCTGTTAAAAAAAAAAAAAGACATGGTTCAAAAGGATGCACCCAATGTTCATTGCAGCACTGTTTACAACAGCAAAACATGGAAGCAACCTAAATGTCCATCAACAGAGGAATGGATAAAGAAGATGTGGTACATATATACAATGGAATATTACTCAGCCATTTAAAAAGAATGAAATAATGCCATTTGCAGCAACATGGATGGACCTGGAGATTATCATACTAAGTGAAGTAAGTCAGACAGAGAAAGACAAATATGATATGATATTGCTTATATGCAGAATCTAAAAAAGTGATATAAATGAACTTATTTACAAAACAGAAACAGACTCACAGACTTAGAGAATGAACTATGGTCACCAAGGGAGAAGAGGGGAGAGGGTTAGATTGGGAGTTTGGAATTGACATGTACACACTGCTATATTTAAAACAGATAACCAACAAGGACCTACTGTAAAACAAAAATAAATAAATAAAATAAATAAATAAATAAAAACAACTGCTGTAAAAAGTCATTGATATAGATGAAATGACCACCTTGGAGTTCAGTGTTTATTGCACATGATTGTTTTTATTAACTACAGCACTAAACATATTTCAGATTTAGATAACTAAGAAAATATTTTCCCTTATGATATTAAGCTCTATTAAGATTTCCCTTATGTGATCTCCTACATAAATTACTAAATGTAAAAGAAAGACACAGATCTCTGTTATAGAGGGAAATCTATTAAATTTAATCATAGATAATAGAAGAAAAAGCTGTGTAAAGAGAATTATTGTGCCTGTGATCTATTTTTTTCTGAAACTGCCAATTTATCAAACACAATATATAAGATGATTGCTTGCCTTTTTATATGTGTATAGAGAGCACACATCTATGAAGAATTTTCATATGTTCCGTATGCACCTCTTGTTATGTGCAGTGGCAATCACATACTATGTAACACAGGAGGTAAACTAATCTCCTCCAGTCATCAAGTGATACCAGCTATGACATTGAGAAATATTAAGATATCAAGCATTTAAACAGTTCTTGTATTTCTCTCCCAGTTCTCCTAAGAGGCAGTCAATATTCTCATCTCTAGAGAGATTTAGTAATTGACCTACTTGACCTAATTCACAGAAGGAGGCCATTGCAAAAATGAGCTAAATTTAAAAATCTGCTTGTCTCTGTGGTTGTAGCTACATGATAAGAAATTGTCCACAATATAATAGCTGATTCAATTTATAGTTAAAAATAAGTAAATCTGATTTTGGCCTCACCAATTACACAGACAACATCCAGGATCCAGTGTGTGGGTTTGTTAGCAGTTATTTTAATATTTATTTAAAGAAAGTATTTTAATAAATGTTAACTGAATATCACATAAATATGTCACACTTTGAGTGACAATTTACATTTTGAAAAGAGGCATTATGTAAAACATGGCTTGACACAAATTTGTCACTGGCAATGGAGAAATAAAACATGAATTTATTGCAATAATGAAAAATACTTTTGAACTTCTGAGGTTTTATAAGTATCGCAGTAGAAGCCTAACATATCATTGAACATACAAATTGCTCACCAGAGTCCACAGACAGCATTGCTATTAGCTACTTCATTATTTTGATAGACTATTTAATGTTACACATCTGTATTTGGAGTTCAAATTTCATTGTTAAAAACTATTACAAGACTTGAACTTCTTTATGTATTTAATTGTATAATGATATAATCTCTAGCCCTACCACTTGTTTTTTAAAAAAGTCAATAAATAACTTGAATCTTTGTATCCTGTCTAGTATAATTCTAAGCACATAGTTTGATGGATAAATATTTGTTGGAGGAAATGATGAACAAATAAACTATTCAAGCAATTAAGTTCAAAAGCATGATTTCAAAGTTATATGCAAACTCATATAATCTCAAATCAAAGTGTTATTTAGAAAATCTACTTGTGCATGTGTGATGCTCAGATTAAGGGAAAAGTTACACTATTTTTTTAGAAGACATTCATTCAATATAACTTTCTGTGGGATTTTCCAGGGCTTCATTCTCTATCCTACCATGTAGCAACAGATGATATTATATAGATGTGTAACTAGACCTAATAAATTATTATTTATTTATGAGCTAAATAAATTATTGTTTTTCATTTATGTAAATGAGAAGGGAATTTCTCTCATTGACCCTTGGAAAAAGTAGATCTGAAATCCTCTCCAACCATAGCTTGCATATCTAAGTCACTTAGTCTCTGCAATAAGAATGTATAATAAGCCTATAATAAGCCACATATTAGAAACTAATATGGCGGTAATTTCCAGTGACAGACTAGCTAGTTGTTATTATGGTGCCTTAGACAAAATTTCCAGGCGTGTGTGAGAAAGTGATTCTTAGGCACTGTTCCATATGTCATTATGACAAAGGGAAAACATATATTTCTTTATTCTTATTTCTCTGTTATCACTGCATCCAGATGTTTTAAAAAGAAAACAAGTTCTTTGAAAAAAATATTTCCTAAACTATGTTCTGCTGAACATTCTTCATGAAGATGTTCATATATATAGTGGGTAAAATGTTTCTTGATCAAATTATTTGGGAGACCTGCATGGTCATTAATCTACAAAGGCTTAGTATAATGCAATAAGTAGAGAAATATGCTAATTCTACTTCATTTAATATTTTTGAAACTTACTTGAGTATAGAACCCCTTTGGCTTAACACATGAATTTCCTGTTTCAGACAATCTATTAAATCTACTATTCTACTAAAGTAAAACATCAATTTGGGAAATATTAAGCCTCAATTGAGGAGTCTTAGCCCTCCTTACGTTACCTGCATCCTAAAAGTCTGTCTTGCTTACTAAATATATATTCATTTAATGGGATGTGTAGTTTGAGCAGGAGAGAGAGATCTCCCATATTTTATTTTCATTGCCTTTTCTGTGGCTGACCACATTATACCTTACTACTCCTTTAGAAAAATAGAAATTGGCACCTGTCTTAGTTCAGTCTGCTTTAACAAATACTACAGACTAAGTGGTTTAAACAACAAATATTTATGTCTCACAGTTCTGGAGGCTGGGAAATACAAGATCAAGGCACCATCAGACCTACTGTCTGATGAGATTCTGCTTCCTGGCTTGTAGATGGACACTTTATTGCTGTATCCTCATGTGGCTGAGAGAGAAAAAGAGAGGAAGCAAACTTCCCTTGCCTCCTATAAGGGTATTCAACCCATCTTAAGGGTTATACTCTCTTGATTTTACCTCCTGAAGGTCCCACCTCCTAATACCATTGCATCATGATTTCAACATATGAATTTGAGGAAGACACAAACATTGCAAAGATGGTACATAACAGAATCTTAACTTCAATATTTTACTGACTGCGTATATGATATTGTAACTTCATGCTCATTTCTACTTTCAAAGAACAACACAACATATATTATATGTACATGTCAGGAATAAATTTCAGTTCACTAATGAATAAAGCTACCATGAAAATTACTGGTGATTGGCTAGCTAGAAAACACTATCAACATCTGATGACATTATAGCTACCTTTCACCTTCCAGATTAATGACATGCTAATATTACTTTTCAGAACCATTTTAATTTTCCTGACTTTAGCATTGAAATTATATGCTACTTTTATCATAATAACCTCAATCTATATATTTTACAAATTTAGAAGTATTGCAAAATTATAAGATGATATAAATTCAATATACTTTCACTGTTAAATTACCTTTAAAAATCCCATTATTCAATCTGGCATCAAAATAAAGCAAACAGTAAACCAGAGAAGCTTGTTTAATGAAGTGACTTTATCTCTCAGGATTATGCTCATCGTTGTGCCTTTAACTGTGAAGACTGGAACTATTTGTGACACAAAGTGAATAATCCTCTATTATTTAAATAATTTGTAATCACAGCACAGCCCATGATTCTTCGGCTTATTACATATTTTCATGTTATAATCAACTAAAAGTTCATGCATGCCCAGCTATACAAAACTCTGTTTAAAATGAAACTACTCCAACAGCTTTGGCAGCTGTCCTGTCTGGATGTATATAATGTGGAGTGGAATACATGAAGGATTCATGAAGCATATGCACACCATTTCTATTATATATGTTCTAGATCGAATGTTAAGAAATAAAGCTGAATTGGAAGGTATATTCTGAATAAGTTCAGATTCATAACCTATGGCATTAAATATTCACAGTAACATTTTGGAAGTGTTGAAATCACGTAAGGCAATCCCACATAAGAAAAGCATTAATTTATCTTAAAGATTGTAAAAACTATTACTCAACAGTAAAGACTGCCTTACTCTTTTGTTTCTATATTTTTGTATCTATAACTTGCTTCTAAACAAGAGACTTGGCTTATGATGCAACATAGGGACTTTCAGGACCAGGTCAGCAAACACAGGGGTGACTTTCTTGGCCTCTAAGGAAACAATGAGCTTATAGTATGCTGTTAGTCTTCTTACTCATAATAACTAGATGTATACCGAAATACGCAAAGAAGCACGGAGGCGCATAGATATTTGTCTTACAGAGCAGAATGATGATAATCAAAAGATGTAGAATCACTGATTACAATGAAGTCTAAAATATAAGAATAGTGGGACATATAATAGTAAGATTTTAAATAAGTCAAATAGACCAATTAAATATGATTATCAAATAGAATTTAAATAAATCAAAGAGACCACTCAAATAAAATTATTGAATGCTGGGTAAAATTCATACGCATTGTAGAAATCAGGCTTTAGAAACATGATGGAAATTATGCACTGAAACAACTAATTTCACTGCAAATTTCTGGAATAAACATTTCACATTAGTAATTATTTTTATAACTAAATAAATTTTATATGAGAAAACAACTTTATACTTAGGGAAATGCTTCCTTATCAGAATTCCCAAGAGACACTAATTGAGATGACACCAACTTTTTTTTTTTTTTAAGCTGCTCTGCTTATAGCAGAGATGGTCACCAACAGCTAGAGCTACACTTATACTGTATGATTTTACCCTCCTTCCTCAGTCCAGCTGGGTATATTTGAATAAGTGATGGTCAGCAGAACCAAGTGGAAATCATTCTATGTGGAATTTGGAACATCCCCAGTCAGCATGAGCTGGTCTTTTAAATACAGGCAATCAAATTTGGAATTGGGTGAAAGCCATGTGAAACTGAAGCAAAGAAATCTGGTTTGCTGAGAGAATAACAAAGAAATGACTAGTCAAAGGTAGGAACCAGAGAGAGGTGAACATCAGATCATGAAATGTTGCCCAATCCCTTGGTTTCATTTTTTCAAGAACTCAATTGATATTGGGTTCTGTGAGTTAACAGGCATCGTGCTAAACAGTGCATCATTATCTCATTCTAATAGGCATAAGAACATTGTGCAGTAGGTAGTATTATACATAATTTATGAGGAAATGGAGACAGAGTGATTAACTTGCTACACACTAGGGAGTAAGGTGTGGAGTTAGATTCTGAATCTAGATTAGCTGATTTCAAAGTCTCCATGTTAACCATAACGCCTTTAAGGAGGCAAATATGTATATAAATTATTAATTTGGATTGAACTCAATAGAGAGGGGGGCCCAGAGTTGTGTATATGTTTGTGCAGACTGTATATTTCACAACTCTAGGAGACATCATTCAAACTTATCTGATTACCTGAGGAGAGGAAGTGAGTCCTGTATATCAATGTAATCTCACTATTTGGCACATAACAATCTTTTGGTAAACTTAATTGTATAATAAAAATAAAGTATTCTTGGTTCAAGCTTACATGACACCAAATAAATAAGAACCCCTAAATCCAAACTTTGGTGTATCTTTTTACTATTCTATTTTAGACAAAAATGTATAGCTTTTTGTGTCTAAACAACCACCACATCCTACAGATTCAGATGCCTAGTTATGCATCAATCAGTGGCAGATGCGATTAATGTGAATTTATATTTGAGGCATAAAGCAACGTGCTAGAGACAACAACAAAAAGGTCTTTACACTAGAGAAGTTTACAGTAATCATACACAAACACTGGTAACACTATAAATATCTAATTTTTAGTGTGTTCAATACACAGGAAGTGCTGGATTTTGATTCAGCCTAGGAAGTGGTCACCCTTCCAGGTGGTAATGGAAAGTTTCATGCTGTATAACTTAAACTGGGCTTTGGAAAAAATGATTAGTATTAAGATGGGTTATGGAGGGTGGAAGGTGGAGTATTTCAAGCAATCCGTGCAAAACACTAGAGGTAGAAATTTATATGAATCTTTTGGGGAGTTAAGAAGAGAAAAGTCAGTTCATCTGGGGGGGAAGTGTGTTGGGATATAAGATCACAAATATACAGCCCCAGACTCCAGAGGACAGAGATTCCAGGCTGAGCAGTATGGACCATCATTTTCTGCATTAGTGCAAACAGTGAGTGGCATAAAAGAAAAATAAAAGAGAGAGAGAGAGAGGGAGAGAGAATAAGGCAATGAATAGCAAAAGCCTCAAAAAACTTCAAACGCGAGAGGAGTCTTGAGCATTCTCTCTCCCTGTGCTGCCTTTAATGGAAATAATCAACAGGAATGCTGGATGATTACAGTATATATTTTCTCTGTGGGAGAGGGAGATTATCTACTCAGAACCATAAAGCATTTTGCTTGCAAAATTAATTCAAATTGACTTTCATGGGAGCACTGTCACATGAATTGAAAACAGCTGAAGAATGGTTCAAAAAAGATCATGATAAACAGCAATCAAACCACTAGGAAAATACCTGGTGTTTGGCCCCTGGGGACCTCTGCAAAGCCATTTTATTTAACATCTTCATTAATGAATGGGAAGATGAGAGTAAAGAAAAAAAATCATTACAGTCACATATGGAAACTGGAGCAAATATCAATGAGAGCAGAGAATTTTTCTTCAGAAGGATTTTAGGTCCAGATTTTACATGGAGTAAATCATTTCACATAGAACCTCTAGATAGAGACCCAGAAATCTCCATATACATAATGGGGAAAGGAAAACATGAGTACCCAATATGAAACAGGTGGGAATAATATTGGGAAATGGCTGTTTGAAGTAAATGGGTGCACAGGTGTCTGATATCACAGGTAAGGTAACATATATAACCCTTTAGAAATAACCTGAAACTCTGTTCACATGTATGCTCCCGGCTTCTTATACAGACCAATAGAGAATGTCATCCAAAAGGAGCGGATCAGGAGAATTAAGTGTTTGGGTAGAAAGCTAGTCTAGGTGATGAGTATGGATAACATAGCTGTACACACTGTGATCTGGAGAAAAAAATAGATAGGGGTTGGGATGGAGGGAAAAAGGATTTCACAGCATGATCTGCTAATGGAAGAACAGTTAATCTTTGAACCATACTTTCCTGAGGAAATAAGACTTAAACTGGTAAGAAGAAGGATTAACAAGACGATATCATGAATAGAGGCCATTTTCCAGTTTATGTTTTTGAGTTTCCCTATAATGCAGGAGTGTTTTGAGAGACTGTAAAGAAGAAAATATAGCCACTGTTTTATAGTGACTTTAAATATATAAACAGAGTGACACCTAGTAAACAAATAATATATGCATGTCTCAATCCTACCTTGAATGAATACACTGTGACTGTTGCTAATACATTCAATATATAGCAAAGGCGAAATACAACATTTGTCTCATATGCCAAAGCAGAACTGCACATTTTAAAAAACTTTCTTCATAATTGCTTAGTTTCTATGTGGGAAATCTAAATGTGAAACTGTGCTTCATCTAAACTTCAGTGTATGCTAAATGACTGTCTTGAATTCCTTAAATTATTTATCTTAAGTACCTTACCGGTTGGGTGTGCTTTTTGTTTTTCTAAAAAATAACGAATACAAAGCTACTTTGGAATAGGATTGTTCTTCATTATACTGGCATTTGCATTATATAGTATAATATCCATTCCCTTTAGAATTCTTTTCTATCACTGTCCAAATAAAGAGCTTTTCTATATCCACTAATGTGCTCTTTTTTCCCCCACTGCAGCATAACTTTAATCTTTATTAGCCTCTCCATGCTCAGTGTGGGCCTCATTGCTTGTCATTATCTTTCCTCTCCTTTGGTTGAAAGCAAAGCCAACACAAGGTTCTGGCAAAACATCCTGATCATAAACAAAATATATGAGATTAGCTGTGTTCAAATACTTCTCCTCATTCTTTGCCTTTAAGTTTGGGGAGGAGGAATCACACACAAAACCCTCACATACATTGTTACCAAAATCTGAGTATCAGAATAGAAAATCCAGTTTAAGTTTCTCTTGATTCAAGAGAATCCACATAAAACACTAATGATGGATTCACAGTCCATTTTGAGTAATCTAAACTTGAGTTATTTTCAACTTCAAAAGTAAACACAGGTTCTCTGTCTCGAAGAAGTCAGAAAATAGAACAAACTGACACTAAAACAAGAAAAGCCATCAACTCCTGTTTTGCCGTGACTTTATGTAGGACTATTGCTTGTTCTTTCTCCCCTAGGCAGAGAGCAGGTTACTCTGTCTCCATTTTAGTACAAATATGATTTAAGTCAATATTCTGAAATCTCTCTCAAATGAATAAGTTATTTTGAATGATCCTAATACCCCCTAAGATCAGCATAAGAAAAGACTGCAAATATAATGTTTATCTTCTTTGAATGGAATAGGAAAAGAGAGCAAAAATAAAAGCAGAATTTGCAATACGATTCAGAGGTGACAGCCAGGGGAATGTGGTGGCTTGCCCACTGTGTGAACCGGAAGTACAAAGGATTCAGTGGGGAAAAGGCTTTCCGCCAAAGCAAAGAAGGCAGGTCTATCTTGTGATCTTTTGTAACAACAACATATGGAAAAAGAGCAATAGTGAAATTTCTAAGACATTAAGAGCATAATCTGCTCTAAACAAACACTATAGCCATTCATTTTACTCTTATAAGAATGTTTTGAAAACACTTGCTCAAAATTTCCAGGAAACAATGCTATTAACATGAATGATTAGTCTATATAAATTAAACAACATTAAATGTTCCAGAAGGTGAATGAAATAATGTTACTGTAATTAGAAGGAAGCAAAGTACATCTTCAGGGTGTGTACAGATAGGACAGGGAATGTTCTGTATGTTACTGCAGTGGTAAACACATGTTATTATGTATTTGTTAAAACCCAGAGAATGTACAAGAGAAACAGTGAACTTTAATATAAACCTGGAATTTACCTAATAATAATGTATCAACATTGCCTGGTCTATTGTAACAAATGTACCACACTAATGCAACATGCTAATAGTGAGAAGAGGGTAAGGAGGATATTGAAGTTGTGTATAAGAACTCTGCATACCTTCTGCTCACTTTTATGCAAACCCAAAACTTCTCTAAAAAAATTAAGTATATTAATTTTTAAAAATAAGGCAACGGTTAAAAAAGTAACAAGTATTTTAAGACAAAATCTTATGTAAATATTAAAAAAAGAGGGCTGACATAGAGTCAATCATGAAATAAATTAATTCTCAATGCCTCTTTATTATTCCTTATTCACAATTACGTATTACTATTACTGTTAGAATTATGTCCTAATGGGTTGAGGCTGAAAAAGTTTGAGAACCTCAGTGTAAAATACTAACAAAAGGTGCTCTGGAGGAAAAAAAAAATTTACTCAAATAGGCAGTGAAATTTAGAATTGAGGGTAACTGTGCCCATTTTACATCAATTAAGCCAGAATTCAGTCTGTGTTTTGCTTATTTGTTTTTATTTCTGTCTACAATTAAAGACCAGTTCTGGGAGAAAAAAAAAATTGACAAACCCTCCCCTTAATTTTATTCAAAGTGAAATTAGAGTACTGAGTCCCACATTTGGGAGTTGAGGCATAAAAACTCTTAAGAGTTTACTTACTTCATTTGAACAGTCAAATGCCAAAGAGATAGCTGAGTGGTTGTTGCTTTTAACCACCAAACTGTTGCTTTCTGGTTATGTTTGAAAACAGCAATACAAAAGTAGCTTTTTAACCAACCATCATCTTTTCTACTTCTTTAGTGGTTGAGCGATGATGTGGTACATTCAAATACATTATCTTACTTTATCCTAAAACAACACTTCAAGATAGATGATATAATAGCCACCCATCCTTGCTTAACAGACAGGAAAGTGGAGATTCACACAGATCCCAAAAATAATAGTGAATTACAGATATAGCTGGGGGTCAAGTTAAATCATCCTTTTCATTATCTATCTAACTTTTATATAATTATTTAATTATATAAATATTTGTTATATACACAATATAACAAATGCAACTTATATATTTGAGCACCTATGTGCTATACATTTTTCCAAAAATGTATTATGAACTAGCGATTAATAGCATGTGACCCACTCCACCTCATTTAAAACTTTCTTTGACGTGAATTTTCTCTTCAGCATGAATTCCTCTCTTACATGAACTAGAAGTCTGAGAACCAACCAGAACCTATGTCTCTGGAGACCTAACTATTTGTAGGAGTTCACCTCTGGTTTAAAATAATCAGTATCCTGGAAGACCTGGGTTTAAAATGGCCTCAGTCTCTTACCAATTGCATAAACTTGGGAAAATCACTTACCCTTCCTGAGCCTCATTTTCTTCATCTACAAAAAAATACTAAATATCTCTTTTTACGTTGTCATTGTCAGTACTAAATGAATTTATGTACTAAATGAAAGAGTATTTTTTTCATGGCAAGACAATGAGAAACAGTGATATGACAGCACATGTGCCAAATGCAATAAACATGTTGCTCCCAGTTGTGTCACAAGCTACTTTAATGACCTTGAGAGAATACTGTCACCTCTCTGCCACTTTCATACAAGTATGGAAAGAAAATAATAGAATGCATTTCATTTATCACATTGCTCTAACTCTCTGATAACTCATTCTCAAAATAACAATGCTGCCCCAAGCTCCAGGGTATCAGGGACTTTTGCTTGTTTTCTTCACTTACTATCTTCACTACCGTAACCCTGGTTATAGTAGGCACTGACTATTCTTCACTACTATAACTAACTACCAAAACTAGGCACAAACTAAGTGAGGCACACTCTTAGAAGAGTTCAACCCACAAACTAAGTGTCCAATATATATCTGTTGAATGAACGAATGCAGCAAATTTGCATGAAAGCAAACTTTGCTGTAACATAGTACTCCTAGATATGTACAGAAAAAAAAAAGGAAGGCGGCTTCAAGTTATTACCATGAGGCAGAAGACACTCACACATACACCCACTGTCTACCTCATACATTGTAGCTACAAAGCACATGCTGAAGCCCAAATTCAAATGATGTGCCGTAACTGAGGTGAAGTACTCAAACAAAAACTAGGAAGAAACAGTCTCAGCATGTAACACAAGAGAAGATTTTTAAAGTTCCTCCTAAAACAGAAGAAAAAACCAATGCTTGTGCAGTATTAAAAAAATGACTCCATGATAACGCCAACACTGCAGACCAGCAACTTAAATGACCGAAGAGCAACAGGTAGAAATTGAGTCAAGTAGGAGAATTTGCTTACTGTCTTCCAATTGCAGCCTTTACTCAGCTTTGGGCTGTTGAGGTCATAGAAACCTGCTAGCTCTGGCTTTCTAAAACTTCCAACTAAACAGAGAAGCTGGAAATTCAGACTTTATATGAAATCTCCCAATCTTTAAATGCTGACAATGAATTCATACAGATACAGTCAAAAAACTAACAAAGAAACACAAAAACATGATCGACTGATGGATCTTTTAATATGAGGAGAACAGAAATGCAGCAGAAGATCAAAGAAAGGATGTTTACTGGGTGCCAACGCTGTGCCCAGTTCTACTCTCAATCCCATTTATTTAATCTTCATGCAAAACTACATCTCAGTAATGTATGTCCCATTTCATAAATTAAGAAACAAACAGTTATCCTTCTAACAAATATTTATTGAAGTTCTATTATATGCCAGGAACTGAGCCTAGATTTAGAAACACTGTACAGTAGTAAATATGAGATTGCCATAAGAAATCTAAAAGCTTAAAAGCAAAGAAAAAGTATGACAGGTGCAATTTCTAAGAGGTGTATGGAATGTGTGCCTGACTACAAGGGATGAATAGGGTTTCTCCTAAGTTACTTGCCCAATTCTCAGGCCTAGATTTATTTTTATCGGTCTCAGAAATAAAATAATAAAACATTCATTCTTAAGGCCTGAGGTTCAGGAAATGTTCTGAAAAAAAGAATATTCTTCTTTACTTAATACAGTAAAGGCTTTCAGACTGGGGGAGTTCTAAGTCAGAGAAGTCAAGACAGCCTTTCAAGAGCATTCTTATCAGGTTATATATAATGACAATCCTCTGAGATCAAGTCTTTGAAGAGTCTCTTACCTGACTCTGCCCACTCTAGTGCCTGCCAGACTGCTGTTTTTCACCCTGACAACAGAGTTTTGGTTTTGTCCAAGGCTACTTTAAAGATCTGGAGTGGCAGAAAAGGACACAGGGCACCTTGAAATGCCACAAACTTGTTCTAACAAGATTTAGTCCTTTTTCTTGACTAAATGTTCCCTGGATTGCTCCAAGATTTTGGTTAATTTCCAGAGTTCTGAAAAGTAGATTCTTATAATATTTTCCACTTTTCTCATGGCTTTCAAGGAAGAGAAAATTTTCAGATGCCCTTATTCCAAAATGTTTGCTGATATCACACCAATGATCTATATTTCACTTAGAGTTAGATTTCTTATCTAATCCTAAATGACTCAGCCTAATAACAATATATAAAAAGTGTATATATATATATACCTTTTATTGGAACTATTTGTACTCCATATGCTTATTTTCTTTAAAATATAATTTTAAAAGTTTCTTCATTTTGCATTTGGGTGAAATAACATCAATATAACACCTGAATTCCACATGCATTCCTCATACTTGGATAAGTGCACATTCTCTAAGTTTCTCTAGTTTAACTTCTTTTTCTTCAGTATTAACATCAGGCATTAGCTATGTCAAAAGAAACATCACTCAAAAAATTACAAGAGTTTTGAAAAAATACTCATTTAAAAATCTGAACAAAATTAACACTATACTAACAATTATATAGACAGGAAAAGAAAGGATGAAGTTGTTAGAATGACTGGAAATAGCCCATTCCTGATAAAAAGATTATGTTTTTATAAGGGAGTCAATTGTGCTTTATGCAGAAATCACATACAAAATTGAGTAATTCCCCTAAAAATGTCTAGTTACAAGAACAACTACAACATCAGATTTACCCTCACAGTTACACTCTGTCAAACCTTGTCTGAATAACTTCTGAATGGAAATAGGAGGAACACAAAACTAAACTCAGAGAGATTCAAAGAGAATATGACATATTTTCTCACTTTAAAAAAATTAATTTCAACCCAATATGTCAGCCATCTTCTCAGGAAGGGCAATTTAAGATATTTATGAAATAAATCCTTTTTGATATGTGAAAAAATGCAGAGTACAAAATATATTTACAGGTTCTCATAGATGGATGTTAGCCAGCCATCTTCCTATATAAGGGTGGTGAAAGATGAAAGAAAGACAGTAACTCAGAGGTGGTGAGTGAGGGGAAGGATAAAGAAAGAATGGAGGGGTTTCCCTTGTGGCGCAGTGGTTGAGAGTCCGCCTGCCGATGCAGGGGACACAGGTTCGTGCCCCGGTCCGGGAAGATCCTACATGCCACGGAGCAGCTAGGCCCGTTAGCCATGGCCGCTGAGCCTGCACATCTGGAGCCTGTGCTCCACAACACAAGAGGCCACAACAGTGAGAGGTCCACGTACCACAAAAAAAAAAAAAAAAAAGAAAAGAAAAAGAAAGAATGGAGAAAGGAAGAGCATAAGAAAGATAAAAGACAGATTAAGAGAATATATATACCTTTATGTTGACACTGGCTATATCTGAGTAAGACAGTTTGTTTTTCATTTGGCTTATCTTCATGTTTTAATATTTTAACAATCTACTTGTATTACTTTATTTATATTATACCTCTAAATGTAAACATAATATTTACAACCAAAAAGAAATACCAACTTAATGAAAAAAGAGAAAGCACATTGAGATGAGGATGTTAACATATAAATTATTATGCATTAGAACAATTAATACTACTTGTCTTATTTCCACAGAAAGAATGTGCTAAGTAAAGGACCAATTAAAACATCAGGTATACTCATCAATTAGAAAAAAATTTTAAGTTTTGGTTATTTGTGTTGTTATAACCAGATTTGGTATAATATTAAATTACTTAATTAAATTGAAATTAACCTTCAAAGTCATATGAAATATTACTAGTGTGCATAACTTCTAATTAATTGCATATATACACTGTATAATAAAGTTTTAAGCATTCAAATTGTTTAACAATACTTTTTCTTTAAATGGAGGATTGAAAATATTGTTTTTGTTACAAGGCGGTTCGATATTTTTTTTTACTTTTCTTCTTTATATATTTTATTTTTATTATAAAAATCCATGTGTGTTTTATTTTATTTTTTATTTTTATTTTATATTGGAGTATAGTTGATTAACAATGCTGTGTTAGTTTCAGGTGTACAGCAAAGTGATTCAGTTATACATATACATGTAACTATTCTTTTTAAATTCTTTTCCCATTTAGGTTATTACAGACTATTGAGCAGAGTTGGTCCAATAATGATGTTGCGTAGTTTTAGCTTGAAAATTTAAAAAAATATTTAAATATTAAAGTCATTATATAATAAAAATATTCTATCAAAGTCTAGATTGTTTCCAATATAATAGTCATGCAATACAGTTAATGTTTTCTATGTAATACAATGATTTTATGTCACAATATTTTACTTATGTTTTCATTTTCCATCTGATAATATGGATGTGTTTTTAATTAAGTACGAGACAATGGAATACTTTTTATATAATCTATGTATTGTTAGTACTATAAATATATAATAGGCATATTGTTAAAAAATGGCTTACCTAATTTTCATCCCAAAGAAGTTATTTTTAATGTACACCATAAAATAATTTACTAATAAAAAAAAATGGTTGATTATAAAAATCTTCCAATGGAGCATCTTTTCTGAAAGTTCCCAATAGAGAAAAATTCAAGAATTAAAAGAAAACCTTTGAATGATGAATAATCTGATAATCTGAGAAATTTTGAATTTCAATGGAATTTAAAGGAATTTCTTATAATATTTTAATTCCCTAATGTAGTAAATTAAACACATAATAAATTGGTTCCAGTGTTTGATTCAACACTGTCATTGACACAGGAACTTTTATTTCCCATTCAATATAAACAAGATAAGGGCAAATTAGCAGCAAATCTTTGTTTTTTTCTTAGCTCTCCTTTTTTTTCTTTTTTTTTTTTTTTTTAAGATAAACCAATTCTAAAAATGTGTTGGTTGTTTCAATCTGAAACTCTCCTGAATGCTGAAGAAACTTCACATTTCTTTATGGAGAAATATTCAGAGAGGAAAATAATATATTTGTTGTTCAGTCATTAAAATCTCTTCCCAATTTGCTTGCTTTTCCCAGTCAAAGCTCATTTGAAGTCTCCTCACTCCCCTTCACACACATCCCTCTTTTCTTAACATCAAATATGTCCAGAGAATTTACAACTATATGATATTTAAGATGATGTCTATTCAAGTAGTTTAAGTTGTAGGGAAAATTTCATAAAGGCTTACCCCATTTTTTGGAAAAGCAATCCATCCCAAGTCCCCCATGACAGTCCGTGAATCCAACAAATTCACTAAAAGAGAAAGAAAACAAAACTGAGTCAAATATACAAAAATATATCACTATTTTCATAGTGTTATTAAAAGCACATATTACATCCATAACTGAAAGTAGATTGAGCATTCATTATGACAAATACAAGAGTTATAATTTTAAGAAAACATTATTAGGATGCAAGAGAACAAGTGATTTTGGATAATTATTTGGAGAAAAATAACAGTAAAAGTATATAAACAAGTTATTACCCTAAGTGTTTTTTTTTTGGTCAAACAGGAATAAAGGAAAAGAATTCATAAGAAAAAGAAAAAAATGAAAGGTCCACAGAAAACCATGAGGACCATGTCCATTTTTTAAAGATGCTGGTTCTTGGGATTAAGCTGCAGCTGTAAAGTTGGAGCTAAATATACTCTATTTTCTTCTGGAAAGCTGTTATAAAGGCAATGAACAAATAATTTACATTAAACAACAATAAACTATTCCCAAGTTTGTAAGATTTTTTGTGATATTAACCAAAATCCATAATCCAAATTGCAAACTTAATTAAGAAATAAATCTATACACTCTTAACCAAGCCTAGGAAATGCAGCAGCTCTTAAGGTTGTTGCAATAGCTAAGTGTTCATTGCATTCCCAAAGATACTTTCTATTTATATATAACTATAGTACAAAATGTGTTTTTTACAAAACTGTTAGCTACATTTTGAAAGGCAGAACTCAATTAGGTCTGGGTATCCTAACATATTTGTAACTCCCAAGATGGAAGTCCGAACATCATCATTGCAAAAGAAAGCAATGGAAGAATATGCACATGCACCAACATTCGCACACTCACCAACATTCGCACACTCACAAACTTGCACATACTCACACACAGATACATAGACACTCAGGGAGTTTATATTTTAACAGGTTCACCTACTGTCCCTCTGAAATTAAAGTAGTTTAAAAGTGTGCTAGGCAGAGAGGCTGCCTAAAATCACACTAAGTTCACAGACACCCCCAAACACACCACTAGACGCTGTCCTGCCCACCAGAAACACAAAATCCAGCCTCATCCACCAGAACACAGGCAACAGTCCCCTCCACCAGGAAGCCTACACAACCCACTGAACCAGCCTTACCCACTAGGGGCAGACAACAAAAACAACAGCCTGCAACAAGAACCTGCAGCCTGCGAAAAGGAGACCCCAAACACAGTAAGTTAAGCAAAATAAGACAGAGAAATATGCAGCAGATGAAGGAACAAGGTAAAATCCCACCAGACCAAACAAATGAAAAGGAAATAGGCAGTCTACCTGAAAAAGAATTCAGAGTAATGATAGTAAAGATGATTCAAATCGTGGAAATAGAATGGAGAAAATATAAGAAATGTTTAACAAGGACCTAGAAGAACTAAAGAGCAAACAAATAATGATAAACAACACAATAAATGAAATTAAAAATTCTCTAGAAAGAATCAATGGCAGAATAACTGAAGCAGAAGAATAGATAAGTGACCCAGAAGATAAAATAGTGGAAATAACTACCAGAGGGCAGAATAAAGTAAAAAGAATGGAAATAATTGAGGACAGTCTGAGAGACCTCAGCGACAATATTAAATGCACCAACATTCAAACTAAAGAGGTCCCAGAAGAAGAAGAGAAAGAGAAAGGGACTGAAAAATATTTGAAGTGATTATAGTTGAAAACTTCCCTAATATGGGAAACACAATAGTCAGTCAAGTCCAGGAAGCACAGAGAGTCCCATACAGGATAAATCCAAGGAGAAACATACCAAGACACATATTAATCAAACTATCAAAAATTAAATACAAAGAAGAAATATTAAAAGCAGCAAGGGAAAAGCAAGAAATAAAATACAAGGTAATCCCCATAAGGTTAACAGCTGATCTTTCAGAAGAAACTCTGCAAGCCAGAAGGGAGTGGCAGGACATATTTAAAGTGATGAAAGGGAGAAATCTACAGCCAAGATTACTCTATCCAGCAAGGATCTCATTCAGATTTGCCGGAGAAGTTAAAAACTTTACAGACAAGCAAAAGTTAAGAGAATTCAGCACCACCAAACCAGCTTTACAGCAAGTACTAAAGGAACTTCTCTACACAGGAAACACAAGACAAGAAAAAGACCTACAATAACAAACCCAAAACAATTTAGAAAATGGTAATAGGAACATACATATTGATAATTACCTTAAATGTAAATGGATTAAATGCTCCCACCAAAAGACACAGACTGGCTGAATGGATACAGACATAGACTGGCTGAATGGATACCAAAACAAGACCCGTATATATGCTGTCTACAAGAGACCCACTTCAGACCTAGGGACACAAACAGACTGAAAGTGGGGGGATAAAAAAAGGTATTCCATGCAAATGGAAATCAAAAGAAAGCTGGAGTAGCAATTCTCGTAACAGACAAAATAGACTTTAAAATAAACACAATTACAAGAGACAAAAAAGGACACTATATAATGATCAAGAGATCAATCCAAGAAGATATAACAATTGTAAATATTTATGCACCCAACATAGGAGCATCTCAATACATAAGGCAAATGCTAACAGCCATAAAAGGGGAAATCGACAGTAACACAATCATAGTAGGGGACTTTAACACCGCAGTTTCACCAATGGACAGATCAACCAAAATGAAAATAAATAAGGAAACACAAGTTTTAAATGATACATTAAACAAGATGGACTTAATTGATATTTATAGGACATTCCATCCAAAAACAAAAGAATACACTTTCTTCTCAAGTGGTCATGGAACATTCTCCAGGATGGATCATATTTTGGGTCACAAATCAAGCCTTGGTAAATTTAAGAAAATTAAAATCATATCAAGTATCTTTTCCAACCACAATGCTATGAGACTAGATATCAATTACAGGAAAAAATGTGTAAAAATACAAACACATGGAGGCTAAACAATATGCTACTAAGTAACCAAGAGATCACTCAAGGAATCAAAGAGGAACTAAAAACATACCTAGAAACAAATGACAATGAAAACAAAATGGCCCAAAACCTATGGGCTGCAGCAAAAGCAGTTGAAAGAGGGACATTTACAGCAATACAATCCTACCTCAAGAAACAAGAAAAATCTCAAATAAACAACCTAACCTCATACCTACAGAAATTAGAGAAAGAAGGAAAAAAAAACAACCCAAAGTTAGCAGAAAGAAAGAAATCATAAAGAATAGATTAAAAAAAAAGAAAAAGAAATGGAGGAAACAATAGCAAAGATCAATAAAACTAAAAGCTGGTTCTTTGAGAAGATAAACAAAATTGATAAACCATCAGCCAGACTCATCGAGAAAAAAAGGAGAAGACTCAAATCAACAGAATTAGAAATGAAAAAGAAGTAACAACTGACACTGCAGAAATACAAAGGATCATGAGAGATTACTACAAGCAACTATGTGCCAATTAAATGGAAAACCTGGATGAAATGGACAAATTCTTAGAAAAGCACAACCTTCCCAGACTGAAACAGGAAGAAATAGAAAATATAAACAGACCAATTACAAGCATTGAAATTGAAGCTGTGATTAGAAATCTTCCAACAAACAAAAGCCTGCGACCAGATGGATTCACAGGCGAATTCTATCAAACATTTAGAGAAGAGCTAACACCTATCACATGGCCATCATCAAAAAATCTACAAATTATAAATGCTGGAGAGGATGTGGAGAAAAGGGAACCCTACTGCACTCTTGGTGGGAGTGTAAATTGATAAAGCCACTATGGAGAACAGTATGGAGGTTCCTTAAAAAATGAAAAATAGAACTACCATACTTGAGGACACGGGGAGGGGGAAGGTAAGCTGGGACGAAGTGAGAGAGTGACATGGACATATATATGCTACCAAATGTAAAATCAATAGCTAGTGAGAAGCAGCCGCATAGCATAGGGAGATCAGCTCAGTGCTTTGTGACCACCTAGAGGGGTGGGATAGGGAGGGTGGGAGGGAGATGCAAGAGGGAGGGGATATGGGGATATATGTATACGTAGAGCTGATTCACTCTGTTATAAAGCAGAAACTAACACACCATGTTAAAAAAAAAAGGTGCTATGTAGTCAAAATGCTTTAGACCTAGATCATAGACCATTATCTTTCAAATATATCATGCCTAAACCAAATGGATCTACCTGGCGTGCTGTGCAGCTGGACCACTTTGAATGAGCATGGTAGTTGGACCCAAAAGGGAAACGACGGGGTTAACCCTCGTCAGAGGTACTGAAGCTTTCTCAAACTACATTCAAGAGTCAGTATCTTGAAATGCCTGCAATTCTAAAAAGATGGTTGGATCTGCAAGTTTAAGCCTAGGGTACTAAAGGTTTAACATTAGATAGGCTGAGAAATGTGTAAAACTTCTACAAGAGAATGTACTCTAACATTATTATGATCAAGGAAATCAGGATCACAACTGAAATAGAAATTTTTGGCATGCTATGGAAATTATGTGCATTTAACCCTTATATCCATCATTTTATTTCATATCACATATGCAAACATACATATCTTACACACTAAGGTAACAGTCTATATTAAAATTATTAATATGAAAATAAATCAAAAACTTTAAAATCTTAAAAAACACAGATATATACTCAATACTGTAACATATCCATAAACTTGTCTATTTTCCTCATTAAGTTCTGAGCTCTTTAACTATAAAAATGCATGCCTATAGAATGTTTGTATCAACTTTAGCCTACATACAACATGTTGGCTTTAGGGAATAAAACAGTAAATGATATGTGAAATTATTATTTTTTAAAGGAAACTGACCTAACTCAAAAACTATTGTTTTAAAACAGCAAAAACCAAAACCAAACAGACCAAATCTATTTCACTACCCACTAGCCTTGCAAATCCTCGAGTCAGTCCACTAAATTTAATTTTTCAGGTAGATCTGTACTCTTTTATTTTTACGCTACTGTTGGCTCTTCTGGTTTCTATGGGAATAAGGCTATATTAAACTTAAATGTCCTTGTCCTCATTTTAGTTTTTCTGGGGCACTAGGTCTGTGTCTAGACATGACTAAATATCAGGGGAGTGCAGAACCTAAATCCTTCTGTTTATTCACCTTTATGATTCATTTTACTCACCTTTGATATACAGCAGCAGCATATCTGTGTGGACTAGATAAAGTAGAGCAAATGAGCAAACTAAAGGCCTTCTGCTATGATGGCAGTCAAATTGAACTTAATCCTGTGGTGACAAAGTGATGTGCATAGGAATTCTAGGAATTCATAACTAGCCTGCCATGAGAAACACAGCATTCCTTGTAGACTTCTTAATAATATGTGCATATTGAAATATTCATTATTATTAACAGAATTCCAGATGTCTTTCTAAAATTTAATTGCCCTCATTTGAATTAACTTTAATTAAAATGACTATTTTTTACTCTTCTTGGCTTAGAAAATGTGTAAGTGTGAAAGTAAATGAAAATACTAGCTTCACTATTTTTACAATTTATTGGGAGTTTTCCATATTGGAATATATTACTGAACACATGGAAATAACTACAATAGGAATGTATATCATCTTTCTTTTGATGATCTTGTCAAAAGATTTTCTTCAGGTAAACAGATTAGGAGTTTTATAGGAAATACATGCATGTCACTTTTCCATACTGCCTAAAATTGCTTTCCTCCTAGAAGATGATTTCATAACATTCACAGTGCAAAGCAGATATTTACATATACAATTACTGAATTGGAAATTGAGGAAAAAAAGAGAAAAATTAGGTGTTTTAGGTAATTACCTGCAGATTACTACTTTATAATTTTGTTCATGTAATGCAGAGCAAATTGGGATTTGATGCCTCCGGAAAAATAACTATCTAAAATTATATCTACATAAAATTAGATATACAGATAGGTACAGATAAGAGTAAGAGAGGTTTCTTATGCCTCCAAGTCTTGCACATGCTGCTTTAGCTATCTCAAATACCCTTCTCCCTTTGTGAACTGCTAACTCTTCATTTGCACTTCAAAACATATTTCAGAAACTGTCTTCCCCAGGAAACCATCTCTGATTCTCCTTTTCTTAAATGTGGGTAAGGTAGTATTACTGAATATTTTATTAACACCCAATTCTTATATCCAAAACACGGAATACATAGAACTGCATTGTTCCCCTAAAGGAACACTATGTTTGACTCATGCCTATGAACCTAGCCTGCATTCAGAACAGCTGAATAGCTGTTTGTCTTATGAATGAATCATCTGGTCAGTAGACAGATCAGGAGGGTGTGGCTGAATCAACACACACCAGTAGTTCTCAACATGGGCATCTAATAATGCCTGGAGACATTTCTGATCGTCAAAACTGGGAAGTAGGGGAGTATCTGCTACTGGCATCTCATGGGAAGAAGCCAGGCATGCAACTGAGTAAACATCCTTCAGTGAACAGCAAAACTTCTTCCACCCCACAGGAAAGAATTATGTGGCTCAAATTTCACCAGTGCCAAATCTCAGAAACCCTGGTATACACCTATGATGCTTCTAGAAAATCTCTACTTCCACAATTCCTTGCACAATGCATCAGTAGCATGATCATCATTAATAGAAGTTAACACATTTGGAAGCATTCCTTATGAATGAAAATACTACTCCTATTTAAGGAAATGAAAGTAACAAAAATTGACATCTTATTTAGAGAAAACAGAGTATTCTGAATACCCAACAACCATAAATTATTTTTAGTAACCAATGTAACTATTATTACAAGTGTACTCATTTATGCTCTAATAATTTCTCAACATTCATGATGGCATGCATGAAAAAGCTTTATGCCACTGATATTATCAATGCTTCCATTCCCCGCATTACTTAAGCTACTAACATAAAAACCGGTTTAGACATAGCGTATATATAAATGTGAATTTTCAGAATTTCCTTTTCTAATTTCATTACTGAATTTATTAAAAGGCAGTTTGGCAGTAATGCAGCACAGTCACTAAGTATCTTCTGTGCTACAATTACAGTAATTAAATTGTTCTGAACAGTATATATGCTTGTTGTAAATTGCAATGAATACACAATGAGTATTGATCTTCATTGTACAACTTAATTAAAACTTGTCCGGGAGAAGCCACTAATGAATATAATTAGAGGAAATGTTTGATACCACAGTTACTCTGAAAGACATTAATTAGATATCAGAAATTTTATGGAAAATGTTTTTATTCTATTATTTATATTTTAAAATAAGGCCACACCATTAAACTGAGAGACAGCCTTCAAGGTCATTTTCCCTCAGCCATTCTATAATTACAGTGAAGATGGGCATATTGGTTGGTAATCTAATCATTAATTTAGAAGACTGATTCTCCAGGAGAAATAACTCTGTAGAGGTCAATGAGAATTTAGTCTATTGCAAATTCCTAAAGTTAACATAGGAAAAACAATGACTCACAAATACAGGAACTTTTTAGTAAGTAAAAATCAGCTAATTGCCTAACCAAATAATAGATTATAATAGAAACTAATTCAAACTAATCTTAAGTATGTCTTAATTTTATTACTACATACTAATAAATTTAATGCTTTCTTGAACAAACAGAGAAAAGCTTTTAAAATTTTTACTTTCAGAAAAGCCAGAGTTGCTAACTCATTCTTTTTGTTGGGATTCAAGAAGGACAAAGGGAGGGCAGAACGAGTAAAATGGAATATGCACAAAAAGACTTCAACTTCACACATTCTAAAAATTAAAGAGTAATTGGAGTCAATTATTCAAATATGCTCTTTAATGATTATAACTTTCAAATATTAGTAACTTGCTGTGTATCCCTCTGACTCCATTGCTTCCTCCTTAACATCTTGCTGATATTAGGCAAAAAAATGTTATTGGATTTTCCAGGAAAATGATGCATTGGGATGAATGTGTTTTGAGACTTTGAAGAGTCAAAAGACAGCAGAAGGCACATGGTCCCACCACCATCAGTGGGTAATGCCTTGAAAGAATGTGTGATCCTTGATGACATGAAGGTAAAGGAGACCCAAAAGGCATATTCGTAATTTTACATTGTTTCTGTTTTTCCTCTGATCTTCACATTAACACACAAACACAATTATAATGGTAGTCAGACCTCCACCACACTGTGAAGAGAGAATACTTTGGATTAGTAGCAGATAAGATGGCATTCTCTCTCTCTAAAGGCATTGAACCAAAGTCCCATTGAATACAGTCGAGTTTTGATGTTTGCCTGCTTATTGATTTCCATTTAACAATACCAGAAAAGCTACTGGATTCAATTACAGCACACGTTTAACTAATCTGTGGGACTAAACCCCAGATATACAGCTGTCCAGCCTCTCTCCATAGTCTCATTCAGCACAGATGTGATTTCTTGCTTCTGGGCTAAATTTTATAATGAGACAACTGCTGCAGGGAACAAAGAACAGTTGGCAACAGGAGTGCAGAGAAAGAAGACATGTGTTTCCCATTGGAAAACTAAATTTGTAAATTTGGTAAGAATTATGTTTTAGGTTTAGGGGTGTTACATAGATTTCGTCGTCTTTGCTTGAAAGCAAGAATCTATAACCAACTTTATTTCGAAAATGAACAGGAGAGTATTCATTTCTTTTGTAATTCTGAGCAACATAATTGTACAACCGTTTTTTAGGAAAAAAAAGGAAGAATATTAGGAAAGAAACTTATTCAGTGTTTACTATGTGTCAGGTGCTCTACCAGGCAATTTATATATATTCTTTCATTTAATGATCCCAGCAAACCTAGAGGATCAACAGAACACTGACAGTTTGCAGTATCATTCAGAGCCCCAACAGGGAAATCAAGGAAGGAAAAAAACATGAGGCAATACCTGAAGCCTTCCTGACAGACCAGAAGCCTTGCTTATGGATTTTTCCATAACCAAGTCCTGCACTTAAGAGCCTAGACATCATTAAATACCTTGATTACAGCAACCTATCTCCCCAGGGCATCCAAAGGCCAAGAAGTAAACCCTAACCATGAATGAATCTACTTTATTTGTACATGAACCATGGCTGTCAAACACTGCCTGTGGAAAATCTCACCAATCTAAAAGATTGGTTCTAAAAACTGTGATAATCATGTAGCTCTGAGCTCCGAATTTTCCTTATGTTTTGGTAGCATATGATCATGACCTCCATGGACACTGTCTCTCATCTTTCATCTTCAGTGACAATGCATTTCTGTGGTTTTCTTTAACCTCTCTGGCTATGTGTTTCCATTATAAGCTACTCTTCCTCTACCAACCCTTCAAACCTTGGCTTTGATCAATACTCTATTTTTGTAGAATGTCTTCACTTATCACTCTATACCAACGATTCTTGACTAGGACATAAAATGGGAATAAGAAAAAAGAATCTTTGGAAAGAACAAATGTCTTAGCACCAGTCCATACATACTGAATCAGACTATTTAGGATGGAGAATGGCTAGGACATATAACTTTTCTTTGTTAGTTGATTGGTTTTAGAGGTGATATTAGCACATACCCCCTATGTAAGAACCCCTGTAGAGGAGCTCATGAACTTCCAAGACTTCAGTTGTAATGTAAATATTAATAACCCCCCAAATCCATATATTTTGTCCATCTCTCTCTCCTGAAAATCCAATCAACTTGTAAAACTGTCTGCTATTTACTAACACATTCATGACTTGCAGTCATTTCAAATTCAACCTGTAGCAAAGTGAACAAAGTACCTTCCTTGTACAAAAAAATCCTCTTCCTATGTTCCCTATCTCAGTGAATGCAATGTCATAGAACCAGTTGTTCCATCCAGAAGTCTGTGAGTCACCTTTGTCTTCCTTCACCTTTACCCCCTACATTGAATCAGTAACCAAATCCCACCAGTTCTAACTCTATTCTGTATATAACTCTCTGAACTGCCTTCTCTGTTTCATTCCACAGCAGAACCAGTCCAGTCAAATCTGTGCCACAATTTTTTTTGTGTGTGTGTGTTACGCGGGCCTCTCACTGCTGTGGCCGCTCCCGTTGCGGAGCACAGGCTCCGGACGCGCAGGCTCAGCAGCCATGGCTCACGGGCCC
>NC_041220.1:40318528-40343584 GCF_002837175.3 Physeter macrocephalus | reverse complement strand
GCCGCTCCGCGGCATGTGGGATCTTCCCGGACCGGGGCACGAACCCGTGTCCCCTGCATCGGCAGGTGGACTCTCAACTACTGCACCACCAGGGAAGCCCGCTGTGCCATAACTTTTAACTTGGAAAATTTCCTAACTGGTTTCTCAGTAGAGAGGCATGATCCCTGAAAATGTCTACAACACACTGCACACAGAAAGACCTTTCTAAGCCACCAATGTGGTCACGTCACCTCCCTACTTCAAACGTTGTAGTTGTGTCTTGTTTTTGTTTTGTTTTGTTTTGCGGTACGCGGGCCTTTCACTGTTGTGGCCTCTCCCGTTGCGGAGCACAGGCTCCGGACGCGCAAGCTCAGCGGCCACGGCTCACGGGCCCAGCCGCTCCGCGGCATGTGGGATCTTCCCGGACCGGGGCACGAACCCGTGTCCCCTGCATCGGCAGGTGGACTCTCAACTACTGCACCACCAGGGAAGCCCGCTGTGCCATAACTTTTAACTTGGAAAATTTCCTAACTGGTTTCTCAGTAGAGAGGCATGATCCCTGAAAATGTCTACAACACACTGCACACAGAAAGACCTTTCTAAGCCACCAATGTGGTCACGTCACCTCCCTACTTCAAACGTTGTAGTTGTGTCTTGTTTTTGTTTTGTTTTGTTTTGCGGTACGCGGGCCTCTCACTGTTGTGGCCTCTCCCGTTGCGGAGCACAGGCTCCGGACGCGCAAGCTCAGCGGCCACGGCTCACGGGCCCAGCCGCTCCGCGGCACGTGGGATCTTCCCGGACCGGGGCACGAACCCGTGTCCCCTGCATCGGCAGGCGGACTCTCAACCACTGCGCCACCAGGGAAGCCTGTGTCTTGTTTTCAATATAAGTTCTTCCAGAAAAATTGGTCTCTATTTTCTTCTCCAGTTTCATTCAGGCTCTTCCCTCCTTCTTTTTCCACAATTTAGCAATGCTGAATTTATCTCAGTTCCAATTATGTGGTCTTAACTATTGTTTCAGTTCTGTCCAATGAGCTGTGAAGGTGATCTGCAAAGGAAAGGAGTTTTTATGAAGAAAACAGTAGAAAAGGAAACTCCTGGATGCCTTGAAAGTTGCTGGGTATGAGTATATTTCCTGGAACTGATGCAGCCATCTAGAGCAAATAAGGAGAATCAGCAGGAGAGCAAAGCTTATAGATTAGGGTTGGCCGAGTGAAGGGATGAGAAGTATCTGATTCCCAATTATATCACAGAGTTGCTAATCCACCTAAATTTGAAACTTGCCTCTCTTAGGACTTCCTGTTATATGGGAAATAATCAGATTTGTTGCTTAATCCAATGGGAAGTGATTTGCTGTTATTTGCAGAGGAAGACATCCTAACAGATACAACTGCTAAGTGGCAGAATTTGAAGGCAGACTTTAGTCTCTCTTATGCCAGAAGTCTGTTCTTCTTCTATCATGTCTCAATACTTCCCATTTAAAGATATTTGACTTAAAGAATTCCAATGACATTTCAAATTGAGTTACTTACACCATCATCTTAGTTATCTTTGAAGTGATAAGTAATATCAAAGATAGATGATTTTTGTTGTCTCTTTCAATCTTATTACTCTCATTGTTGACTATGAGCAATAACCACTGCCTTTAATTGTTTGTTTCAAAATACATTCACCTCTGCTCATTTTGTTCTTTTTGTCTCTCTTTTTTCATTTCGTTACAAAATATTTTTCATCATCATAAACAAAGAAGTTTTCGCCACTGCTCTTTGAAAAGTAAACAGTAGCATAGTCATACTATGAAGCATACAACTCTGAAGAAAGCAAAAATCAATCAGAAATGTATGCTAAAGATTTTGAATTGTTAGTATACTCTAAAATTGTAAACTCATGGAGATGGCAAAGAGGGACTGAGAATTTGTATCCACTGGTTAGTCTACACAGAGTGTTTAGGCAAAGGTAACTCTGAAATCTACTGAGCGAAATTATGACTAATGAGCAGTCTGCTCCTCACAGGACACAAAGCATGAAAAGAGCAAAAACATGGTTTTCATGGCTACCTTGTCAGGTGTGGTAACCAAACTTGTCTAGTTTTACATATTGTTTTTATTCTAAAAAGAAAAGTCAAAATTAGATGACATAATGGGCTTGAAAATTGTCATATTACAGAATATGCTCACTCAATTCCTGTTCACCACTCTACAATGTATGTAGATAGTATATGAAGCTCTTCCTTGCAAAACAGTGCAAATCCTCAACATTTGACATAAATGTGCACATTCACAATTCACTTTGAGAATAGTTCACTGCACAGAGGATATTCATCAGTCCTATGGTTCTGGTTTGCTACTGTGTGAGCTTGTGGAAGTGATTTTACTTTGAGGGCCTCAATTCTCATATTTGTAATGTCAGTGATTAAGACTAATAAAATTATGTGTATCTGTAGTTAATAAACATTATATCACTTAATCCTAACAATGATCCTTTGGTATGTTATTTTCCCCACTTTACAGATAAGGAAATTGAGGTTGAGAAAAGCTCAACACGGCAGCGGTCTAAGGTCATGGAGCTGATAAGCACAAAACCAGAATCGAAATCCAAGTCTATCTAACTCCAAAGCTCTTTCTCTTGCTTCTATATCACACTTGCCCCAATATCAGACTTACTGAATCCAAAGGTTCCCTCCTTTGAAACTCTTAATTTCTACATATCAAGGAGTTTTACTAAATCAATGAATTTTGAATAACATGTTACAGAAGCCAGCGTCTCCCATAATGATCTAGTAGTACTCTATATAAAATGGAAATCCTCAGATCTATTAATCTAAACAGAGCAGATACTAGTTTTTCCTGAAGAAATCAAAATTTAGTATCAAATTTCCAACAGTAAGTTACAAGATCTCAGAAAGCAAAAGGGTAACTCTTATTTTTTTATTTTATTATTCATTATGCTTTAATAAGCATGCTAACTGGGGCAAAAAAGGGTATAAGTTTGTCAAAATATACTTTGTCCTTAGATGTCAAAAAGCACATAAAAATAGAATGGAAAATGTATGCAAAGCTGATTCTTCATTTGGAATGAATCCTTACCCCAGTCCCTAATTACCCCTAATGTTTGATTGAAATATACCAAACTGCAAAACAACCTATATAATAATTAGCTTTCCAGCCTTCAGGGTAGGATAAAATGATGATTAGATCTGAACATGCACTAAAACAGACAGAAACTTGCACAATTTCACAGTCTGTATTTTAAGGTGATGGTATTTCCAAAAAAGCACAAACAACTGTGTGGCCCAGTAGCCCTTATTGTGAAATGAGAAGTGACCCAAATTTCTGCTAGCAACTTCAGTCATTATCCCATGTCAGTCTTGTGGCTTAATTAAAACTGAATTCTGATGTAAATGCTACAGAATAGCTTTGTTATCTAAAATGGAAAAAATATATATATATTACAAGAAATCCTTGGATAACCATTTGTCATCAAAAGCTAGTCAAAATATAAAGCAATACTGACAGAAGTATAAATAAATATTGTGCCCAATAATTTAAGGTGGCTGAACATCAACATTTTAGTACCCAGCTCTAATTATCCATTTCAAAATAGCTAGCAAGTTCATGACAGCAGCAAAGTAATTTTTAAGTCATTTTTTAGAAATACAATAAATTATGTATCTTTATAAGGTATAAGATTGATGCTCTAGTAGCAATCATTTTTGCCTAGTTAACCTGGTACCTAAAATATATTTTTGGTCAAAATATAACCCCACTAGTTGGCTACTTCTCCTTTTACAATGTGTATAAAGGAAAAGAAAAAAAAAAGAAAATAAAGTAAAATAAAACAAGATAAAATAAAATAATTTTCTCTTTTCAGTGGTATTGTATCAGATGCTATTTTATGCCCATTAATTAGTAACATCTTTTCTCCTTCCTTCATATCAGAATCTCACTTGTGTTTAGAGGGGCAATGTGCCCAGCACCAGACAATGCTTCATAACTGGCCTTACCAAATAATGATCATTATGTTTCTATAATCTTAGCCTCCACTGAACTGGGGGCCCTTGTTACATAGGTCTGAAATCTCCTTGTCAGCTTCTGGGAAAGTTTTGCTGTCCTAGCTGAAGGAATAGTGCAGCTGACATGATTCTTGGCTCTTCTCTTTCCCTTCTTCTTATTCTGAACTGGATGTGATGCTTCGAGATGCATCAGCCTTCTTGCAACCATGAGGCAATAGGCTTGAAAGTAAGGCCAAAAAAGTCACAGAGATTCCTATCCTGACATCATTAAGCCACTGAACCCAAACTACCAGATATCTACTCTGAAACTTCTTTCTCAAACATTTTTTTAACCCCTCTACATTGTAAGTCACTGTTGGATAGTTTTTCTATTATCTTCAACCTAATAAATTATATGTAATACAAATAGTATATAAAAAGGAGAAAGTCTAGCTCACTGCTTTAACTTCTATTAAAGTTCTATGGACACCTGCAGTGAATGAGCATTCATTCGTTCCACAAATGTTTATTAAGCATCTACTTAAGTACCAAGAATTGTTCTAGGCCTTGGGGATGCATCAGTGCATAAAATAGGAAGTATCCTGCTGATTGTTCAACCTTCCAATTGCTTAGCTCTAAGAGTAGACATCTGCTTGAATTTGCATGACCTGTGAAATAATCCTTCTGTGTCCCCCAAGTCAGACTCTCTTAGGGTATAATTATCTGAATTAACATTTGACACTCAGGGATCTATGGGAACACATTCAAAATGAAGATAATATTATTTAGGAATATAAAGGGGAAATATTAATCAAAGCATACACTTTGAGGATCAGTTCTGATATCAATGGCTCTATCTTTGACTACATATCAAACCATAGTTAGAATAATTTTGGACTTAGAATAATTTGTTTTTACAATTCTCTAACATTTTGTATGTCCTTATTGTACATAGTGTTATCTGATAATAATATACATTACCTTTAGCCTTAGCACATTTTCATATTCTCCTTTTTGAGATTAATAATAAAGCATTTATATAGTTTTTTTATATAGATATATATATGTATCTGTACTTTTAGAATATATATTCTAAAAGTACAGATTCCCAGGTTCTAAACTTACAGATTTCCACAGGACTTGCTTTAATGAATTTTGACTCAGTGAGTATAGGAGGCTCCAGGCATGGTATATTTAACTATGTTTTGAGGTTGGCTCTGATGAGTGCCTCTGGGTTAGGAACCACTGGTTCAAAGTAAACTTTACTAGATATTATAATTTATTTTTTAGCTAGATTGTTACAAAGCTACAAGTCAGCATCATAGCACACGGATCTTCTATACAACATTCCTTTTATATTTTAACACAGTGGTTTTCACACTGAGCCCACAATGGCCCCTGTGGTTCTAAAGAGATATCTTAGAGGCACAAGCAGTTGAAGGGAGCAAGGAGGTAAAGACAGAGCCAGGAAGCCCAATAACTCTGTTGTTATCTGCTTCATGTATTGGGCTTCGACAGTGATGAGAGGAATGAGAGGTTCTGAAACTTAAAAAAAAGAGAAATTTGAAAACCATTTTTAACATTTTGTCCTTGGCTTTCAACAGTGACTTACATAAGAACCTATTAGCTGGTCACAGTGTTGTTTGTGTCTGAACAATGCCATGAATAATAATTCTTGCCAATTTTCATAATATACAAAACTGATTTTCATCTAATAGGTTCTGACAGGTTTTCTGCCAGGAAATGAGAACTGTGTAAATCAAAGCTTATAGTTAAGTTTTCTATTCAATTGCTTTAGCATTAATGATAGTGAGATTTTCTTGATATAAATTTTCCATGTCCCCATATACTTTGCTTATATTATTCTTATATTAATTGATTTTCTTATAAAACATGTGGTTTTGTAACAAAACATGATTCCTTCCTGAACAATTGTATATGTAAATAAAATACAAATCGTAATACTTAAGTACATTTAAATAAATATAATCTCTAGATAGTGGGTGCAACCAAGAGCTTCTGCATCAAACACACCTGGTTCCTATCCTATCAATTTATTTGTTGTGCAACTCAGTGCAATTTACTTAATTTCTCCCCAGCCCCATCTCCCACTAGTAAACTGAAATAATATCCAGCTCACAGGGTTATTGTGAGAATTAAAGGAGATTATGTGGTAATAGTTTTCAGAGCAGTTATCACTATTATCCCTCCCATCTAGAAGAAAAAATTCAGTTCAAAGAATTCTTAGCTCAGTAGAATACAATATTAACCCACTGACACTTCTTATATATTTGTTAGAATTTTTAGGGTAAATAAAAATATGTTCAAAAGGGATAGTTAATTAAATATACTAACCAGACACCGGGTAGAATTAAACACACTAACCAGACATTAACCAAGCTATACTTAAAAAGCCATTCATCATTACATTTTAAACTTTATTCTTTATAAATCTATTTTTTAATGTTATTCTGTTCACATGGTTGATGATATCCATTTTCCTGCTCCTTTCCCTGCATTATTAAGAATCCCTACCAAGTTGTAAATCTAAAGTGCTTCATAAAGTAAGTGACAGTCTAAATTATCCAGGAAATCTAGAACAAATGAAGGAGTAAATCCACCCCCTCCCCAGAAATTTAAACCATTAAGAAACAGATGTTTGTTTTTTTGTTTTTTTTTTTAAGAAACAGATGTTTTATACTAATTGTTTTTCTAGAGATAAAGTTAAGTCATGCTTAAAACAGAAAAAAGTATTTTATGTTGGCTGATTGTGGCTCAAGTCAGGAATTCTGACAACTTATCATAAGAAAGAGGGGGAAAAACAGTAGTTGATTAAATCACAAAAAGATAGTGACCACAGGATATATCCTATTTATTTCCTAGTGGTTTGGCAAACTTCAGTAGAACTTTCCTCTCATTGATAATTTTGGTAAATCTAAAATAAAGTATTTTACTGCCAAATTTCTTGGTATTAATTTGTTTTGGTGGGCAAATCATACACTCTTTTAGTTGGCAAAATCTCCGTTTAGAAGAGACTCCATAATACCAGAGATTCTAAACTCTATTAGTTATGAATTTAGGACAAAAGCTACATAGGCTCTACCAGGAAAAACAGTAATGTGAGACTCGGTGTGTTTAAAAGCAGAAACAAAACAAGTTACTTAATATAACTTATTCCTTAAAAGTAAATTTACAGGGCATAACATACTTCACTGATACATACGGAGTATCAGGTATTGGGGTTACAGACAGGCAAAGCTTTCTTCATACTGATGCATTTGGTAAATGCAAAAGCAGAAAACCTGCCAGTTTTCTTGGAATCAACATGCTTTAGTTGGCAAATCATACTAAATAACTCTTAGTAGGGATGTCTCAGTTCAGAAGAGAGCTTTTTCTCTGGTTAACCTTTACTTTTTACGGTGATTTCTATTCTTATCAAATATCAGAAATGTATAAACAAGGGAAAACTTGATTCCAGCCCAGCGTGATATGCTACACACGGAAAAAGAATGGCACAGAATATTGGGAAAATTGGGGAGGGCTCTTACCCTGTATAACTTAGGCATAAAGATCAAGGTAACCTAGGTGTAGGAAGGAGCTGAGGGTTTCCTATTGAGCACCCAGAATCCAACTGTGCTGAGAGCAGGGCTCCCCCACAGAAGCATGGAGTGCAGGGACGGACGTGGAGGGAAGCAGCAGGAGAGGTGGGCCAGGAGCAAATCACTGAGTGCTTTGTACTCAGGCTCAAGGAATTTAGATTTTATCCTGAGGGCACTAGAGAGCCATTGAAGGGTTTACCCAGGGAGTAAACAAGGTCTGCTTGAGCAACTGAACTGAAGTCAAGTGCTTTTCTTGTGATATTTCCATACACAATAAATATTAGACAGTACTCACTAACTAATGTGGAAAATTAGACCCTGCTAAAAGTCAGAGTGCCAACCCACACTACTTTTTAGCACGTGGACTATTTAACACTTATATAATGCTTTTTGTGTACCAGAACTTTTACAAAACACTTTATTGATATGAACCTAATCTTTACAACCCCGAACTGTATAAATATTCCCATTTTACAAAAAAGAATGCATAGACACAAGGAGGTTTTCTAGCTTTCAGGTTTTTCAAGTTCACACAACTCTAAGTGGTTCAGCCAGACCCCAGAGCCTGTGCTCTTACCACTCTGCCTCACCGCCTCCTAAAGTGGAATGCTGATTCTGCAATCATGAGACTTTGGCTGTGAAACCAGTTCTGATTTTTTTACTAGACCAAATTTTCTTGTTTCAGTTCCTTTGTTTATAGCAATGATTTGTCTAATCTACCCTATAGGTTTTTATGAGATTCTCGTGGAATAAGGTAGGTTAGCACATTTTGTAAACTACAAAGCATTTTAATAACATAAACTACCTAAAATTGATTATAAAATATTTAATATTGCCATGTATATAAAGAGAAAAAAAAGCACCCAAGAAGTTGCCTTGGATAGGAGACTAAAGGTGAATACATTTTCCACTCAACCCACTGAACGTTTCAGTACCTTCACTTGTTACAAAAAGTAGTGTTGCCTAAAAATTATAATGTCATGAGTTTAAGGCAAAACTTTATCTCAAAACTGCCCTCTCTTTCCAACAGAGCAAGGTGTAGTGATCAGTCACAAACAGCACTTCGCCAGGAGAGTTTCTGAACGGGATTACAGGTATACACAGCTAGGTCTAGGGTGTAGCCTGGGCTAGAGATTGAGAATTGGGCTGCTTATACATGAAAGTAACAGAAAACAATTTAAAAACTAAAAAATACATGGCCTAAAATTAAAAAGACATAATGTGGAGGAAGAGATCTTGCCTTGTGGCTAGTGGGCAATGAAGAGGGGAGCTGTCAACATGGGGGTCAATCGGTGTATAAAAGCCCAATGACAAGAAGCGGATCAAGTATTTAGTAAGAAGGAAAAAACAAAAAAAATAGAGGTATGAGTGAACATGAGAACAAATATCTTCAGGACTCCACATGAATTTTTGTATGCATTTTAACCGTACTTCCCACTGTCTGTGGAATGAGCCATTATTTGGATGGTGAGGGCAAGAGTGACTGTGGACATCTGAAGGACTTTAGTCAACAGTCTCCCCTTGTATAGAAGAGTTGAAAAGAGCAGTGCTGGAGTCAAACTGCCTGGGCTTGAATGCAGATTTCTACCACTTTTGGATGTGTAACCTTGAGCAAGTTATTTAACTGTTCTCTGCCTCAGTTTCCTCATGTGTAAAATAGGAATAATAATAATAATACATATTTCCTAGGCTTGTTTTGAGGAAAATGAATCAGTATACATGTAAACCACTTAATGTTTGGCACACGGTATATCAATAATGAATGTTAGTTATAATTATTGTATACAGGTGGGTGTACTCATGCACGCAGATACACACATACATTTCACAAGCAGGTCTAAATACAATACATTCTAAACTTCCTTATAACTGTTTATGTTACCTACATAAAAAAGATAAGCTTTCACAGAATTGTATTAAAACCTTTCTAAAAATATAAAAGCTCAGTTATATTTCCAAGTAATATTTTAAAATCTGAATATAACTGAGCAGATGAGAAAATCGTATACTTTAAACCAAAACAGAGGTGTCGAAATATAGTGTCAGACATATGTTTCAGGAAACTTCTAAGGATTTAATTCTCCCTATTATCCACTTTCACAGCACCATAAAGGTCATTTAAATATATATAGTATATATTATATTAAATACACATATATAAGACTTACTATGCCAGTACTAAATATCCAAAACATTTGAAATATCTCTTGATATGTTTTGTGGCTAATAAGAAACTTCTGACCCCTCCTTGGGGCATAATGAGATAAAAGGCAACATTTACAACCCATGATCCTTCTACTGATGATTTTCCCTTTATTTCCTAATCAAATCCCAGTATTCAATATTAAATAATTAGGAAACCAGCTAGAAAATAGGACAACATCACGTGGTTGATTTTTATCTTTGATTGCTCTACGGAAAATTTGCATATGCAATTCTTTTTGTTAGATTATTTTCCTGTCCCAGCTTCCCTTTGATCATCCAATGCAAGGAAGACAATAACCTGTGATTCTGAAAGCTTATCTCAAATATCCTACATTTGGTAGTGGGGAAACCCCAGGGACTAATATTTGTTGGATACCTGTTTTGCTCTAGGAATTTTACTAAGCAACATACATACTCTACACATTATTTTATTTTCACAATGCTATGAGTGTGTGTTAACACTTAATTTTAACTACGTGGAATCTGAGGTGGATGGGTCAAGAACACATCACTCATACATAGCAGGGCTCACTTCATGGTCTTTACATGTTCCCATTTTGCACAACCCAGTGAGAGGCAGTTATCGCAAAGTTAATTAAAATTAAGCTACAGGGCCCTCAATGACATGGGTCACTTCCATGCCACTAAGGCACCAGCAAAGTGTTCACTAAGTCCGTATTTCTGCTACACTTGCAAAACTAAAATATTTTTGTACTCCTTTCCTTGAGGACGATTCCTCACATAGTGTAAACTTAAATCCACAAAACTGCCTTGTATCCTACTCCTTACCTGGCAAGAGAAGCATTAACATACATGGACTTTGCCGAGCTCTAACCAGCCACACTCCCACAACTTACATATGCTCACCAATTAGAAAATTATCTCATTTTGATTGTTCTCCACAACAATTATGTGAAGTAGTACCATGCTACAGATACATGAACTGAGGCTAAAAAAATAACACAGTGAGTGTCCACAGAATTCAGAGATAGTAAATGATGGAGATTAGAAAAAAGGAAACAAAACAAAACAGAAACAAAAAAAACTCCACAAGATACAAAAAAACAGAAACACAAAACAAAACAAGACTACTTTCTTTTTGAATTTCAAAGCCATAAGTTTGGATTTTTTTTCTTTTCTCTTATTTTTCTGTAATTCCATACCAGAAATCCTTTCCCTGCTTCGTTTCGCAGGCTTGAATCAAAAAACAGTGGCTCCAAATCTCCAAGATTAAATGGTTCTGTTGTTTTCATTGCTCCTACCCCCAACTTCCAGAAAAATCATATATGATGGTTTGAAAGTAGATATGGTTAAAATCCTTCAGACTCAACAGTTCCCAAGTATTTTTTTTTTTTTTTTTTTTTTTTTTTTGGTACGCGGGCCTCTCACTGTTGTGGCCTCTACCGTCGAGGAGCACAGGCTCTGGACGCACAGGCTCGGTGGCCATGGCTCACGGGCCCAGCCGCTCCGCGGCACGTGGGATCTTCCCGGAGCGGGGCACGAACCCGCGTCCCTTGCATCAGCAGGCGGATTCTCAGCCACTGTGCCACCAGGGAAGCCCCCTAAGTATTTTCTACTTTTCTCAGAAGGCTGGTTGTACCACTTTTAGGAGAAGCGTGACAGCATCACTATACTGCCTAGACTGTAGGAAGAAGACAGACCACTGTCATCTTCCACAAAAAAGGGCAGTCGAATCACCTGTCCAGCTAGCAGCACAGAGGCCAGGGCTGTGCGTGAAAGCTACAACTTGGCTCAGAGAGAGCGTGCCTGCTGCGGACTGCTGAGCTGAACCGGTGCCAGCCGGACCTACCTGCTGAGTTTGTCTTTCCACAGAAGTCATTAACAAGCATCCTGGAACTGGAAGGGACAGCCAGTGCAAAGTAAATAAGTGAGTTATCTTGTAAGAAACACAAAACTGACAGAGATACCTTAAACTCTTGTACTTCTGACTTAAGAATCAAGTAAAAAATATATAACTTTGTTTGCTACAATCTACTCTTTACCGTTAAGGACTGGGTCCCATGATTTATTTAACAGAAGACTATATTGTCTGATCACCCCAATACTTCCTTGGAGGCAGGATGTATGGATGAGCTCTTACAGGCATGGATGAGCTCTTACCTTCTTATCTTGCTTTGACTTTGCATACACGGAGTATCTGATAGGGGAGGGGGGAAGAAGGAAGAAGGGGAAGAGAGAGAAAACGAGGGGTAAAGGGGAAATGAGATGTGGCAGATGAAAATAAGAGTGTGAAATTATCATAAGAGAAAAAAGACACTACCCATTTCTGAGTAAAAGAACAGACTGTATTTTCTCTAAATCGTCCAATACTGAGCCAGAAACATGTTTCCAAGTAGGAACATTTTCTCACAAAGCATATGCAAAATATTTCAACCCTCCGGTTTTGGCTCTTTGATTATTATTATTATTTTATTTGTACCAGATCATTTACTTAACAGAGTTACGAGCCCAGTTTAGTTAGAACTGAAGACGTGTGTGATGGATGGAGAAGATAGCCTGGGCAATAGTCCAGCAACTATAACAGAATTAGACTCATCACAGACACTTTAATCCCAATTATTTAATCTGAGAGGTATCTAACGCCACAAGTATTTGTCATGACTGAAGAAAACTGTACAACTTACAGAGAAATAAAAGAAAAAAGAACTAAATGGATGAAATAAAATGAACTAAAGAGTTATTTTTTTCCATTAGGCTGGCATTTAAATTTTCAGAGTCAGTAAAACAAATTTAAAATTAGAATGTGTGTGTGTGCTAGTATGGTATTTTTTAACAATATAAAAAATAAAACCCAAGCGCTTTTATTAATATCAAGTTCATAGTGATACCATCATGACATCTCTCCCCACTCTTTCTCCCAGCTTCACCACAACCTTAACACACAACCCAAAACGTGTCCATGTGCACAAACACAATCCTCAGGCCAAGTTCCTGCACTCTGCTTAATAAATGCACAGCAATTAAAGCCATGAATACTTAATCACTGGAAGATACAGAGGAAAGAATGCATGACCTAGGGTCAACTTCTGATCAACAAAGTTTTGTATGTTACCCAATAGTTTAAGAAATAGTTTAAATGATATTAATAAAGTACTACATAAACTGATCAGGAACTAAAGGCTGTAGAACCTACAGGGGAAAAAGAAAAGAGCTAAAATAATGCTTTAAGAACAGAGCTTACTAGGTTTTCTTTAACTGAATACATTATCAACGAGATTCTAAAGACAAAACACATACTTTTTTTAGAGGATTTTTCGGCATTCTTTAAATGGTAGAAATGACTCCTTATGGTTTCTTTAAATTGCTAAAGATTAAAAAAAAACTTTAAAAATTATACCCACATAAAATGGCAGCTAGTAATAATAAAAGTCATCATGCTAAACCACAGAGTTTTCAAAAGCTCCAAGTGATGCAACTACTAAATTACAGTTTTATTTTATAACTTTGTAACACCTAGAATTCTCATTAGAGATACTCGATGACAAGTTTGAACTTTTAGAAAAAAAAAAAAGCCAGACCATAAAGTCCCACACATTTCACCAGACACAATTTAAATTATTATGTACCTTACAGCGTTTTTTTTCTTATTTATTTATTTTTTGATTTATACTAACATTATATAGGCTAAGAAAATTTTAAGATGGTAATGAAATAAGTTAAAAGTTAATTTAAAAACCTATTTTTCATGAGATTTGTTGATTAGAATTACGTTTTAAGTCATTCAATTAAGTGTTTTCTATTGCCATTTTAATATGAATTTTAAATTACAGCCATCTCTATTTTATGGGATTAGAATGAGTAAAATGAATAAATCCTATACATGTGAAATCTACAGTGTCAATAGAAAAATGTAAATTCCAATCAAGTTTTAATACTTAAGAATACCTGTACCACTACCTATTTGTAATTTGATTTATAAATGGCTATTTCATAGTACAATTTACGGCATCAGTAAGCCTAGTATTTTGGTGAAAAGTTCTTTATTACAACACCTTGCATATGTTACCAAATGTATTCTAAAAAATGAAATGTTGTCCAAAATTTGGATTTAAAATTCTTAAACATTTTTGCTTGTTCAAAAGTAAATTTTTGTCTTGTTCAAACACTTTAAAATCTATTTCATTAACTCTGAATAAACAAATGTCTGGAAAGGCAGAAACTAAAACAGGAAAAGTAAATATATGATAAAGGGAGACTCCTTAAGCAGTCATGCTGTTTTGGAAGTTAAAAACCAAATACCTAAAAACAGATCATTTACATTTTGATTTAAACATTTTCAATGGAACCAATAATTCAGACAAGATTTTCACAGTGAATAACTATCAAATCTTCCAGTTTTCTAACTGCTATATAATATAATAATAACATAATGCTTTGAAAAATGTTATGAATAGATCAGAGAATCTCCACTTATTCATTTCCTATATCAAATATATCTTACTGAATAACCTATTTTATTATTTCAAAGTTATGTATTACTAAACTTTTTGTAAAAAACATGAACTATTTAAATCTGTGTTTACAAAGCGTTTAGAACTTATTTTATTTTTTAGTGACTTTTGTATACATTCATAGAAACGTAAGTGTATCATTTAGTCTGCGATAGAACATATGATACATTTTTAATGTCAATTAAAAATACCATTAGGTGTGTTTATGTATACAATAGACTAGGATAACTCCTTTGAAGAAATCACTATCTAACCAACAGATTATATACATTTTGACAAAATAACTAAATATGTATTTACCCAGTAGAGCATGCCAGCAGGAACTATTCTGCTCTATAGATAAATACATACTCACCAGAGATATTAGAACAGAAAGAATCATTGAGTCTCTAAGATAACAATTTACATTTTTAGCTCTCATATTGATTTCATAGTTAAAAGTCACTGTTTCTGGAAAGAAAACAAAAGGACAAATACTGCAATCAATTTTTAGTGATTCATAAGCAAGGCTGAATATTCAAACATCAGTTAATTTTGATGTTTTATGAAAACTATTGTAAAAGTATTTTAAGATTGTTAAAAATGCCATAATCATATTTGAATAATCAGATACCTCTGCTGACTTAAGTTCATGTTATTCATTAGTAAAATGAAATATATCTGCTAATTTAAATTGAAAAAATAAAGTATAAAGAATTATCATTACTTTTACAGTAGTTATTTCTTCAAGATATTAACAACACATTTTTCTTTTTAAAAAAAGTTGTGTGACTCGTAAAAGGAAAAATAACTATAGTTAGTTAACATAATCAGGCACATTATATCCTATTTTTACAGTCAAAGGTAAAAAGGTTTCTTCCAAATGAAAGAGAAATAAATTGGTCACTCAAGCAAATACATAAAAAAGCACACCAAACAAAGGAGATTTAAATGGTCAAGTCAATAAACAAAAATGTAGTGAAAATAACTAAAGCATAGTCATTTTCTCAGCGGTAGCAACACTGAATAAAGTCTAATATTTAATTAAATAGACTAGGGCTGTTTTGTCTGTAAATAGCTATATCATCTCATTTTTATATTTCATGTAGAAATACTCTAAATGGTCACATTTTGTAAAGCAGAGTATTAATAATACAAATAATGGCAAGTAATACATTTCTAAGAATAAAAAATGAATATTTTCCCATACCAATTATATCCTATGTGAACTTACATAAAGAATTAATAATATTTACAAGTGACAATATTATAATAAGAATATTTTCAATCAAAGGAGAACTATCCATTAGAAATGCAGAAATTGTTCAACCTCTTCCCAGCCCTAAATGAGGAAATGAAATTCTCTTACATGTCACCCTGACACCCAAGAAGATCTTTGTCTACCTCAAAAAAAAGGCTTACAATTTTAAGACCCAACCCTCTGCTCCCCATTCATGGTTTATAAAGCAAAAAGCCTAAACTCCTCATGGTGTCTTCCTAGTTCCAACAATCTATGATTCAAACAGGGGTAATGGCTCTCTTTTTTTCTTCAGTAGCGTCCTGGTGAGGGAATAATTTCACTGTCCTTTTTCTGTGGGGTCCTGCCTCTTTATCTAAAAGGAAATGAATTACAACCAGATGACAAGGCCACACAACAAAGCCATTTGGTTTTACAAATCTATTATGTCTGTCATCCAATCATTTTATGGGCCTGGTCCTATTATAAACCAAGAAAAATCCTAAAATAAACTTTCTTCCTTTTCTTTCTTTCCACTGAAAACATTTACAATTTTAGAATTGTTTTTCAAACAGTTTAGCTCCCCAGTTTTTCCCCTCATGTGGTGTTTTTTTTCTCCCTCAGAGTCCCTCCATTCCACTTTCTCCAACATACAAAACATTCAGAGACAAGAAACTGGACTTTTCAAATACAAACTGCTGACAACTGTCAGAAGCACTTTACTGGGACATTACTGACTGTAGCTCAATGAATTAAGCTTGATTCACTGCGGGTGAATCATTTTCAACGCATAGCTGTTCAGCAGTAATTGGCCAAGAATCCCTACTGCGAAAAGCACTTGTCAAATAATGCTTGTTTACAAATATATCTCCAGACAGCAAAAAGTGGCAGTTACTGAATAAGTTCAGGGCCACCTCCAATATTCATAACAGTGGACATGCTCCCTTTACTTATTAAATCTATTAAAATTTTCACTTGTTGATACACTTGCTAACATTTGTCCTGCCTGATGAGTCTTAGACAATTTTTTTTGCTTTATATATGCCTTGGAATTATTTTACATAAAAGTCTTGTATATTACACTGTAGTTCAAAGGTTTCTTCCACATGTTATTTTTGCCTAATGTGTGTAATAAGACAACTAAAGATATATTTACATTATCCTAGAATTCAGGCTAAAGAGTAAATTTTCCTCTTTTTGTCTATTATCCAATGTATTCTAAAATTCATTTCATATCAGTCCAAGATTCTACACACATATTTGACTTTTTCTGTTCAATTCTGCTTATTTATGTCTACCAAACTTAAATTTTAAACATGATTGGAATACCAATTATAAATGTAAACTCACATTTATTTCTATCTGCCTTGAAATTTTTTTTCTCACATAATGGGAGCATTCATATCATACACATATATAATGTATATACACACTATAGTCTGAGAAATCACTAAGCATCTATAGCTTGCAGAAAGCAAAGTATAGGAGAGCAAGTTATTAATGGAGTCAGCGCATACATAAAATCTTTCTGCCCCTGATCTTCCAAAGTTCCTCCAAAAACAATCAAAAACAAACTTAAAATCTCCAATCTGAATCTTTAAATAAATAAACAAACTGACTTCTGTTATAAATACCTTATATTCTTGTTCTTTGAATTAGAAGAGCAGTATCATGGAGAAACAAAAAGAAGAGAACATAAATATTAAAGGTCTGGGATGACACTAATGGAAAGATGGAAACTGTTGGGCAGAGACAGGATGAATGAGAGGAAGTGTGTGTGTGTGTGTGTGTGTGTGTGTGTAAATATTATTTCTAGTTATGTAAAATAATGAAGTCACAAAATGTACCCCAAACAACAGACACGCTTTTCCTTTTAGCGTCTTCAGAACACTGGCTGGTAAAGTACCGCTCATTGTTGGTTAGACCTCGGCAATCCCCATCTCACTGAAGCCCAAGTTTTGCTGTGTGTACCACTAGCTGGGGTAAGGACAACACAATCTGTGGGTGTTAAGTCTGTAATATCGGCCAGTCTACCTTCCACAAGACTCCAGCTCCGCTTACAATAGGAGACCGATGCTATTTGCTTGCGTCTCTCCATCTCATTTTGCCTCTTTCTCCCCGCACAGTCTCGACCCTTGTTTCCATTTAGTGCCACCTTCCTTGAGATTTCATTTCTTCCATTCTCTAACCAAGAGCTACTACTCCCTTACATCTCTACATAAGCCCCTTCCCCATCATACCTGGAAAAAAATTTTAAAAAACTGAAACATAAAGGAACACACGAAAGGATAAATTATATTACTACTACTATTACTCTTTAAATCCAAACCAGGATGCCCCTTTTGGTGGAATAAGACAGTTAATGAAAGGACTCCTAACCCTGTCATAATCCTCCGGACTTCTGACATAATGAATCTAACATGAGATGTCAATAAAAGGACTACGACTTCAGAAAACACTTTCTCAACTTTGTCGGGAAGGTAAAAAATGCAGACTGCTTGTGTTAATCATGGGAGAGTTTAGGTAGGTAAATGGATAGGTAGATAGATCGATCTACATGTAATCCTTAAATCAGATTTTAAAAAAATAAATGTAGGGGTTAAAGAGAGAAATTCATGGGGTGGGGTGAGGAGTCTCGATCTGCCCTGCTTTTCACACGGTTCCTAGGGAGCTGGCAGCACTCCCAAACCAGCACAGCGGCTTCTCCTACAGCCAAGACCCAACCCGTGCAAGTCACGAGGACACGCAAGACTCGGCCGCTGCTGCTTCATCTTTCCGGTCCGGCATCCCCTGCCCCACCAGTGGAAGGAAAATTTTAAGGATCTGTGCCTCACTCGAGGCATCCGGAGCCCCAAATAGAAACCCCAGCCTTGCAGCCAAGAGGGTAGGGTTTTCGATGTGTTCGTGAAGGAGCTGACCGATATGAGATGCTGCCCCCCCCCCACCCCCCCACCATTGGGTTGTGCCCTTAAGCTCGGTCCCGGCGTGTAAGAGGATCCAGCGCGGTAGAGCGGACCCGGAGGCCGAGGGCGGCGGGCCGAGGGGCTGAGCAGAGCTCGGAGAGCCGCGAACGCCGCGCAGGTGCCACTCCCGCACCGACCCTACTCTCCCGGTGCAAGGCCGGGACAGTCTTCTAGGTCCGGAGCGCAGGATTGGGGGTGGGGAGGAGAGTGGGGACTCGAGGATCCGGAGCGGGGCTTTTCTTTCACGGAAACATGGGAAGACCTGACCCGGTGGGTGCCAGTAGCGCCTTCCTGGAGGCGACATTCCCCTCCCCCCCTAACCCTCCGCCTCCCGCGGCGTCCCACCTTCCCGCCTTCTTCCAATTTCGCCTCAGCGTGATTACGAGACCCCCAAAGTAAGCGACACCAGCACAGTGTGGAGCGCCTTCCTTCCTTCGTCATCCCCCTCCCTCGAGAAATAAAAGCTCTTACCACCCACCCCAGAATAGCAGCGGGTGATGCCCTAAATAACAGCTCCCAGAAGGCACTCCCCTCTCCCCCAAATAAAAGCATCCAGCTACCCGCACTGCGTTTCCCATCCCCGGCCTCAAACAACGGTTTCGAAAAGCCCCACCGCTCCCGAGATCCCTGCCACTGCTTTTCAAACAGTTCCCACTCTTTCAAGCCCGAAATGTCACTTCCCCACGCGCTTCAAGTGAGACCCAGCCGCACCCAGCCTCCGGGCGCGGGTCTCGGAGCCCTCTTTCTTCCTGGCTTCCAACTTCCCAGCCCCCCCCCCGCCAAGCAGCCTGTGTCCACAGGCAGGTTCCGCGCCCAGCACTCCGCAGCTAATGTCTAACAATGCAAGCAGAGACCGCGGGATGAGGGCGAAAAGGCTAGCGAAAGCGGACGACAAATGTTAGTTCGAGAGGAGGGGTGCAATTTCATCCGCGGCAGCCGCGTCCAGCGCGCCCGGACCCGCGCTTCCAGGCCCCGCCTCGCCCCTCCGCCCCTGGTCGCCGCGGTCCCCACCCCCACCGCTCTACCTTCGTTGCTGGGGCTGGCCAGGAGGGTCCGGAGCGCGGCGCACAGGAGAAGGCAAGTCCAGAGGGGAGCCCTGCGAGGTGCGGAGTAGCAGCCGGCCAGAGACGCGGGGGTGCTGGGGAGGTCGTCGCCGCCGCCCGGGGGCCGCCGGCGTCCCGCACTCCGGGGCCCCGAGCCCCGCATCTTCTCTTCGCCGCCGCCGCCGCCGCCGCTGTCCCGCGCCGCTCAGTCCACGGCTCCCGCCTCGCGGAGGGGGCGAGAGAGGCTCGCGCTTCCTCCTCGCTCCCGGTGGGCTCCTTCGCCTTCTGGCTCGTCCAAATGCAGGAACCAGGGATCCTCTGAGACTGCTGAAGTTTGCTCCCGGCTCCCTACTCCCTCTTCTACACTGGGGTTAAATGAAATACTAGTTACGGTTGATAGTGCAGTTCGGGACCGGACTCAAGGGTGTCGAGAAGGTCCCGCGTCCTGTTCTTTACCTCTTTAGACTTTTAAGGATGGGGGTCTTTTAAATGCCACTGGGGGAGAGATAAAGGCTCCTTTTCAGTCTTCAGGGCTGAAATGGACGAAGGTAAGGAAGACAAGGCATCTTAAGAAGAAATCTTCAATAAAAAGAGGAGAAAAAAGCAGGGTGGCTAAGGAGAAAGGAAGAGGAGTTGGGAAAATATAGGGTGGGGAAAATACGAGAGAGGGGAGCGGAGGAAAAGACCCAGAGTTCAAAGAGGCCGGCACAAGGAAAGCTGCGGGCTGAGCCCTGACGAGGGAAGGAGTAACGGCGGCTAGTGGGCAAGAGCGCGGAGCCCTGCGGCGGCGGCGGCGGCCCGGAGCTGCGGCGGTTCCCGGTGCTCGGGGAGGAGGCGGTGTGTGCGCCGCTGAGCAGGCGAGCTCGGAACTGCACCGCCACGGCGCGCTCCTGCTGAGTCTGGAGCTCCGTGGTCTCCTCTGCCTGCCCGCTCTGCGCCTCCCACCCTCCTCCCTCCTCCTCTTCCCGGCTCCCCCCGCCCTCTGCTGCTCGCAGCCTCGCCAGTGAGAATCTACTGTAAGTGTGAGTTGCTTAGACGAAGTCACACACCCACGGAGGGAAGTAACCAGGAGGCTGCCGTGGTGAGTGTTGCCTAGCGGTCTCCGGGAAAGGCGCGTCTTTCTCCGAGGATAATTGGGGCGAAGAATTCTCCTGAAGACGCCTGCGAAGACCCGGGCTCCCGGGAAGCTGAAGGGAAATCAGACCTAGTTCAGCAGCAAGCCCTTAGAGGAGCGGGTCCCTTGTTTGGCATATTGCCTGCTGCCCATCACAGGCTTGTGGCATCAACAACCTTGCCGTCACATAGCCAAGCATTCGTAGGCTGTGCTAGTCCGTGGCTAGTTTCTTAAATACCCTTATCGCTCACTGCTACTGACCCTTTCTATTCTTCCAATATTTTGGCGGCTGGAATGAAATAATTAGTCAACATTTTCTTCAAAGTAAATGGTAGAATTTCTAAATATAGAAACGGTAGCTATGATTGCGATTTCAGGAAGTCAAAGAATTTGGCAATTGAGAATTGTGGTGTTCCAGTTACTTTAAGATGTGATGATTTAATTAACTAATTTCACTGATGGAACGTTTTATACTTTAGAAATTATATGATATGCAGATATATGAAATTAATTCCAGTGAAATTAATTTCAGGATTTTTTTTTTTTTTTTTTGGGTATGCTAGCCCCCCACTGCTGTGGCCTCTCCCGTTGCGGAGCGCAGGCTCCGGACGCACAGGCTCAACGGCCATGGCCCACGGGCCCAGCCGCTCCGCAGCATGTGATATCTTCCCGGACCGGGGCACGAACCCGTGTCCCCTGCATCGGCAGGCGGACTCTCAACCACTGCGCCACCAGGGAAGCCCTCAGGATATTTTTAATTAAATTCCTTTTAATGTCTTGTGTTCTGCTGCATTGAGAGACACAAATAATTAAGAAAAACGGTTTAAAACAATTAACTTTCCATGTTTCACCCCTATTATGTCTTCCCTTGCCTTATTATTTTTTCCTCAATTTTCTCATTCATTTTTTAAAGAGATACATCTGAAGGGCAAGTTTTAGTATACTGGCATTAAAAAAAAAAAACTGCAGCTAAAGCATCTACCAAAAAGTGTGATTTTAGAAGAAAGGTATCTCATTTAATTTGCTGCAGAGTATCTACTGTGAAGATTGAGTTTACACTCACACCCAATAAAGTTGGTTCTGCTCACCAACTTTAATATTGAGAGCGCTGTTTGTCTTCACAATAAATTTCTCATAATCTTTAGCTGATGACATTTGTTTTTTGTTTAAATATTTGCAATAAAGATGAAAGAATAAAGCGGCAGTGATGCAATTTCATGAAGAGGTGGAAGCTCATCTTTGATTTTTTTTTTCCCTGAAATGTTTTGGCACCAGAAATCTAAAAGCAGCTTCTTTCTATTATAATGTGCTCCAAATGCATAAAGCAATTTAGAGGAATGGCAGTGAATCAGTCTCTCAGTTTGGCAAAAAGCCTCACAGTGAGATGAAAAGTTAAAATTTATGTTTCTATTTGAAGACCATTGAGAATGTAAGCTCCTCTGCCCAAATTTATACTTGAGTTACTTAAAAATATCTAAACAGATTATCAAGGAAGTTATCTAAAGCCTAGGAACACATAATAATGTTATGTATGAAACATAGGCAGTTTAATGGGACTTTGAGCTTGTTGTTTTATTTCTTTAGGCCTCAGTATCCTCATCAGTAAAAAGAGGGATTTGGAGAAGATGATCTTCAAGTTCTCGTCTCTTCCATATCCTTTGCATTTCTGTTACTACTCTGTTCATCTGTCTCCAGTTATTTACCTTTGACTGCAAAATTACCAAATTTCTTCAGGCTATCTTTAAAAGCCTTCTACTACAAATGGCTTAAACAAATTTTCTATTTTATTTTACACTAAAATTTTGAATTCAGTGTTACCTAAATTGTCTCATACCTCTCTGCTTTTACATCTGGCACACCACTCTACAGAAGTTCCACCACCCCCTAAAACTATTTAACATTTCCCCCACCCTATTCCCTCACACACATCTCTCTCATCTAAAACCCTACTCAGTGTCCAAGGAGAGTCAAGGATTCAAGACTGATTTTTCTCTTCCCAGAAAGAAGTGATTTGGTTCTCTTTCTCCAAGTATCCATAGCTTATGATTTATGTCAACCAACACAATGACAATATTTCCTGAGTGAAAAACTGGAACGAATGATCTAACTATAAGTACATATATATTGGTATAAAGACAGAATTTAAACTAGGTATGTCAAAGAAAACCTGGGACACTGTTCCTTATGGTGGGAATTATTCTACCTTCTCATTAAGGGACTGAGAATACAGAATGCAAAATCCTTTGTATTCTCCACCTTGCTATTCTCCATTTTTGTCATGGTTGTTAAATAGTATTTATTACATATCTTTGAAAGAATGAACTGTAAAATGAAGCCCCAGGGACAGCAATGAAAGTCATTCTTTGGTCTAATGAAGGTTAATCAGAGAAGACAATGAGGGTGATTTGGCTTTGGCCTCAATCTCAAAGGAAATCTTATATTTGACCATGTGTTGATTTCTTGGCATGGACATACTCTTAGCATACTTACATTGGATGATGGCATTGCATGAAAACTAGATTTGTCTTTTTCTGTCATACTACAGCTTTGCACAAGAAAGGCTACTATGTTTACATTTCTCACTGCTTGGGATAACTGCTGTGGCCTCAAAATGGTGAAAGTGGCTGGTGTCTCCCTAGATCTCTACTTGGTCTGGCTTTCGTACTAAGCTTTCATGAAGAAAAGATAAGAAGAATCACCTTGATATGACACGTTGAATGGTTACTACCCTATAAAAGGTATTATAGTTATGTTCAATGTATTAATAAACCTGAATATATCTTCACTGCATTCAAAGTAGAACAACAGAAGCAATTTTAATAAGCAGACTTCCTACTATTTACTGATGATTTGCTATGTATTAAGTATCATGTGATGTTTTACATCAATTATTTTATTTAATGTTGACACTCCAACCATCATGTCTGTGTAATTATTGGCTGCATATTGATGATGAGAAGACTGAGGAAATGAGGTAGGCACCCTGAGTAGTCCAACAGCTGGTAAGATGTGGAAATTTTAACCCATGGCACTGACTCTGTGTGAGAAAATTATAATGTAACAGAAGTAAAGAATAAATTTGATAACCAGTTGTTCAGGAAAAAAGAGCAGTACCCAGGAATTCTCCATTAATGGGAACAATTAATGGAAAAAAGTATTCCAATTTTCAGGTTTATTTAAATCTAAAAGGAATTAGCCAAATAATACAGTACAGGTCAGTTAAATAAATAGGAGAAAACAAGAAAGGAAGGATCCTAAATGAGCATTACATGGAGAAAAAGACTGTCTCATGTACACAAAAACATGTACACAATTTGTTTGTGTACAATGGAGACAATGGACCAAATCAAGAAAATAACAAAATTGAGGTGTGTGGACAGATAAACAGACAACACAAACAGATGGCAGGAAGCGCACGTAAACCATGGAAGAAAACACAAGCAACAGTGTCAGATAAATGAGCAGGAGAAAACCAGAAAGGAAGGATCCTAAACGAGCATTACACGGAGAAAAAGACTGTCTCATGTACACAAAAACATGTACCCGGTTTGTTTGTGTACAATGGAGACAATAGACCAAATCAAGAAAATAACAAAACTGGGGTGTGTGGACAGATAATCTTATCATAAACAGATGGCAGGAAGCTCACGTAAACCATGGAAGAAAACACAAGCAACAGTCTTTATAAAAATAATCTAAATAAAACTCCATAAAACAAAAATCATGTTTCCCTAAAATATTATGTAATCTTAGCAATTTTTTACATACTTGTTTTAAACAATTTTGTCACAGCTACATTCTTTCTTTGGGAGAATTTGGGAAAAACAAGAAGAAAGCAAAATTTAACCCATGGTAGATGTTACATTTGAAATTATAAGATACCCTAATGAAACAATAAGTACTCTAATGAAGTTACTTTTTCAGATCCATGATTTCCTGAAAAGAATACATATATGGTGATGTCAATTATTTTGATCCCAAAGGTAAAGATTCATTGAAATATATTTATATATATTAAATATATATCTAATATATAATATATAATATACATTTAATATATATAATATATATTAAAATATATAATTTTATAAAATTATAATATATATTAAAATATATTTAAGCAATCAATAGTAGCTCTTGAAGTTTACAACCAGATTAATGCTAATATATTCAATATTTTATATGTTGCATTTTAATTTAATTAACATAAACACAAAATTTCATTCATTATTTTATTTTTTTTTACATCTTTATTGGAGTATAATTGCTTTACAATGGTGTGTTAGTTTCTGCTTTACAGCAAAGTGAATCAGTTATACATACACATATGTTCCCATATGTCTACCCTCTTGCGTCTCCCTCCCTCCCACCCTCCCTATCCCACCCCTCTAGGTGGTCACAAACCACCTAGCTGATCTCCCTGTGCCATGCAGCTGCTTCCCACTAGCTATCCACCCTACATTTGGTAGTGTATA